>NC_083099.1:46570449-46883574 GCF_949774975.1 Lagenorhynchus albirostris | reverse complement strand
CTTAAAATTAAAATACCTATAAAATAATTTGACTTTAAAAATATTCCTGGAAGCATAAGGGTTTTGAAACAGTTGGATTTTCCTGGAAGAAAACAAAAGCAATGCAATATATGGTTCTGGTGGAGATAAGCCATTAAAGGGAAAAAGAAAATTATGGTGCATGGACAGAGATAAGCATGGTCATGAACTTGTATCATATTTGTAAAAATTATATTCCAATGCCAGTATAATTACCACTTCAAAAAACAGCAAAAGGAACATACAAAGATTTTGTTATATTTGGACATCATTAATACTTCAACGCACATTGACAGGACTCCACCAAGAAATTCACGTATATTGGAATAGATTCCAAACATTTTGCTACACAAGATGATTCTTTTAAGGTAACAGTAAGTTTTGTTAATTTGGCATTGTGTGACATTTCATAAAAAATCCTGACCTTTCTCACTCTTTGTTAGATTAACGTACCCATGGGCATCAGAATATTAGCATAAACTAAGGATTATTTTTTGTTCAAAATGGACAATTTGACTGGGGGAAAATCTTAGAATTCTGTTATTATTTTTAGCACAAATTTAATATTAGTTTACTTTTAACATCCAAGCAAAGTTTGGCTTCAATCTTTCATTCTTTGACAAGGATTTTATGAAGAAGAGTGGGGGGGATTGGCTTCCTCTCATATGGCCAACTTGAAGAGACTAAGAGGGTGCCCTTCTCCACTCAGGGCCATTGCTAGTCCGTATGGTACCTCTTGTGAGAATTAGGAAAAGATGACCCTTCTTCCACACAGTGCTTCATATGCCCACACAAGGTTAACAAGTGAGGGACAGGCTAGAACTCATTCTCATCTTTTCCCTTTGGTGGGGTACCCTTGCACAGAGAACAGTCTGGACCTGCACAGCCTGGAATCCCCTGTGGAGAGTATTACTGACCTGGTTTCCTGCTGCAGAGTGACCTGGATGGGTCTGGGCACTGATGTTGCCTCAGGGGTTAGGGTAACCCAGGTGCATGCTGAGCAGAGCAAGGTCACTGCTGGACCTGACTTTTCACAAGCTTTCCACTGCACAGCTGCCAGTGCCCACAGCTGTCCTGGCTGTGCATCTGGCACATTCTGGTGCTGGGAGATCAAAGCTATGGATCCATGCCAGCCGGAGGGCCATTTTTCAAGGATAAAAATGTCCAGAGCTCATTAATATAGGCAACTTTCAAGCGGGCAAAAGGATGTAGGTTTATGACTCGAAACTTTAGGTTCAATTTTCTCCCAACCATAACACAAAGAGTTAAATGACATTTAACTCTTTGTGTTTGTCTACATTTAGTGTTAATTTGCTGGTTAATGCTGACAATTTGCACAAAAATATTAGATTAGGAAGGATCTCAATGAATTCTAGATAAATATTTCAATATTAAGATTGAAATACGTAAAAGCTTTCCATCTGTGCAGTCCAAGAACCCAAGGGGGTGGCTTAGGCAGTTAAGAGTTCACTCAGTGAGCTCGGATATTCAAACTCTGGCCCTGCTCAGTTTTTGGGAGATAATCTCTAAACCCTTGGAATATCTTGCTTGTTAATAGTGTATTTGTAATCCTGGGGGCCTTGGGACAATTCAGATAGTTTCTGATAACAATGTAATTTATTAAGGGGTCCTGGGGCCATGCTGTATTAGTATGGCCTCTGGAGAGGCTGGGGAAGAGTCACTAAAGTCATAAAAGTGAATGCTAAATGCCTACATGGCCACCCTCCCCCCAGTAAAAATCCTGGAAATCAAGGCCAAGATGAACTTCCCTGGCTTGTAATACTCTGTAGGTGTTGTTACACATCATTGCTGGAAGAGTTAAGTGCTGTCCACACAACTCCCCCAGGAAAGGACAATTGGAAGCTTGAGCCTACTCTCTCCTGGACTCTGCCCTATGCATCTTTTACATTCACTGGTTCTTATCTGTGTCCTTTTTCTGTGGTAAAGCGTAAACATGAGTATAACAGCTTTCCTGAGTTCTGTGAGTCCTTCTAGCAAGTTATTGAACCTGAGGTTGGTCTTAGGGACCACAGATCCAGTAATAAGAAATTTTCCATCTAACTTGTATTTGAATAAACACAAATTCAAACAAATGAAATTCCATGTTTACTTGGCAAAAAATAGAAATGACGATTATATTCAGTGTTGTTGTATGTATTCAGTTGTTGTATGTGGACAAATACACAGTCTGATAACTCTTGGTGGAAATGTTACTATAGTTTTCTTTTTTACACATTTTATTTATTTATTTTTCATATTTCAAGATTTCAATTTTTTTAGATCAGTTTTAAGTTCACAGAAAATTTGATTGGAAGGTATTGAGTTCATATATGTCCCCTGCACCTACATATTGCATAGTTTCCCCCATTATCAACATCACCCACCAGAGTGATACATATACTTGGTACAACTGACGAACCTACATTGACACATCCTGATTACTCACAGCCTGTAGTTTATATTATAATTCACTTTTGGTTTGGCCCTTCTGTGGCTTTAGACAAATGTACAATGACATATATCCATCATGATAGTGGCACACATGGAGTGTTCACTGCCCTAAAAATACCTCTGTGCTCTACCTACTCACACTTCCCTTCTCCAAACCCCTGGCAACCACTGATCTTTTTATTGTCTCCATAGTTTTGCTTTTTCTAGAATTTCATATAGTTGGAATCATACAATATGTAGCCTTTCGGATCAGCTTTTTTCACTTAACGGAATGCATTAAGATTCCTTCATATCTTTTCATGGCTTGATAGCTCATTTCTTTTTAGTGCTGAGATTGGATTAGAGGATCTTACATAAACCTTCTACTTGTAATTTTCTAGAATTTTGTAATTCTCTCTACTGGAAGAATACATGACTTTTGCACTGGAACTAAGTATATATACAACTAGCTGATTAAAGTTGGACTCCACATTTAGGAGGAGACCATAATTCTCCCCTAACAAGGTTGGGCCTTGAGACAGAGGCAGGGTAGTGTAGTTTTTCTGGAGGTTGAAGCTGTATAAGCTGTTCGTATAAGATGTAAAACTAGGTGCTCTCTGCTCTCTCCTTTCTGCCATGTGAATCATATGATGACTCTTCAGAGAAAAAATAATAAAGCAAGTGACTAGAGAATAGCAGAGGTGGAAGATAGCAAAATAGTCTTTTCACTGAATTCCTTGTTTGAGTTCTTCCCAAGGCTTAGTTATATTGTCCTAGTGCTCTGTGAGACACCCCATTCCCTTTATAATTCATTTCATTTTTTGCTTAAACTACTTTTATTTTTGTTACATGCAATTAAAACACCCTTATCTAATGCATATCTTCTCCTTCCTTCCGATTTCCACTTCTCTGTCTTGGCTCTAGGCAACTTCATATTGATCTAAGTCACTTGTCTAAGAGAATAGAGTAATATGTTAACTTATGTCAAAATGCTGGTGACAATATAGTAAACATTTCAGGAGTATCTGTCGTTTGTAAATGAGATGATTTTTCTTTTCTCAAAGGAATGCATTTCTAATTGTGTAATTTTTTGTACTGTGACACCTGAGACAGGGCCTTATGCTGGTGGGGAGAGAGGTTGTGTCTCTCACTGAAACTGTGTAGGTGCCTGATTTTGTGACCATGTACAAGTCTAAATTTGAGAGGCTGGGCAAATGAGACTGTAAATCTACTCATTCTCTTTAAGAGTTATTGGATATGGTCTCTGTTATCATTGCTTCAGTAATTTTGCTTTGTCTCCAGGGAAAAATGCAGGCATTCTAGATTTGGATGCTTTTGTACTGGGAAGCACAATGATTGAAATCTTACTAGCTTTAAGATGATAGCTGTCTTTCTTTAAATTGAGATCATTAAAATAAAATTGCATTGCTAGCTTTTATATTCCATTTAAGAGTTTCTATAATTAAAATAATATTCTCATTTAAAACATAGACATAATTCACAAGGAGACATTATTGTCTAACCAAATATTGCAAAATGTAAACAAATTTCCACTAGAATGCCCACACAATAAAAAAGAAATTGCTTTTATTATTTTGTATACCTATAAGTAGTTAATAGTATGGTTTAATTAGGTAATTTATAGTGGTTAACGTAATAGATGATAACAAACACTCTAGATCAAATAAGAGAGTACTTTTACATATTATAAATTATTCCAGGTCTATCGAATGTAATTTTAGGTACGACTATATTATACAATTGATATCACTAAATGTGTACAGTTGCATTCTTTACAAAATATGTCTGTGTAATGGACCTTATCTAGTGTATCCATTTGGGTCTATACTTATCTATATCTATACTTATCTCTATCTATCTATATATGAGGTATACATGACATATATGAAATGACTACATACATATGTATTATATATATATATATAATATAATATAATATAATACAAAACTATGTGCTTAGGTATCATTATTACTTACACATACAATCAAACTTGGGCCTGGTAGCCAGAGACAAGATTTGCTACAAATGAAAACTTACCTAGGCCTCAATTTCCTCATTTCTATATTAGGGTAACAGTAATTTCTTTAAACCACTTGTGATAAAGGTTAAACTGAATCAGGAATATATTTTGTGAGGCTGTTATATCACTCAATAAACATCATTTCTCTTCATTATACATTGTTAATTTCAGTGATACAAAGCTACTTTTTCATATGTTTTCTTTTATGTTTCACATTGTAATTTTGCTCAGACTACCTAAAATAGAGAATTGAAACTACAAGTTTGGCAATCAAGGTAAAATGTGTGATTTTTGTCATAAGTCATATACGTAGTCTATGCAGTCCATCTCATGTAATCTCAGAGATACTGAACCAAGTGTTCTAGTGAAAATCTTTACTAGAGCTCTTGAGGACAGAAAACAGAAGGAACAACCAGAAACCAGCTGATGAGAATGTTACTGTGGGTGAATATGGTGGGTTGTCTAGTTCTCCTTGGGTCTTAGCAGTCAAAAATAGTTCTTGCCTTGTTAAACTGATCTTTTGGGAATTAAAAATGGATTTCACCTTCTAGCCTGACTTGAACCCAAGAAAGATCTGTTATCAATCATTTTACACATTATATGAATTTAGTTGAATATGAATATTTATTTTATCCATACCCAGGGGAATTGCATGTGAATTTTTCTTGCTTATTGTACAATAAAATACCATTTTTCTGCTGAATAAGTATCAAGCATTCACGAGCTGTTGCTGAACTATTTGAGAGAATGATGTTTCTTCATAGTGCTTATCAAGTCAATCCATGTAAGTTAGCACTTTGCAAATTCACCCTGCTAAAGCTTAAAAACATACTTTTTCAAAACATTTTTTTTCTAAAAGGGTGATTGCAAGAAAAATTTTCCTCAGTATATATTAGAACTATTTACTACTTTGTCATTTATGTTAAAATATTATCTCCAAAGAATATAGGACTCTATCCTTTCCATCTCAAGTTCTTCTGCATATAACCCTGGACTTGATTCATATCTTGACCTTCAGCCTAGCTGAAATCCCATGATTAAAATTGAATTCCTTGGAAATTTAATCATTTGCTTATATACTTGTACACATAACTATCTTGATCAAAATATAATCAATAATGCCTTACAGTTAACTAATGGTAATAATCTGCCTCTGATTTTCAGAATTGTAATAATCTAGAACATGTTCACAAGTCAGAAGCAAGTGTGAATAGCTCCTGGTAGCATTAAGAGCTGGGGCATTGTACTCTGTAGAAAGTTTGGAAATACCTGGAGAGACTCAAGTAGAGTTTGATAATTAACAATTAAGTGTAGAAGAATGACTAATTAATAAGCTTATTTAAAAACTTGGAACATAAGGCAATACTCCTAAACATAGACATACTGACATAAAAGTAAGAGGCAGAAGAGCTATATAAAGAAGTTGGGAAAACTCTAAATGCTTAACCTTTTGACATCTTTTAATTTAGAGAATAATTTAATTTTTAATTGGAAATCAAGTTTTTATTATAAAACAAATGTCTCTAGGCCTCATTATCCTGACATTATAAATGTACATCATAAACATCTAGATTTGGATTTTACGAGTTTGATATCCACTTCCCTTCACACATACACATGCATAGACAATACCCTTCTGAGGAACTTTCATGATTTCTTTCATTTAGGACATTCCTGGAAACTTCAAGTAAGGGGACTCATCCAGTTTGATGTTTCTCTCAGCCCACTGCTCACCTGACTGCTCTGGTCTCCTCCAGGTTCCCATCTGCTGCTTCTCTTTGGTTCTAGTAGTACCACATTTGGCAATGAGCTATTTAAAGTGCTCATCCCAGCATGCTTCTCAGCCCACTGCCCCTCTTCCATAGACCACAGCTCAGCTGATACCTCATTTCAGCCACTGTTCCTGCACTGTACTTACTGCCACATCGTGGACCACTGGGTCCTGACTTCCCATTGCTTTCACTCTTCCCCAGAACACTGCTGCTCATCTTTCTTCTCAAAAGTAGGTAAAGAGGGCTTCCCTGGTGGCACAGTGGTTGAGTGTCCGCCTGCGGATGCAGGAGACACGGGTTTGTGCCCCAGTCTGGGAAGATCCCACATGTCGCGGAGCGGCTGGGCCCGTGAGCCATGGCCGCTGAGCCTGCGCGTCCGGAGCCTGTGCTCCGCAACGGGAGAGGCCACAACAGTGAGAGGCCCGCGTACCGCTTAAAAAAAAAAAAAAAAAGTAGATAAAGAAACAAAACGCCCTTTTCTGTGGTCTGTTATAGGAACCCCTAGGGGTGCATTTGTGCTCTGAGTTATGGCAGCAACCTCTCTTTTAGTTTGTGCTTACTGTTTTCCTCCCCAGAGTTCACAGAAAACCACCACCCTGTAACTGGAATCTTACTCCCCTCCATTCTTCAGTCTTATTGCTTCATCTGACTCATGTGTGTCTGACTCTCAGCTTTATAATGGTTTCTCTCTTGGGTATAGAGAGTCTAAACAACGCATTTCACTGCAATTTGATTAGTTTTTGCTCTCATCATTACCACCCAGCTGAAGTTTCTAAGCATTCTTGTGTATTACTGAGATCTAGGCACTGATAAATTATGGTGTTATTTTCTACTCAGATAATTTCTATCCCTATAAAATCAGATATTTATTATGTTTGGTGTTTAGGGTGAGGGAGACAGTGTACATAAACTAATATTTCATATATCCAAATCTCAGTTCTGAGCTTAAGGGGCCCTAATTTATCATTTTATAATATTAGATCTACAGAAAACTTAAAAGTTATCATAAGGAAAGAAAATTGTTGGGTTTAATAATTAAAAAGTTGTCTATTCTGTAGAAATTCTCAGGGATTCTAGGTGCCAGTGTGCATTTTGATTGTCTAAGAGGAGTTTGTAAATATGCTATATTTCTCAGACTTCAACACTTGAACTGGATTTTGTTTGTTTTGTATTTATTGCACTGATTTTTTACTAAACTTTTAAAATAGTTTTAGATTTATAAAATTATTGCAAAAATAATACAAATAATTACCATATACCCTGTTCTCAATTTCTCCTACAATAACATCTTACATTATTATGTTACATTTATTATAATTAATGAACAGATATTGATACATTATTATTAACTAAAGTTCATACCTTATTCAGATTTCCTCAGTTTCCCATAATATTATTTTGATGTTCTAGGAAGGATCTCATCCAGGATATCATATTACATTTCATTATCATATCTAGTTAGGCTTCTCTTGGTTGTGACAGTCTCTAGATTTCCCTTATTTTTCACGATTTTGAGGATTACCAGTTGGATATTTTGAGGAATGTCCTTAAACTGGGATTTGTTTGATATTTTTCTCATAATTAGAATGGGTTTATGTATTTTTGGGAGGAAGACCACAGAAATATCACATATAAAGGGTACATCACTATGAATCATCACTGTTGATGATAACCTTGATTACCTGGCTTGATACAATGTTTATGAAGTTTCTTTACTGTAAAGTTATTCTTTTGTTTCCCCTTTCCATACTGTGCTTTTGGAAGAAGATCACTATATATAGCCCACATTTAAGGATTGAGGAGTTATGTTCCACACACTTCAGGGTGGATTATGTCAATTATTTGGTCGTCTTCTGCACAGAAGACTGAGTTTTTCTCCCTCATTTATTTATTTATTCAATAATTTGTAAATATGAACAGAAATCATGGATACTTATTTCATACTTTGAGTTAAAATCCATTATTGCTTTACTTATTTTGTTGTTCAGATTGTTCTAACTTTTGCCATTGGGAGCTCTTTCAGTTGGCTCCAATATCCCTTTGACAACTATCCCTGTGTGTATTTTTTTCCTGCACCTTCTTACTTTCCATCATTACACAATACTACAGGCTCATATAGTATATTTCCTTCCCCAGTCCTAGAATTAGTTATTTATTCAAGGAGCCCTGAATCCTTTTATTGGAGAATGCTATTGAAACCAAGATCTGAGCATTAGGTGTGCTTGTTGCTACTGTTGTGTGGATGCTCCTAGGCCCTCTCAGTTGACAGAGCAAGATATATATGTATATATAATTATATACATGTATAATGCAAATTATATGTATGCATATATATAGCCATCTATATCTATATTTAGCTGGAAAATGAGTTCATACTGATGTAGCTAACCCTAAACTATTACCACATGGACAGTTATGGACTCTTTAACTCTCCATAAACTCTCACTCAGTGATAAACCTGGCACCCAATCCACCATCCATTTATATAATGACTGCATTCCATTATACGTGCTTAGTAGTATCAGAACTGTTAACCAATAATCCTGTGGTGATTATTTAATTATTGATTTATTAACTCAGGTATGTTGCTTACACGCAGTTCCTTCTGTCTTTATTGATTTAGAAATTTTTATTTATTTATTATTTTATATTTTGTATTTTGGTTGCAGTGGGTCACTGTTGTGGTGCATGGGCCTCTCATTATGGTGGCTTCTCTTGATGTGAAGCACAGGCTCTAGGTGCATGGGCTTCAGTAGTTGTGGCACAGGGGCTCAGCAGTTGTGGCTTGCAGGCTACAGAGTGCAGGCTCAGCAGCTGCAGTGCATGAGCTTAGCTGTTCTGCAGCATGTGGGATCTTCACAGACCAGGGCTTGAACCTGTGTCCCCTGCATTGGCAGTTGGGCTCTCAGCCACTGCACCACCAGGGAAGCCCCCTTCTGTCTTTCTTAGAGACTCCACTCATTTCCAAAATTTCTTAGGTCGGCGCCCTTTCCTCTCAACCTCCCCTTTAGTGAGATTGTTTTATATATTTGTAATACTTTTAGATTCTTTTGTCACATTCTGCATTTCATCTTGGCAACTGCAAGCTCCTAAATGACTTCTTTTTTAGAAATGTGCATACCTTAAAGTTTACTCTTTTTGTTGCAAAGTTCTGTTAGTTTTGACAAATGTTTAATATCTTACTATAGTTTACAGAAAAGTTTTACTGCCCTAAAAAATCCCCTGTTCTGGGCTTCCCTGGTGGCGCAGTGGTTGAGAATCTGCCTGCTAATGCAGGGGACACGGGTTCGAGCCCTGGTCTGGGAAGATCCCACATGCCGCGGAGCAACTGGGCCCGTGAGCCACAACTACTGAGCCTGCGCGTCTGGAGCCTGTGCTCCGCAACGGGAGAGGCCATGACAGTGAGAGGCCCGCGCACCGCGATGAAGAGTGGCCCCCGCTCGCCACAACTAGAGAAAGCCGTTGTGCAGAAGCGAAGACCCAACACAGACAAAAATTAAATAAATTAAAAAAAAATTAAAAAAAAAATCCCCTGTTCTTCAATTATACCATCCTTCATTTCTTCTACCACCTGAGCCCCTCACAATCACTGATCTGGTTACCAAGTCTACTTTTGCCTTTTCCAGAATGTCATATAATTAGAATCATATATTACATAAGTTTTTAAGATTGGCTTCTTTCACATAGCAACATGCATTTAAAATTTATCCATGTCTTCTCATAGCTTGAGAAAGCATTTCTTTTTATTGCTGAATAATATTCCATTGTATAGATATACCACAGTTTATTCACCTATTGAAAGACATCTCATATGCTTTCAGTTTTTAGTGCCTATGAATAAAAGCTACTATAAGCATTACATGTATGTTTTTATGTGGAAATATATTTCCAATTTAGTTGGGTAAATACCTAGTAGTATGATTGCTGGGTTGGATCATAAGACTATATTTATTTTTCTTTGAAATTGCCAAACGGTCTTCCCATTGGTTGTGACATTTTATGTTCCCACCAGTACGAATGAGAACTCCAGTTGTTCTGCAAATTTGCCAGCAGTTGGAATTGTCAGTTTTTTGGGTGGTATCTATTCTAATAAGTGTGCAGTAATATCTGATTGTTGATTTAATTTGCAAGTCCATAATGACATAGGATACTGAACATCTTTTCATGTGTTTATTTTTCATCTATATATCATGAATTTATTTTTGAGTGAAGAACATTTTCAGAGACATATTTTCTGGAGCACTATTTGGAAAATGCTGCCCTACTTCACTATGAAAATTTAGAAATATTCTTAGTATACCTTCCTACTAGACTGGGAGATCATTTAATGCTTCAAATAATAGTTACACAAAATATAGAAAATAAAAATTTTCAGTGACAAATTATTATATTATATAATTCCCTTTAATTTTGTTGATGATGTTTTTTCAGTAAATCCTTAAAAAATAATGTATTTGGAACAAATCACTTATAATAACATCATATATATAAGACATTGTCTTATGGATAACCAATCCTGAAGATGAATATATGTTTTTATTTCTGTGGTCTTAAAATAAAACTATAAAATTTTTTAGATTTTTATTAACTGTTGGAAACACTGTCATTTATGGTCATAGTCTTTGTGTTTATACATGTTTATATATATAAGGCAAAATAACATATGTTCAATGTGAATACTTGTAAAATAATGATTATATATACATATATAATAGACAAAATATTTTAATTTATTAAAATAATTTAAACATTCTTAAAATACCTTTGTATAAGTGAGTTTTCAAATTCCTTCAACAGTGAATCATGCTGCTTATGAGAAAAGCACTAAGGAAGGCATAAATGTGAATATGCATTATAATACAATGAAATAAGTGTTATAAGAGTTTTTGAAAAGGCATAGGGAGCATAGTCTGATGAGTGAAACAAAGGAAAGTGGCTGAAAAAGGCTCAGAAAGTTTCATACTTTTTAGTTTGGTTTTCATTCTATAAAAATAAAGAATGAGATAGGGCTCCTGTTAAGAAATGTAATACCTGTGCATTTTTCAAATAGTGGTGAAATGCTACAGCACCATCTCTTACTGACAGTCATTAATGACTGTAATAAATAGAGACCTTGGTTCAAACAAACACATTATTCCAAATGACAGAAATGTAAGTATGACTAATTAATGAATTCGCTAATATTTGTTCCCTATTTATGAGAACATCGTCCTGAGTTAGAACTAATTACCTGTACATATACCTTGGAAAATAGGCCCATATCTCTAAAGCCAGGTATTTCATGTGATAGTTAATATAATGACAGCTTTTATGTTTATTTTGAAGCTCAAATACTAGTTCAAAATAATGGAACAAATCACAACATATTAATTTAAAAATTACATTGTAAGGAGGGTTTTTTCTTTTATATTTGAAATCAGGATCCAAAGAAGCTCTTCTAATTTATATATCTGCTACAATCCTTTGGAAAATTAAGCACGATACCAGAAATAGTTGACTTGGCACTTACAACTTCTACACAAAACCGAAGCCCAGGCCCAGTATTTTTGTTTTTTTGGGAGGAGAGTGACATGGCTTATTCACCATTGGAATCCTGACCTAGATGTTTTGAATCAAACCGGCTATACTTGCTTCATCAAGTGTAATGCATAGAATGTGGATTTTAAAAAATATTTTAAAAAACTTAATAGACTGTATTTATTAGAGAAGTTTTAGGTTTACAGAAAAACCGAGCATACAGTTGTCATATACTCCCTCTTCCTCCCCCTACCGTTCCCCCTATTATTAATATATTGTGTGGTATATTTATTATGATTGATGAACCAATATTGATACATTAAGGAATGTGGATTTTAGAGTTGCACAGACCCAAAAATAAATGCAAGTTCTACAATTTATTACTTGGTAAATTGGTCCAGTTACTTATCCTATCTGAGACTTGTTGGTAAAAATGGACATAATACCAATGGACTGTTGTAAGTAGAAAATGTAATACATAAAATTAATTCATACATATAACACATTTACAAACAAATTAAGACTCAGAATTGTACATGCAAAAATCATGTCTGTTTGGGGGCTATTAATAGAATTACTAATGATAATTTTGTTCATGTATAACATTAGAACCTAAGAAAGATTTTATTCTACTTAAGTACTTTTCAGTTAATATTTTTATCATCTTCATAGGTTTCATGTTCTAGGGAAATGTTTTCCAAAGTCAGGGGAAATGTCCATCTTCATTCTATGCCACAAGGTATTTAATAGATTAATTTTAGGTCGATAAATGAAATGTATAGAATTTTAATGGATGGGCATCAATCAAAGAGAATAGTCTACAAAGTTTTAAAATTTTTCTGAACATAGTATTTTTCAATAAATATCACCTACACTAGTTTCTTAATTCTTTGATGGCAAAAGTTCTACCCTTGAACTATTTCATAGATTTTGGCAAATCCTGAGACTCTTCTTTGTCTTAAAAAGTATCAGACAATATTGCCCATCAATCTAGTTTCATGGATCAAAACTTGTCAATGTTTCTTGCCCTTAGGTTGAGCTGCCTCCTCTTTTTATACCCAAAGTTATTGTTAGTGAAAAAAAATCATAACTTTTCCTTTTCTATCTGGAGCACCAAAAAAGCAGAACTTCTCTTCTCTAACAAGCATATTATAGAACAATGGACCAAAAGCAATTCTTATGATACAGTTCAAGATATAAAGACTAAAAAGTATTTTGTGTTTATTTCTTTGTAATAAATAATCTCGTGGGAAGGGAATAGTTTAAGCTTTGACATTTTCTTTCCTAATGAGAGTAGCCAAGTCCATATGTTCACAGATGAAAGAAACATCAATACATGATAAATGGCCAGGAAGATCCCTTGGCTTCCCTCAGCAGACTGTTGAAGGATCCCTAGAAGGGTACATGAAGAAAACGATTGTTCCGTATCACTGATCTAATAAATAGCAGAAAAATGATCCTAAACTAAGCATGTAAGTCCAAACGAGGGTTCTTGTCACTCTGCTTTGTGTCCCTTCCAGTTTATTTTTTCTAGTGACAGAATTGTAAAATAACTCATTGGTAGGAATCTTGACAGAGGCTAACCATGAAAGGAAATGATTAATCCTAAATGTGTGTGATTCTGTGATGGTGTAGACCTATGCCAACAGTAGTCTATTTAAATATGACAGCATTTGCTTCGTAGTTTAATTTAGTAATGTAATTACTAAATGTGAAATGAAATTTATTCTACCTTAAGGATTAAGTCACTTAATCTAAAAATAACTTAAAACACCTCCAAAGCAATATCTGTGTAAATTTTCAAGATAGAGATAAAAATCATGAGACGTCCAATGGTGACTTTTTAAATAGGTAAGTATACTGTGCCCGGTAATGTCTAACATTCCATATATTCTTTATTTTTTAGGCACTAGTATTCCCATAAAGTAGATACACTGGTTTCTACTTCTCAGATTGGAGAGTGAATAACAGAGAGGTTAAGAAATTTGTCTAAAGTCATCCAGGAAAGAATTTAAAGTTGAATTTCAAATCTGGTTCTAAAAAGTTAAAGTCAGTCCTCTTCTCACTAAAGAATGAAGTATAATATACAACATATAAAATAAAATTAAGATATTTAATCTTAACATTTTCTTACAATGAAAGAATTTGTATCACTAGCACATTATCAATGCAAAATCAAGTTTAAAAATTGCTCAGAATATCAACTTTGGTCAAAATAGTCAAAACATGAAAACTTTATGCCTATGTATGTGTCACCTGAGTGCATATTGTCTTTCTGTCTTTAATCCATTGCATATTGATTAGGATTGAAAAAGAATGGCAACATTTGTATTGCACTTGATAGTTTACAAAAGAATACCATGTTTATTTTCATTTGGTAATCCATTGATCTTGACAGTTAAGCCATGTGTGATATGATCACCTGTGGCCTAATGTCTAGCCTCCAGCCCCACTTGCCACTCCCACTTAAGAGTTGCCTGCACTGAATTCAGAATCTGAACTACTTACAGAAAAAAACAATAGAACAATATTAGGAATTCTAGTTAAATTTGAATATTACTTAAGCAATATTGTCAAAGTAGCTATGATGAATTGTATTTGGAGGCATTTTATGAAAGCATAAACATATCCAATGAATAAAACCAATGTTGTTTTCAGTAGAGAAAAAGAGCTTAATCTGTCTAGTATTTATTAATTAATAATGTTTAGATATAATTACTATAACTATAAGTAAATTGGAAAAATATTGCTAAGATTGCCTCTGACTTTAAATAGTTGCCCTATACTCATTAAACTAAAATTAACTTTTTTCCATCAGGTCCTATAAACTGAAATTGCCATTCAATTGAGAAAGGTCGTTAGATTTCTTTTTCCTTCATATCCTCTTCTCCCCTGCCCAAACTTCCTTTTAAGAAAAAGTTCTGCTGAAAAGACTGTTCTGACAGGCAAGCTGGAGAAAGAGATATCTGCCTTCCTATGCACTTGCTCTGTTTTAGTTTCATTGCCCAAGGATGAGGAAATGTTAGAATTTTTCCAAGTTTTTCCACTTGGAATGGAAACTATACTAAACTTTCCAGTGCATCAGAAGTAGCAGAAATTATTGAAAACATATTATCTATGGAACAGACTTATTGCTTTCATAGGACTCACTACATTGTTTAGAAACAATTATTTTATGTATGTGTATTTCACAGTAGGCTGTGAACAACTTAAGAGGAGGGGCATGATCTGTTGCATATTTGTATCCTCGATATTCAGTATAGGCTTTAATATGTGTTAGATTCTTAGAAAAACATAGGGGAAACTAAATTTTGTCCCTTCCCTCAATTCTTGAGGGAGGAATGATTGGACCCTAGCACCTACGAGTAGATAAAGTAGCCTGGACAGAGTAATCTAAAATAACCATCTCTCCTCTTACACTCTTGGTAGGAATGTAATTTGATGCAGCCACTATGGAAACCAGTATGGATATTCCTTTAAAAATTAAAAATAGAACTACCATATCATCCAGCAATCCCACTCCTGGGCATATATCCAGAAAATATGAAAATCCTAATTTGAAAAGATACCCATACCTCAGTGTTCACAGCAGCAGTATTTATGATACACAAGACATGGAAGCAACCTAAATGTTCACATGGATAAAGAAGACATATTATATATATATATATATATATATATATATATATATATATAATGGAATATTACTCAGCCATAAAAAACAATGAAATAATGTCATTTGCAACATGGATGGATCTAGAGATTATCATACCAAGTGTAGTAAGTCAGACAGAGAAAGTCAAATATCATATAATATCAGTTATATGTGGAATCTAAAAAAACATGATATAAATAAACTTATTTACAAAACAGTAGACTCACAGACATAGAAAACAAACTTATGGTTGCCAAAGGGGAAAAGGGTGGGAGAGATAAATTCAGAATTGGGGATTAGCAGATACAAACAACTATATATAAAATAGATAAGCAACAAGGACCTACTGCATAGTGCAAGGAGCTGTATTCAATATCCTGTAATAACCTATAATGGAAAAGAACGTGAAAAAAATATATTTATATGCATAACGGAATCACTTTGTTGTACGTCGGAAACATTGTAGATCAACTATATTTAAATAAAAAATAAAAATTAAATAAAAATAAAATAGCCATGAATGTGGTATGGCTATCCCTTAAATTTACCCTACATAGGCAAATGCCAGGATGACATTAATTGAAGCTCAAGGTGAAAAAAGCTGGAGGAGATTGGTTCAAGATGGTGGATTAGAAGGATGTGCTCTCATTTCCTCTTGCAAGAGCACCAGAATCACAACTAACTACTGAACAATCATTTACAGGAAGACACTGGAACTCACCAAAAAAGATACCTCACATGCAAAGACAAAGAAGAAGCCACAGTGAGAGAGTAGGAGGGGCACAATCACAATAAAATCAAATCACATAACTGCTGGGTGGGTGACTCACAAACCGGAGAACACTTACACCACAGAAGTCTACCCACTGGAGTGAAGGATCTGAGCCCCAAGTCAGGCTTCCTAACCTGGGGATCCAGCAACAAGATGAGGAATTCCTAGAGAATCAGACTTTGTAGGTTAGCGGGATTTGATTGCAGGACTTCTACAGGACTGAGGGAAACAGAGACTCCACTCTTGGAGGGCACACACAAAGTAGTGTGTGCATTGGGACCCAAGGGGAGGAGCAGTGACCCCAGAGGAGACTGAACCAGACCTACCTGATAGTGTTGGAGGATCTCCTACAGAGGCACGGGGTGGCTGTGTCTCACCGTGAGGACAAGGACACTGGCAGCAGAAGATCTTGGAAGCACTCCTTGGCATGAGCCCTCCCAGAGTCCACCATTAGCTCCAGCAGAGCCTGGGTAGGCTCCAATGTTGGGTCACCTCAGGCCAAACACCCAACAGGGAGGGAACCCAGACCCACCCATTAGCAGTCAAGTGGATTAAAGTTTTACTGAGCTCTGCCCACCAGAGCAACAGCCAGCTCTACCCACCACCAGTCCCTCCCATCAGGAAACTTGCACAAGCCTCTTAGATAGCCTCATCCACCAGAGGGAAGACAGCAGAAGCAAGAAGAACTACAATCCTGCAGCCTGTGGAAAAAAACCACATTCACAGAAAGATAGACAAGATGAAAAGGCAGAGGACTATGTACTAGTTGAAGGAACAAGATAAAATCTCAGAAAAACAACTAAATGAAGTGGAGATAGGCAACCTTCAAGAAAAAGAATTCAGAATAATGATAGTGAAGATGATCCAGGACCTCGGAAAAAGAATGGAGGCAAAGATCGAGAAGATGCAAGAAATATTTAACAAAGACCTAGAAGAATTAAAGAACAAACAAAAAGAGATGAATAATACAAAAACTGAAATGAAAAATACACTAGAGGAAAGCAATAGCAGAATAACTGAGGCAGAAGAACGGATAAGTGACCTAGAAGACAGAATGGTGGAATTCACAGCTGCAGAACAGAATAAAGAAAAAAGAATGAAAAGAAATAAAGACAGCCAAAGAGACTTCTGGGACAACATTAAACACAACAACATTGGCATCATAGGGGTCCCAGAAGGAGAAGAGAGAGAGAAAGAACCCGAGAAAATATCTGAAGAGATTATAGTTGAAAACTTCCCTAATATGGGAAAGGAAATAGTCAACGAAGTCCAGGAAGTGCAAAGAGTCCCATACAGGATAAACCCAAGGAGAAACAGGCCGAGAAATATAGTAATCATATTGGCAAAAATTAAAGACAAAGAAAAATTATAGAAAGCAGCAAGGGAAAAATGACAAATAACATACAAGGGAACTCCCATAAGGTTAACAGCTTATTTCTCAGCAGAAACTCTACAAGCCAGAAGGGAGTGACATGACATAATTAAAGTGATGAAAGGGGAGAACCCACAACGAAGATTACTCTACCCAGCAAGGATCTCATTCAGATTTGATGGAGAAATCAAAAGCTTTACAGACAAGTAAAAGCTAAGAGGATTCAGCACCACCAAACCAGCTCTACAACAAAAGCTAAAGGAACTTCTCTAAGTGAGAAACACAAGAGAAGAAAAGGACCTCCAGAAACAAACCCCAAACAATTAAGTAAATGTTAACAGGAACATAAATATCGATAATTACCTTAAATGTGAATGGATTAAATGCTCCAACCAAAAGACACAGGCTCGTTGAATGGATACAAAAACAAGACCCATATAGGTGCTGTCTACAAGTGATCCACTTCAGACCTAGGGACACATACAGACTGAAAGTGAGGGGATGGAAAAAGATATTCCATGCAAATGAAAATCAAAAGAAAGTTGGAGTAACAATACTCATATCAGATAAAATAGACTTCAAAATAAAGAGTTACAGGAGACAAGGAAGGACACTACATAATGATCAAGGGATCAGTCCAAAGAGAAGATATAACAATTATAGTATATATGCACCCATCATAGGAGCACCTCAATACATAAAACAACTGCTAACAGCTATAAAATAGGAAATTGACAGTAACACAATAAAAGTGAGGGACTTTGACACCTCAGTTACACCAATGGACAGATCATCCAAACAGAAAATTAATAAAGAAACACAAGCTTTAAATGACACAATAGACCAGATAAATTTAATTGATATTTATAGGACATGCCATCCCAAAACAGCAGATTACACTTTCTTCTCAAGTGTGCACAGAACCTTCTCCAGGATAGATCACATCTGGGGTCACAAATCAAGCCTCAGTAAATTTAAGAAAATTGAAATCGTATCAAGCATCTTTTCTGACCACAACGCTATAAGATTAGAAATCAATTACAGAGAAAAAAATGTAAAAAACACAAAAACATGGAGGTTAAACAATACGTTACTAAATAACCAAGAGATCAGTGAAGAAATCAAAGAGGAAATCAAAAAATACCTAGAGACAAATGACAATGAAAATACGATGAACCAGAACCTATGGGATGCAGCAAAAGCAGTTCTAAGAGGGAAGTTTATAGCAATACAATCCTACCTCAAGAAACAACAAACATCTCAAATAAACTATCTAACTTTACACATAAAGGAACTAGAAAAAGAAGAACAAACAAAACCCAAAGTTAGCAGAAGGAAAGAAATCATAAAGATCAGAGCAGAAATAAATGAAATAGAAATAAAGAAAACAATAGCAAAGATCAATAAAACTAAAAGCTGGTTCTTTGAGAAGATAAAAATAAATTGATAAACCATTAACCAGACTCATCAAGAAGAAGAGGAAGAGGGCACAAATCGATAAAATTGGAAATGAAAAAGAAGTTACAACAGATACTGCAGAAATACAAAGCATCCTAAGAGACTGCTACAAGCAACTCTATGCCAATAAAATGGACAACCTGGAAGAAATGGACAAATTCTTAGAAAGGTATAACCTTCCAAGACTGAACCAGGAAGAAATAGAAAATATGAACAGACCAATCACAAGCAATGAAATTGAAACTGTGATTAGAAATCTTCCAACAAACAAACGTCCAGGACCAAATGGCTTCACAGGTAAATTCTATCAAACATTTAGAGAAGAGATAACACCAATCCTTCTCAAACTCTTCCAAATAATTGCAGAGGAAGGAACACTCCCAAACTCATTCTACGAGGCCACCATCACCCTGATACCAAAACCAGACAAAGATACTACAAAAAAAGAAAATTACAGACTAATATCACTGATGAATATAGATGAAAAAATCCTCAATAAAATACTGGCAAACAGAATCCAACAACACATTAAAAGGATAATACACCATGATCAAGTAGGATTTATCCCAGGGATACAAGGATTCTTCAATATACAAAAATCAATCAATGTGATACACCATATTAACAAGTTGAAGAAGAAAAACCATATGATCATCTCAACAGATGCAGAAAAAGCTTTTGACAAAATTCAAAACCCATTTATGATAAAAACTATCCAGAACATGGGCCATAGAGGGAACCTACCTCAACATAATAAAGGCCATATACAATAAACCCACAGGAAACACCATTCTCTATGGTGAAAAACTGAAAGCATTTCCTCTAAGATCAGGAAGAAGACAAGGATATCCACTCTCAGCACTATTATTCATCATAGGTGTGGAAGTCCTAGCCACAGCAATCAGACAAGAAAAGGAAAGAAAAGGAATACAAATTGGAAAAGAAGAAGTAAAACTGTCACTGTTTGCAGATGCCATGATAGTATACATAGAGAATCCTAAAGATGCCACCAGAAAACTACTAGAGCTAATCGATGTATTTAATAAAGTTTCAGGATACAAAATTAATGCACTGAAATCTCTTGCATTCCTATACACTAATGATGAAAAATATGAAAGAGAAATGAAGTAAACACTCCCATTTACCACTGCAACAAAAAGAATAAAATACCTAGGAATAAACCTACCTAGGCAGATAAAAGACCTGTATGCAGAAAACCATAAGACACTGATGAAAGAAATTAAAGATGATACAAACAGATGGAGAGATATACCATGTTCTTGGATTGGAAGAATCAATATTGTGAAAATAACTATATTACCCAAAGCAATCTATAGATTCAATGCAATCTCTACCAAATTACCAATGGCATTTTTTACAGAACTAGAAAACAAAATCTTAAAATTTGTATGGAGACACAAAAGACCCCGAATAACCAAAGTGGTCTTGACAGAAAAAAAACAGAGCTGGAGGCATCAGACTACCTGACTTCAGACTATCCTACAAAGCTACAGTAATCAAGACAATATGGTACTGGCACAAAAACAGAAATATAGATCAATGGAACAGGATAGAAAGCCCAGAGATAAACCCACACACTTATGGTCAACTAATCTATGACAAAGGAGGCAAGGATATACAATGGAGAAAAGACAGTCTCTTCAATAAGTGGTGCTGAGTAAACTGGACAGCTACATATAAAAGAATGAAATTAGAACACTCCCTAACACCATACACAAAAATAAACTCAAAATGGATTAGAGACCTAAATGTAAGACTGGACACTATGAAACTCTTAGAGGAAAACATAGGAAAATACTCTATGACACATGGGACCTAATGAAACTTAAAAGCTTTTGCACAACAGAGGAAACTACAAACAAGATGAAAAGACAACCCTCAGAATGGGAGAAAATATTTGCAAATGAATCAATGGACAGAGGATTAATCTCCAAAATATAGAAACAGCTCATGCAGCTCAATATTAAAAAAAACAAACAACCCAATCTAAAAATGGGCAGAAGACCTCAATAGACATTTCTCCAAAGAAGACATGCAGATGGCCAAGAAGCACATGAAAAGTTGCTCAACATCACTAATTATTAGAGAAATGCAAATCAAAACTACAGTGAGGTATCACCTCACACCAGTTAGAATAAGCATCATCAGAAAATCTACAAACAACAAATGCTGGAGAAGGTGTGGAGAGAAGGGAGCCCTCTTTCACTGTTGGTGGGAATGTAAATTGATACAGCCACTGTGGAGAATACTACGGAGGTTCCTTAAAAAACTAAAAATAGAATTACCATATGACCCAGCAATCCCACTACTGGGCATATACCCAGAGAAAACCATAATTCAAAGAGACACATGCACCCCAATATTCATTGCATCATTATTTACAATAGCCAGGTCATGAAATCAACCTAAATGCCTATCGGCAGACGAATGGATAAAGAAGATGTGGTACATATATACAATGGAATATTACTCAGCCATATAAAGGAACGAAATTGGGTCATTTGTAGAGATGTGGATGGATCCAGAGACTGTCAAACAGAGTGAAGTAAGTCAGGAAGAGCAAAACAAATATCATATATTAACGCATATATGTGGAACCTAGAAAAATTGTACAGATGAACCGGTTTGCAGGGCAGAAATTGAGACACAGATGTAGAGAACAAATGTATGGACACCAACGGGGGAAAGTGGCGCAGGTCGTGGTGGTGTGATGAATTGGGAGATTGGGATTGACATATATACACTAATATGTATAAAATGGATAACTAATAAGAACCTGCTGTATAAAAAAATAAATTAAATAAAATTCAAAAAAAAGAGAGAAAAGCTAATGCACTGCCTTCTAAATTACATTGGCAGAGGGGAGATGAATAATTATTCTTCATAGACCAAATCAAAAGATTGCAATAAAGGCAATTCTTCCATTTTACTATATATTTAAAACATTTTCCCATTACAGAATGGAATGGCAGTTCCTTGAGTCTTCGTGAAAATTTAGTTCAACAATTCAAGTAAGATTTGGTGCCTTCACTAGTGATAAAATATTTTTATATTGATCAATACAGAACAATATAGGTTACAAATTACTTTTATATGTTTTGGCCTCTTTATTCTTTACAAAAACATGGAATGATAGATATCAAGTCATTTTTTATTTTCTAATGAAAATCAGACAAGTTACATTGCACTTAAGTGGTGCTCGTTGTCTCACGGTTTGACACTTAAAAATATGTATTTACTGTCTCTATTCTCTAAGCTCCACAAATGCAGGGACCACCTCTGCTTTACTCGCTGCTCTATCTTTACCACATTGCACCACCCCACAGCAAAAAATAAGTAATAATAATAACATGAATTAGTAATTGCTATTCCCATTACATTCAACTACCAAGACATTTTAATTAGTACTGGACAGATACAATATTAAGACACAGTTTTTCACTTAAATTATTCACAGTCTATTAGAAAGTTGAAATGAAAAAGTATTAGCAAAAGAAAAGAAGAAAGGAAGAAAAGAAAGAAGGAAGGGAGGAAGGACTGTGAGAAGTAAGAAACTATACCCTGCTGTGGTAGGCAGGATAATGGCTCCTTAAGATATCCATTCTCTGGGACATGTGAATATGTTACTTTCCATGGCCAAAGGAACTTTGCAAATGTGATCAACATCCTGGATCTTGAGGGGAGTTTATTCTGGATTATAGTTGGCTGAATATAATCACATGAATCCTTAAAAACAGAAAAACTTTACCAGCAGATGAGAGAGAGAGAGAGGTGAGAAGATGGAAGAAGGATCACAATGCTGTAATCTGAAAATAAGTCAACGTGCAGTTGCTCTCTTTGAGGTTCATGAGTCAGGAAATGAGGGGAGACTCTAGCAGCTGGATAAGGCAAGGAAATGGATTCTCCCCTAGGGCTTCTAGAAAGGAGCACAGCTCTGCTGACACCTTGATTTTAGCCAGTGAGATTCATGTTGAACTTTTTTTTTTATGTTGAACTTTTGACCTATAGAACTGTAAAATAATAAATTTGTAACATTTAAGCAACTAAATTTGTGGTAAATTGTTACAGGAGCAATAGAAAAAATGCAACTTCTTTCCACATTAATGGCATAGAAAACATAAAACAGAGACAACTCTGTATTAAATTAGAAAGTTAGACAAAAGTGCCACGTTAATTCAGAATTCTAAGTTTTCTATTATGTATAGCACAGGTGGATTGAAATGAAAGAAGCCACAGGTCTAGATCTCAAATCTCTCTTTTGAAAAAGAATATGTCTTCTTGTCCAAAAAAACGAGAAGAGATTCTATATCCCATGAATTCCTCAAGTCTTGACAAGGAAATGGCAGAGGTGAAGGCAGGCTGATTTCAACCAGAGTGCCTTTTGTTGCCACAGCAGATCCTGGAAGCAGATGCCACCGCAGTGGTAGTGCCGTTGCCCAAGAGCTCCTAATAGTAAGCCTGAAGTTGTGGCACCTGTGGTCTTGCAGGGAGCAGCTTTTAAGATTCTTCTTTAATACAGGAGATATTTAATTATCAGAATCAGACCTGAAATCTTGTCATGTTATACTTATCTGGGCAGGCTTTTGCTAGAAGTGTAGCCGCCCTTGAGAAATAGTTTTCATTTATTGGTTAATTTCTAGGTTGTCTCAATGATTATTTATATAGACAAAATGGTCTTAAGAATCAAGTGTCTTCCTGCTCTAGAAGAGGTACAGTAACACTGGGTTTAGAAGTAAATTCAGTACCTTTGTCCTAAATAATGTCATCTATGCAATGATGAATTTCTGCTACCTGAATTGTCCACAATGTTGGATCATACAAACTCTCCTATTCTGGTAATTTATTGATTAATTGAACTTTTGCCGTCAGCTCCTATCCCGCCTGCTCTTCCATGCTTTCTTCTGTATTGCTAGGGGACTGAAGCTTGTAAATTGTATTTTGTAAGCTCCCAGGGACAGAATTTCAGGTCAGTGTCCTAAGCGACAGCTCTCATAATGGTAGCACTGGCAAAAGGAAGGAAAAGACCATTTCCTCTGCTTCTTGTGTTGCCTACATAGTGACTGTAAGAGTGGCTTCATCAGTGGCAGCGGTGGGGTTAAAAACATCAGTGGGAGAAAGGGTACTCAAGTTCCCGTGAAGCAGCAATGATGACAGAAGAAGCAGTGGTGACATCTTATGGAGGCTGAGGCACATGTGAACTTACAGGCTCCAGCATGCAGCTATAGAAGCCTCTGACTGCCGCTTACTACCTCTTCTTCATCTCCAGTTCCCTCTCTACCATCCCCCCACCCCACTTCAGCTCTCTAGTCCTTCCATCTCCGTCATCAATTCCTTCCTGTCTGATATCCCTGAAGTGGTTTCTATATCCCAACTAGACTTTGACTCAATTGGTATTTCTAAAAGAGGTAGACTCAGAAATAGGCTTTCTAGGATTGAAATCTGGGTTTGTTAATCTATTTGTCTTCTGAAAGTGTCAGAGGATAATGGGCTACTTTTATCCCATGTCAGCAAATGCAAAACTATATATAAATTGGATGAATTTAAAGGCAAGTTTATGAAGCAGAAAAGGGCTGTTTTGTTTGACTATTACCATGGGAATTAATATTACATGGATTGTGGGAAGGATGGGCTGGCTACTTCTGATTGTGCTAGAGAGCTCTGTTAATGACAAGTCAGGAAAAGTGAAACCACCTGAGATATTTCAATGTCCTGCTGCCCTGTACGGTGGCATCACATGTAGCAAAAAAGGGCTTTTTCCTTACTCCTTCCTTCTAATCCCTCATTGTTTCCTTCTGAAAGAGCCTAAATAATCAAGATGGAAAATGATTAATGGAAATTAAGTTTGCAGGCTTCCATTTCCCTGAAATGCAGGGGATATCACCGAAGGTTGAAGGCAAAGCTAAGAGCCATAGACAAATAACCCACTGAGTGATCAAATTGTTAAAGTGTTCTATGGTTGGTCCTGAAGATGATCTATAAACATATCCCAGTTCAAAATGAGGGAATTCTAAAACAACAACAACATCAACAACTATCTCATGTCTACGTGAAATATCAGACCCAAAGAGGACTCTCACTCTTTAAGGATAAAGAGCAAAATATAGAAGTAAAAATATCAAAGAAGAAAAGGACTAAGAAATTTTTTGTATCATAGGGAAAGGAAAACATACATACAACAAGTGAGAAATATCGTATGTCTAAATGTTATATATTATAGAAAAGAGAAGTAAATTTCAAATAGTATCTATAAAAGTCTCAGGCTTGGGCACACCTGAGACTTTTATAGATACTATTTGAAATTTACTTCTCTTTTCTATAGTGTATAACAAACAATAAATGCTGGAGAGGATGTGGAGAAAAGAGAACCCTCCTACACTGTTGGTGAGAATGTAAACTGGTACAGCCACTATGTAGAACAGTATGAAAGTTCCTTAGAAAAGTAAAACTAGAGCTACCATATGATCTAGCAATCCCACTCCTGGGCATATATTCAGAGAAAATCATAATTTGAAAAGATACATGCACCCCAATGTTCATTGCACCACTGTTTACAACAGCCAGGACAGGAAAGCAAACTAAATGTCCATCGATGGATGAATGGATAAAGTAGATGTAGTACATATATGTAATGGAATATTAGCCATAAAAAATAACAAAATAAAGTCATTTGCAGTGACATGATGGACCTAGAGATTGTCATACTGAGTGAATTAAGTTAGACAGAGAAAGACAACTATCATATGATATCGCTTATATGTGGAATCTAAAAAAATGGTACAAGCAAACTTATTTACAAGACAGAAATAGAGTCACAGATGTAGAAAACAAACTTATGGTTTCCAAGAGGGAACGAGGGGGAAGGGATAAATTGGGAGATTGGTATTGACATGTACACACTACTATATATAAACTGGATAACTAATAAGGAACTACTGTATACCAGAGGGAATTCTACTCAATATTCTGTAATGACCTATATGGGAAAAGAATCTAAAAAATAGTGGATATATGATATATAACTGATTCACTTTGCTGTACAGCAGAAACTAACATAACATTGTAAATCAACTATACTCCAATAAAAATTAATTTAAAAAAGTCAAAGAAACAGGAGTAAATTTCAAATAGTGTCTATAAAAGTCAAGGAAACATGGTTCCAATATAAGAGCAAAATAATAGATTGAAGATTAGATGAAAGACAAGAGAAGGAGATGAAAAGGTAGCAGGCTAGAAGGCAGTTCAAAATAAAAGTGGAGCTTTGGGAGATTATTAGAAAATGTTTAGATACAACATAGGTGATAAAGCAGCTTTTTATGTTTTAATAACAGTGAATAATAGAAGGTATCCTGTTGAATTCTGAAGTGGACAGGTTTGAAAAATAACAGAAAACAGAGGAAAAGCACAGAGATTAAGTGAATTAAAACAGAAAAGGTGAGTGATACATAGTTAAAATTGTAGGATTAAATGAAAGTAATAATTTTCAGTTATGTAAGAACTATTATGCAAAATAATTCTTAACGAACACAACCAATATAAAGGGTCAGGAGGTAAAATGACTTTTCATCTGTCTTCTTTTCATGTTTACATAAGGCAAAACATATATGTTAATATTTTCTAGGTAATAATAAATATGAAAACTACATCATAGGTACAGGTATCTAGTCTATATTTAAAGTAAAAATGTCATTAAAATGTATTATGGCAAATTTTAGACAGTTTTTTGTATTTTTAAAAGAAATAAAAAATATAACAGGTGTGTTGCACTAACCTTTCCTAAAATATGACATGAAACAACACAAACTTACTTGAATCTGTAATATTTATTGTTTTTAGGGCAAGTATATTTCTGAAGATAAAGTATCAGACAATATATTGACAATAATAATAGAGAATTTAAATGGAATTTATTATGTGTCAATTTGTCTTCTATTACTTCACTATTTTCTATTACTAACTTACTACATGCTTACAATAACGCTCTAAGTTAAGAGGCCTTATCTTCCTTTTTACAGAGGAAGAAACTAAAACACAGAAAGACTAAGTAACTTTACCAAAGACACAGCAAGAACTATCGAGCTGGGATTTGGTTACTGGTAACCGGTATCAAGAGTCTGTGTACTCAACTACTGTGCAGGACCGCATCTCACATTTTTGACACTAATTCACTAGACATGATTTCTTAACTTATCTATACTGTAGATTTATCACTCCAGATACATGAATTATTTCATAATGTGGTTATATCTTTCAGTACAAAACATAATATTTAACAAACTAATTATTCTGATTGCTATTAGAAGAAAAAATAATTCAACAAACATTTATTGGATGATTATTCCAGATGTTATGCTGAATGTTCATTTTAAAATCATAAAAGAAAAATAGGAGTTGTAAGCCCCTAAAAATTTACAGTTTAAAAGATGGAATCTGACAAATGAACAAATATTTGTTTACAATTATAGATGCTAAAACAGAATTTTTGCAGACCAAGTAAAAAGTGGGAGGAATTAAATGGGGCCCCTTTAACTAAAGTGGTGGCAGTGAGGATAAAGAGATGACTGATATGAAAGATTTTAAGGACATAAATTATATAGTCATAACAGTAACTGACATCCATTGAATATTTTTAATGTACCACTTACTGTCATAAGTATTTCACATAGACTTTATTACTTAATTCTGATTGTAAAAGCTATTAGCAGGCAACATTAATTTTATAAGTAAGGGGAACTGTGTGTTAGGCTACATAAGTAACCAATGGAATGTGATGGAAAATATGTTATGCGACTTTTTAAGACATTGCAATTACTGCTTCCCTCCTTCTGCAGTGTTGCACTGAAACCACCAGATAATGAATTCAGTTTAGCTTCTAGAGCATGAGATGTCATGCGGACCAAAGCCAAGATACCTCAGCCAATAGCCATCACCAACTATCAGCTGTCAAGTGAAGCCATCTTGAATTTTCCAGTCAGCTAACTCTCCAATAGGTGATGTGCTGGTAAATGTTTAACAGCCTTCTCTAGGGGAATTAAAGAGCCTGATTTGTAGCATTTGGCACTTTCTGTGCGATGATACCCACCATGATCAGTTTCAAGCCATCCATATGATGCCACCTGGTTAACAGAGATCACACAACCTTCAGCTCTCATGAGCTGCTAGGAACCAGCTCCAACACGTCACTGTCTCCTGTTAAGTGCAGTGGCATGAGTGAACCCAGCTGAAATCATAAGACGAACTTCTGTAGCAACCCACAGAATCATGAGAAAAAACAACAACAACATTGTTTTAAGCTACTAAGTTTAGGGGTAGTCTCATAAGCAGTAAGGATTAAAGCAACAATACGAAGACAGAAATACAAGTATGATATTTAAAGTAGCATAAATGTTCAGTAGTCTCAGTCACTGGATTAATGATAATACCAAGAAAAAGAAAGAATATATCTTCATGCATAATTTCTCTCAATAATAGATAAATTTAATGTTAAGAATTTACTTACACACTCTTAAATGTTAACCTCCATATAATTTTAATTGACAAACCAATGGCATAAAAAGAGAAACAACTAGGAGACCTCTACATATTTTTCATAGGTAATGGGAAAGTATGACTATATGTAAATATATAGGATGAGTATGTTGTCTCTTCACCATAGTTTTTACATGAGATGTTTCCATATGATAGAGAGATGTATGACACTCATGGGGCTTTGGAGCTTACACTGTGATGCAAGATTTAAAAAAAAAAACTCATGGGAAGATTTACAAATCTGTTATCTCACTTGTGGGTGGTTGTGTTAATTTGCTTCAATATCTTTTCCAATCTGGGTATTCTTTGCTTCTTTGATTCAGAGATAGACATAGATTTTGTATTTCCTGCCTCAGAAAAATTATTCCTAACAGTATTTTTGGTCTCCAGAGTTTAAGTTCTTATGCTAGAAGCTTGGTGTGAAAAGTGAATGAGACAATTCGAAGTCCTTCTGAATCTTAGAGGAAGAAAGAGCTAACTGCACAGGCAGTGCTGACAGTGGTGGGGAACTCAGTCAGAATAGAAGTGACAGTTCAGCAAGATCTTGGACTGTGGGTACTAGGTAGTTCTTTCCCAGGCAGACTTACATGGAAGGGGGATGTTTGCAGGCGAAAGTTTCAGGCTCAATAAAGAGCATGGGTAAAGGCATTTAAGAATGAAAGAATATATTGAGGTTTGAAAATGATTGGTACTTAAGAGTTCTGGAGCATAGTGGGGATGAATATGTGTCAAGATGATGGGTGTTAAGGGGGCAGCTAGGAGAGGCACTTCTGAGATACATCCTTAGTGTTATGAATGAAACTAGAAGTCATGTATCTTATGACTTAAATATTATGTCATTAAATATTATGCCATCATTGTACATTTTATAAAATGCTTGACATATAATTAAATTAAATCATGTATTTTATCCACAGTAATGGAGTTATATTAGAATACAAGGGTTAATTCTGAGGGCACTATTGAATAAATTAACATGTGTTCTCACACTCCAAAATGCGCCGGTAAATTGTACGAAGAAAATATGTAAGCATCTGCCAAGTATAAAATTCATGCTCCAAGAAACAAATATGTATTAATTATAGCCTTGATATCACATTCACCATATAATTGAAAATATGTGCTATGTGACTTTATAAATATCAAAACGTCAGTGTTATTAAGATAAAGTCCAAGTATATGCCTGAATATTTCTAGTAGAAAATAAACAATAGGTTTACTTTATTATAAGCAAGATGATTTCCATAAAGCATTGTAATTGTCATTTGTGATAAAAGGTGACCATTTGAATTAGATGATCTTCAAATAAGTAGTTGAGGTAACAACCTCTTACCTTCAATACTTGGCAAAATTCTTGGAGAGGGCTTGAGGAAATTTTGAATAAGAAGTAGCATTTTATCTTAAATATTGAAATACACTTATTCTTCTCTTATGCAAGAAAGACAAACTGAAGTTGGAGTTCCTTAACTAAAAGTAAAACAAAATGTTATCAGCTTTGATGAGCTTATTCTGTAATTTCTACAACCTTGTACAGAATTATATTTACTATATTCATATTAGTAAAATTATTTTGAGAAATTGTAAGAAGTAAAAGTTGTTAGACAGTAAGATAAAGTACAGAGGTCTTATCACCTGGCCCTCATGGCATCACCTTGTGGGAATGAGGGTAGGGTAACCAGTACAAATACTGACCCTCTGGCTACTGCTATTGCTGAGAGTAATAAAATACTTTGTCTCCAGAAAAAAAAAGTTAGAGATGTCTGATCCTTTTGAATACACTGCCAGGCAGAAGGGGATATTATTAGAGTTTTGTTAATCCAAAGTTAATAAAACATATATATAACTATCTATATATAGTTATATTATGTATAATGATATATGCAATCTGTATAATATACATAATGCATAATAAAATAAAATCAGTAGAAAATTTTCCAAAGATATGCAAATGGTCAAGAAGTACATGAAAAAGATTCTCAACATCATTATTCATTAGAGAAATGCAAATCAAAACCACAATGAGATACCGTTTCATCCCTACCAGGATGATTATTATTTTAAAACAAATAGAAATAAAAGTGTTGGTGAGAATGTAGAGAAATTGTAACTCTCACATGGTGCTAATGGAAATGTAAAATGTTTCAGTAGGTATGGAAAATAGTTTGGTGCTTCCTCACAAAGTTAAACTTAGAACTACCATATGATGCTGTAATTCTACTCTAAGTACATATCCAAAAGAATTTAAAACAAGTATTCAAACAACTACATGTATATGGATATTCATAGCTTCACTATTAATAGTAAATAGGTAGAAACAGCCCAATGTCCATCAACAGAAAAATAGATAAATACCTTGTGGTATATACATACAGTAAAATGTTATTTAGCCATAAAAGGAATATTAGTAATCCAAAAGAAAGAATAAAATTTTGACACATGCTGTTGTATAATAAGAAATATTTGATCTTTGCCACTATTCCTGACATAGAGCTAAAATGCTTGGAATTTCCTGAGTGATAGAAGTGTCTTTTGTTATTCACAAAGAGCCCCTTTTAATCAAGTGAGAGTTTATGCTAATAAGGTGACAATGTGGAGTTTCTAGATAGCCTTGGGATGGGGCTATTACCAAAAGGTAAAAGTTCCCATAAAAAAGTCAATTCATATTCCATGACCCTGCAATTCTACTCCTAAGTGTATATCCAGCATATGCCTAAATATGTGCACCATAAATCATGTATAGAAACATTTATAGCGACACTATTCAAAATAAACTCTCCAAATAGCACAAACTAAAAATCTATCATCCAAAGTATGGATAAGGATAATTGGTAGCATACACTGAATAGAAAGCTATACGGCATTGAGAATGAAAGAATTATGACTACAGTCAATATGGATGACCCAAACATGCTGTTTAGTGAACAAAGCCAAATGCAAAAGAGTACATAATGTATTATTTGACTTCTATAAAATTCAAAAACAGGAGAAACCAATCTATGGTGTTGGAAATTAGCCTAATGGTTAAATTTAGATGAGATTTTGTGACTGAAAGGGGCCATAGCAGAGGTTTCTCAAGTGCTAGCAATATTCTGTTTCTTAAAATGGGTCCAGCTTACATACGTGTATTTACTTAGTTGGTGAACATTTGTCAAGCTATTTAAGATTTGTGCAATCTTCAACATACACTTCAATAAAACTTTTAACATAAAACAAGAAAAATAGAACAAAACCAAATCAAAAAAGTGATTAAAAAAAGACTTGGTGACAGGCTAAAAGGTACTGTTATCATGAGGAAGAACACATGAATGACCCCCAGGTTTTTGATTAGAATGTTTGAGTGATTGATATCACAATTCACTGTGATGGAAAATTGAAATTGAAGCAAATGTAAAGGAAAAGAGCAAACAATATATATATATTGAAGCAAATGTAAACACTATATATATATTTTAATAACTTTTAAGTATATATATACTTTTAAGAAAAATACAGAAGCCTGAATAGCAAGAGAAAGTTCTGTGTAAACTTGGGAAAGCAGAGGAATGCTGAGAAGAACATCTTTAAAATAATGAGAAGGTGGGGAAGAATATGTAATATGTGCTGGAAGATAATATAACTTATGTGGCTTTTATTTTACATTCCAGATGTCAGCAAGATACTCAGGTGGAGATATTTTGGACAACAGAAGACAATGTGGAAAATCAATGCCAGGGTGGTAGGCGTGGTTGTCTTTCACTTGTGTTACATTAAATAATTGGTTTTTGAGGGGTGAGAATATAATATAGAGAAGAAGGTTCAGTAGACTAAAAGCATTCTTGGTTCTTGGGAACTATGATTCAGGATACAGAAAAAAGAAGATAAGAAGAAAAGTGATGAACTATGAGAAAAAACAATAAAGATTTTGAGGAGTAAGTAATAATCATCATGATCTCATATAATACTTAGTGATGAAGCATGACAGTTGAGGGAAGTCTGCCAAGCTTGGTAAAGAAGACTCCAATGTTACATTAATGTTATTATCCTTATATAAACATAACAGAAACCAAGCAAAGACTTAATATCTTTTACTAATTTAATAATATTAATAACTTAAAATTAAATAATTAATAATTTAAAATTAAGTAATTTTAATAAAAACACAAATTATTGAATTTAAGAAAATAAGAATAAAGGAACTATATGAAACAGTAAAAGCTATATTTATAATATTGCTCATTACAGAGTTACAACACTGAATATTTGGCACAGCTTAAATTATCAATAAAAAAGCATGAGAAATAAATTGTACTGTGTCCACTAGATGGAGTAGGATGCAATCAGTTAAAAAAGTGGTTATGAATTCATATAGAAATTGTTTATTATGTAATATTAGGTAAAATGAATGTATAAATTTAGGTTAAAATGGTCATATGCAAAGAATGAAATGTGCCAAAATTCTAGTGCTGAAATTATGTATAAAAGTTTTACTCCCATGAATTTTTCTCTAATGTCTTAGTGTGAGAAAATAATTTGTATTGCAAACATAATTACATATAACTAAAGTCCATTTTTTTTCACAAAAACATCTTTGCTAATAAATAAAATGCTTCTGAAACTAGATATTAGCTGAAGAAATGTCAAAGATTGTATTAATGGTATGACTTTTGGCATAATAACTAGAACAGACTAACTTTGTAATAAGTAGAACTCAAAATATGTAAAGCTAAAATACACTTGAAGTTTATTTCTTGCTCAAGTATCTGCACTTTCCTGATGAATATGTCAATAGTCAGTCATTTAGGAACCAGGCTCAGAGGGGCTTTGCCATCTTCAATAAATGGCTTCTAAGGTCTTGCTGAGAATTATCTCCCCACTAGCTACTGAGAAAAGGAAATTAGTATGGAGGAGTGCTCATCAGAGGGTTTTATGTGTCGGGCCTAAAAAGGGGTACAATCACTTTTGTGAACATTACTTGCTGTATCTGTTATCCATTTCTGTGTAAAAAATAACACCCAAACTCCATATCTGCAAACAACAACAATTTATTCTTTTCTCACAATTCTATTGTTTGATCGAGCAGCTTTTTCTCCTGGTCTTATTTTGGCTTACTCATGTGGCTACATTCAGCTGATGGGTCAGTTGAGAGCTGAGCTCAGGTGGATCAGCTGGACTTCTATTCCCAGATAGTCTTTCATCCCAGGCTTCTTCAAAGAATGGGCACTGCAGGTTAGTGTTTCAAGAGGATGAAAACAGAAGTTGAAAGACCTCTAAAACCTACTTCAGAGGTCATATGACATTACCTCTGTTACATTCTGTTGGTCAAAACAAGTCACAAGGCCAGCATGAATTCAAAGAGGTCAGAAACGAGCTCCACCTCTTGATTGGAGGAATAGTGAAGTCACATTGCAAAAGAATGGCGACATAGGGAGGCATGATTTGCTAGGGACATCACTCTAACAATCTACCACAGGTCAGTTATAACTTCAACATGTAGCTACAACTATATAGAAGTGGATTGGGAAATGAGGCCTAATTCTGTGTCCAGGAAGATAAAATATTATTCATTTTAATGAGCCGGAGAGACATTAGACATTCTCTGCCATACTAGGTAGTTTTTTTTTTTCCCCTTGTGAACTGTGTTAAGTCTTTAATGGAAGTTTGGAAGTTGATAAATAATGTTGAAGGTTATCATTAAGTTCTATCACTGCATTCAAGCTTTCAGTTGTAACAAAATCTGTTGATATAATTTTGTCTGAGGGACTATACTGTGGCTATTTTGTTTGCCAACCCAGGTTTGAGCTTCATAGCTTTCTTGCCCGGGTATACTGGCTATGCCTTGGTAGTGGACCAAAATTCTAGGCAAATAAACCAGTGAGATATAAGGTACCAAAAACTGACGGACAATAGTGACACTACCTACAATCTATAGGTGAAGAAATAGAAGTCACAGTTTGGGTTAGTACCTTAAAACCTTTTCCATGCCATGCTAAAGAATTTGCAGTTAATCTTCTATGCAGTGTGGGCTCTTGCACACTTTTAAAAGGAAGAGGAGTGTAGGCAGAGTTATATTTCAGAAAGGTAAATATGGTTGCAATAAAGAAAATACTTTCTGGGGAAGTAGCTGAAGTAAGGTGACTGATTAGAGTACGGTGAATAATGTCTGAATGTGTGTAGCTGGAGAGAGAATATGGATTAACGATAATATCTGAATTATAATCAACATGGCTTGATAGTTGATGGTGAGCAGGAGGGTGGAGAAATTCTAGGTTGCTCTTTATGCTGTTTGTGGCATTTAAAGGGACCCAGCCACAGGGAGAGTGAAGGCAGAAATGCAGCTCTTGTTCAAATTGCCAATCTTTGAGTCTTGTTAGAACTATATATTCTTACAATGGGTGTGTTGTCTCTTCAAATACCTGTCTAAGTGGGTCATCTATTCTAGTTCATCCACCCATGGGCTGCCTTTTTCAAGTTCCGACTTCTAGAGAGTGCCTTTTATTTTTTTCTAAAGTTCAGAAAAATGCTGCTTAGGTGGAAACAGTCCTTGAGAAGTTGAGTATAATATCTGGGTTTATGATTTGAGTCATTGGGTCAAGTTTTAAAGCTTTGCTTCTCAAAATGTGGTCCTCAGAATGAAGGGATCAGCATTGCCAGGGAACTTATTAGAAATGTAGAATATTCACAATCTCTATACTCAATCATAACCCACGTTTAAAAAAGATCACCAGGAGATTTATATACAACGGACTGGGAAGCACCTTTTTTAGAGTACAGATTGAATAATGCCTCAGAGTTTGGTTATTAGGGAGTATTTTTCCATGTCTTTGGCCAGAAGATTCCTCAATTATAGGTGATGGCCATGGGCCAACTCATACAATAGCTTCTTGCTGCATCTGTAGAAACAGGACTCAGAGGAAGCAGGTACATTTTCAAGGTGGTGAAACAGGTAAAGTAATAAATATTTATCACAAGTTTGTCTCAATGGCATTTTAGAAACTCCCTTATAATTTATCAAAGGCTTTCCACAATCAATTATATGTTTTTGTAATGGAAAAAGAAGCATAAATATGGTATTTTAAAATAATATACAGGTGGAAAAGTGAAAGCTATTAAGAGAGGGTAAATTAAACCAGAAAGTCAAAATAAGCTAAAATACCAGGATTATAAAATTTATAATGGTCAGGATACTAGTAAACATGCCTTAACATAGAGGAGAGTAAATATATTGAGTTACACATGCATTTAGACTCTTAGGCTGTAGGTTCTCTCCAGTTATTTACATGGTTCACGTCCTCATTTCTTCTTCGTCTCTGCTCAAATTTTAATTTACCACTGAGGTTCTTCCTGCCCCACCCTATATAAAAGAGCAATCCATCCTCCACTTCCAGGATTTTCATATTATGCTTACCATGCTTTATTTTTCTCCAAGTATCTTATTTCCCTCTGAAGTATAACTTAGTTGCCTGCTTATTTCTTTGTATATCTGTTCTCCCTATAATATAAAATCCTTGAGTGCTGTTACTTTTTTGTGTTGTTAGCTACTTTATCCTTCTATCCTCACCTAGACACAATATTGCTCTTATTACTCTTCTATCCTCCTCTAGCCACGTAGTAAGCACTCAATAAATTTTTGTTTGGCTGGTACACAACAGTCCCAACTGCATAGTTTACAAAATAATTACCAAAATCTTTTCATTTAATGTGGAACCAGAGAAGCTATCTTCTATTCTTCTGAGGACAGAAAAAAGAAATATTTGCAATTGATCTATAGACCTGAAAATAAACTTTTTGCAAAATCTAGAAATTTAATAAGCTGTTTAAAAAAGTACAGCCAGCAAGCGTGAGTTCTGTCCTTTTCCACTGTCAACCTAAAGCATAGAAATAGAGGGCAGCCAGTTACAAAATAGCCAGTACTCTACTACAATGGTATTGCTTTTAAAAGGAGCCAGAGCCTTAACTACTTGAAAAACCTACTTTCCATAGGAAATATGACTGGATCTACACACATATTATCAGAACAAAGGGAAACCAAATCATAAACAAAGAACATTCACTAGAAAAGTTTCGCCAAGGAGAAAAATGGAAACAAGGGCTAAATATTTCTCCATAAACTAAAATAAAATAATGACATGATTGTAGCTGAGAAACAGTCCCATAATGTAGAACTGCACAGAGTCAAGAAAGAGGGTCAAAGACAAGAAAATATACTAAAATCTGACATGGGAGAACACAGAAAAACAGTTTAAGAAGTTAAATCAACACATAAACTAAAGCAAATTGTAAAGGATGCAAGAGAAGAGGGATGCCCCAAATATCATATAGGCATTCACTGGGAAGCACAATGGGAATATTTGAGAACAGAAAATTCAATTGAGAAGAGAATCTATGCTCTGAGTTTTGAGTTAATGCCAGGTATTCCAAATAATGCCTGAAAACTTGGGACCAATGGGGCTTCATGAATACTGAAAATTAGCCAGATGATTTAGGAAAGAGCCTCACACTAAGGAAAAACTGATGAGAATATTATCCTATTTAAGCAGGACAAGTACAATAACGGCAAAGAAAGAAATTCACATAAGAGTGAGGATAGGAAATAGAGCCCGGAGATACCACAAAATAGGAGACCATATTTTGATCACTTCACAAAAACAATAGAGGAGAGGTTTCTAGAGAAGTGAAGCCATTCAGGAAGACAAATCTAACCTAGCAATGAGAAATAAGCAATAGAAAATGATTGTGACAAAGAATTCCATTCAGAACTATTTCAAGAAATAAGAAGTTGGATAACATCCTTACAAACAGTGAAAGGGCATCAGAAAGGCATGCCCACAAATTAGATTTAAATTATATTCAAATAAAACAAAGATAGACGATATAAGAACACAACAAAATCGGAACCATAAAACATCAGAAGATGGACATAAAAATTCAAGAAATATTTGGAAAAAGTAAAAGAAACATTTCAGAAATCAAGAATAAATGAGAAAAAAACCCCAAAACAATGACTAACGTAGTAGAAGGTGAAAAACAAAAATTTAAAAATAAAGAAATTGAAGGTTTAAACATATTGTAAAAAATGTGATGAACAGAGAAGTTAGGCAAGGAAGATCCAATACATGTATACTGAGAGTCCTTGAATAGAAAAAAACAATCAAATGGCTCAAATACTAAAAATTATATTTCATGATAAATTCTCAGTTTTTAAAAAAGATTTTAAAACATTTGAAAGTTTGTAGGGAAAAAGCATTCTACATACTGGGAAAGTCAACTTGGAACAAACAAAAATCAGATATATTCTAAAATTGCTGGAAATTAAAAAAAATTGAACAAATGAATGAAAAAGGCCAAATCATTCATAAGGAAAAGAACAGTAGATTATCATCAATGTTTTGGCAATTTTTTACACAACAGTCAATTAAATAGCATATTAAAAATGCAAGAAAATAAAAGGTGAGCTAACAGTGTTATATCCAGCTTTCTAATATAAAGGGATATTCAATCTCAGAGTAATCAAAATATAAATCAAAACCATACTGAATTATTATATTTTATATTTTTGAAGTTCCAAAAGTTTGGTAACACAGTGTGTGTGTCTGTGTGTGTGATGGTGTGAGATAACAGGAATTCTCATAAATTTCTGTAGAAAATATGAATTAATTTTATCCCATAGGAAAGGACATTTGGCAATATCTATCAAAAATATGAGTGCCAAAACCCTTTTATGCAGCAATTCATCTTTCAGGAATTCATGTTACAGATACACTTGCAAGTAGGAAATGACATATATAAAAGTTATGCAGTATAACAAAATTTTAGTTACAAAATTTTGGAAATAAAATTTATTATTAGAGGAATGACCAAATAAATTTTGATGTATTCACATGCAATTTAAAATCAATTAGAAAGCTCTTTATTTACCGTGTGAAAGGTGGCTAATGTGTATGGTTACTTGGGGTTTGGGAACTGTTGATCTGAAACAAATAGACTGCTAGATATTTCTTCAGCAAAGATGGATTTATTTAGGATCAGCAGAGAATTGCAATTTGTGGTCTGCAAGCATGGTGAGCCAAGTGCAAGTTCCCCCACAGCAAGGGAAAGAGATTCTCTTTAGAGGAAAAAAAAAGTTGAGAGGGCCATAGTAAACAAGCCTTCCATGGCTTTTCATTGGCTGAATCCTTGTCAGGAAAGATGAGGAGTCTTTCTTTTTCCTGTTTGACTCTGCTACGATTGCAGGGAGTGAGAGCTCCTCCATCTGGTCTCCAGACTCTATTTAATCGAAGTTTCTGTTTATTAATTTTTTACAGGATCTGATTCCAATGTGCGTGTGTGGAGGGGGATTTCTCCCACAGCACTAAGCAATGCTTGAACAATCCTCCAGACACCAGCTGGATGTCCTACAATTCACATCAATTCTGAAACTATTTACCCAGAGATAGTGTCAGTTCTCACAGATTAGGAGTTCAGACCTACAAGACTGCCCCTACCCCCAATTCAGATGTCAATTGCAAGCCAAGGTTTGCTATAAATCTATGACCGCATCCTTGGGTTCAATTAATTTGCTGGAGTGGCTCACAGGACTCAGATAAACAGTTTACTTACTAGATTACTAGTCTGTTAGAAAAGAATGTAACTCAGGAATGGTCAGATGGAAGAGACACATAGGGCAAGGTATGGGGAAAGAGCAAGGAGCTTCCATTCCCTTCCTGAACATACCACTCTCCCCAATCTCCACGTGTTCACCAACCTGGAAGCTCTCCCGACCCTGTCCTTTTGGGGTTTTATGGAGGCTTCATTAAATAGACATGATTAGATCATTTGCCACTTGTGATTCATTCAACCTCCAGCTCTCTCCTCTCCCTGAAAATCAGGGGGTGGGACTGAAAGTTCCACCCCTCTATTTACGGTTGGTTCCCTTGGCCATCTAGCCTTCATCCCTAGGTGCTTTCCAAAAGTCACCAAAGGAGCTTGTTATGAACAACAACACAATGATTTCACCTTTGTGGCTCTGAAGTGTTTCCAGGAACTGAGACCAGACATTATAACAAAAGATGCTCCCATTGCTCTTATCACTCAGAAAATTCCAAGGGAGCTGTGAGCCAGGAACTGTGGGTGAAAACTAAATGTATACCTCCTATGATTCACAATATTGCAATAGTTTAATTTAAAAATGCATAGCAGTGTATATAGTATTTTGTTGCTATTTATTTAAAAATGCAAAGATATGAATGTATGTTTTTTGGTGTTTGTTTACTTATACATACAGCAAATATTTCTGGAAAGATTGAAAGAATAATAGTTTCTGTCTCATTGTAAATGAATTAGAGGACTAGAAGATTGGGTGTAAAGAAAATTTTTCATTGTGTACTGTATTAGTCTTCTCTGGCTTCCATATCAAAATACCACAGACTGTGTGGCTTAAACAACAGAAATTTATTTTCTCACGGTTCTGGAGGCTGGAGTCCAAGATCAAGTTGCCACCAGGGTTGGATTCTGGTGAGACCCCTCTTTTTGGCTTATAGGGGACTGCCTTCTCACTGTGTCCTCACACAGCCTTTCCTCTGTGCGTATGTGCAGAGAGAGAGAGAGAGAGACAGAGAGAGACAGAGAGACAGAGAGACAGAGAGACAGAGAGAGAGAGAAAGAGAGGGAGAGAGATTATCTCTGGTACCTTTTCCTCTTTTAATAAGGACACCAGTCCTGCAGGAACAGGGCTCCACCATGTGACCTCATTTAACCTTAATTACCTCCTTACAAACTCTGTCTTCAAATATAGTCCACACTGGGGGTTAGAGCTTTACCATATGAATTTTCAGGGAACACTATTCATTCAATTACATATACCTTCTTAAATATTTTGATTTTGAAAGAAGTAAATGAATGAATGCATGAGTGAATGAAATAAAACCCAAGCCAATAAATTAATAACTGCTTTAGGAGGAGAAAGACATGAGTTGAGGCTAAAGAATATTTAATCAGTTGTGTAAAGGACTGATTTGAGCTGCCTTTTTTGAATAGATAGAGGGAAACGATAAAGATTAAAAGTGATGGGAAAAGGCCTTAGTATGCAGTAGAGAGGAAAAAGATTCAAAATAAGAAAAAATCAAAGTTCCTAAAAAATGAGCCCAAATGAATATAGCAGGCCAATTAGGCAATTAAGATAGACCAAAAAAAAAAAAAAAAAAAACTCATGACATTCAAAGCAAACTTACATTTAAATGTTATAACTTTTATATATGCAAAAAAACATACAAATCTATAAGAAAGTATTGAATACATCAGTTCAGTTACCACACATTAACTAAAACTAATATGAATCCTTGGTGGGAATGATGTAATGTATGGAGTTTTTCTCATCGTATACGAGTGGGATTGCATTTCTGTACACTTTAAGCTTATTTATGAAGACGTTTGACAATTTGTTCATGAATCTTAATATAGTCATAACTTTAAAAATTACATTTCTAGGAATCCTGACTAGAAGAAATAATGCACAACACAGACAAAGCATTATAAATAATGATATTATAAACATTGATGTATATATATAGGCATAAAACATCTACATATACATTTAAGCTATATGTGTCTATACATATATAAATATAAAACTATGGTGTGATTTATAATAGTGGAACTTGGAAATGAGCTAAGTTTTAGCAAAGTGATAGAATAAATTATGATAACATATATTTATATCATTATATGCCTCATTAATATTGATTATGAAAAATTTAACTATTAAATATGTTGTTTTATAAAATATGCCTGTTACAGAATTATATATATTATATTCCCTGAACTATGTAAATTTACATAACTAGGGAACTACCGCATTCCACTTAACTACTCTAATGGATCTATCTTGAATTTAACATCATCTAAAATATATGGACTTCAGAAGTCTCTTTGAAAGTAACAATTTACTCATTATGACCCTTGATCATTTGCTCCAACAATTTAATCATAATATCTTCACCCATTCCCTTTATTTCTTAAATCCTAACATTCCAAATTTAGAATAAAACTTTCTTGCCTCACTGTCCTTTCATGGTTAGGTGATAAAATCCCACCCTATTTAAATCAAACTATTTTCTATTTCCAGAGCTTAAAGTGGTCCCTCCATCTTTTTATGTATCTGTCTCTTTCTCATACATATATATACATATATAAATATAAATAAATATAAATATATATATATATAATTTGCTCAACAGAACACAGTTACTTCAATCTGGACCTCTAAATCATGCTCTTTCAAATATATATTCTGTATGCCTCTATCAGTTTGCATTATCAACTACCACTGAATGTGATTGCTATATGGAGGAGAAGATATGGTGCCATGGTGCACATGTATTGAGAGAGAACCACACACTAACCCGCAGTGTCACATTGAAAAGAAAGGTATTTCAGAAATGATGATGCCTAAGATAAGTTTTGAAGAATGACTAGGAATTAGCCAGATGTAGAAGCTAGAAAATGTTTTCTAGGGAGATGAAGAAAGCCATAGAAGTAAGAGAAAACAAGACCTTTTGAGGAACAGACACGTTGGAGTGGCTTATGTTCAGGGTTTTTGTAGGGGAGTAGCTAGAGATGAGTTTGAAAAGTTGAACCAATAACTTATCATGGATGTCTGTAAATAATATTCTAAGAATTGTTAATTTTATCTTAAATAACTGACTGTACAACCCCCAAACAATTCTTGGTACAAACAATTGTGGTGGTAAAAGAAGAAGATCAAGTTAAATAGTTGTCTGCAACAGTTTCTCCAAGTCAGGAAAACCCGACCAAGACAGCAGGAGTTTCCATCTTTTCCTGCCCTGAGCTCCTGAGACTTTCTTCCAAGAGAGGATGCTGAAGGAAGACCAGGTCAGACAAGGTGGATACGTGCCTACATGTTTATTGATTACACTGCTCTAATCACATTCCACTGGGGAAGTAACAGGACCTAAGCACTCTAAAACTCTCACCTGTTGACTCTGGTGACATAATTTGGACCTGATTACCTATTTAGCTCAATGCTGGGCTGACAGTCTGCATGAATTTATGAAGTCTCTTTGTTACTATATTTCCTGAAATATCTCTGAATGTCTTAATGTTTAATATACCCAAATATAAGAACTATTCAATGAATAGTCACTCCTATTTTGGCTGAGCTGGTCATAACATGCTCTGAGTGTAGGAGAAGTGAAGGTCACAACACTCTAAATACTTATTTTATGTCACTTTTTGAAATGCACCAATAAATCTTGAGTCAAAATCTGAAGTTTCAATTAAATTCATGGTTAGTGTTTCTAAGTCAATATAAGAATTATGAATGAACTTTGGTCTAATTGTGTAAACTCCATATTTCTTCAGAAAATAAAGACTTGACAAGGGAAATCATAATTTCACAACAGACATTATGTCATTTCAAATCTGTTTCCAGTGTCAACTGTCACAATTTTATCCATTCTTTTCACTCTAGATTATATTTTCTCATTGAAGATCTCAGTGTTAGGAACTCTGTTAAAGGGGTCACATGGAGGTTAAATAAGCCTTCAATGATAGAAACTCTATAAAAGAATTTGTTCTCACAAACTGTCAATTGGCGATTTTTAACTGACACTAATTTGACAGGCTGAAAATTAAAAGAAAATGTGAGAGGATTAAAACTTTTAGCTACATATATCATCTTCAGCAGGGACTTGCTGCAAATGTTAGTTTCAAATACTGAAAGAGGTGAAAATAAAGTCATAATTGCTTTTCATACATACTAGTGTGTATGTAATTTATATATAATATAATGTATACAACATATACTATAAGCTAACATACCATTGTAAAGCAATTATACTCCAATAAAGATGTAAAACAACAACAACAACATATACTATATATATTTACTTATATACTTATAATATAGTTATTTAAGTAAAGGTATTTTTCAGGAAATACTTTAATACATTTACTAGCAGCATATTACATTCTAAATAATTGAGGAGTTTGGGCTTCAATATCTTAAATTAGGAGTCCTCTGAGAAAGGTTTACTTTTATCCAGTTGAAAAATTCATTTGTTAAACACACTTAATGGCATTTTGCCTATTTTTAATTGGTTTCAGTAATATGCAATCATTTACATTTAAGAACTAGGCCGAAAGTTTAAGGACTGGAATCTAGCCCTCAGAATAGAATTCTTAGGATGCTACTTAAGGCTTTCAAGATTTGCTTCATTTTACTCATCAACCCACAACATTATTTTCTATTCTCATTCCATAGTTCACATTTTCTTTTTCTTTAGCATTGATCACAGATTTTTTTTACTATACATTTATTTTACTCTAAATGTTTTTTTTTGTTTCACCCAAGAATGTATGTTCTGTGTGACAGAGTCTTTTCTGCATTTCTATTTGCTCACTGTTATAACCATAGCACCTAGAAAAATACCTGGAACATAATGGACGTTCAATAAATATTTGTTGAATAAATATCTGCTACAATTTATGTTTTGTAGGAAGAAATTGTGATCCAGAGGGATTGAATTGCCCAAGTTTAAATGACTAGTCTGTAGAAGTTTGTAACACATGGAACAATATATTTCCTATCTGCTAAATTCTCTCATACATAAACCTTGGAGAATACACACACACAGGCACACATACACATAAGGTATTAAACATGCATAAAAATTTATTGAACAAAACCTTTTTTCCTCAATTTATGTTATTTCAAATATTTTTCAAGAAATATTTTCTAATGGCACCACCATTTAAGACTACTAAAATGGATTTGCTATAAAAAAAAGTAAAATTTATTTGTTTAAAAGACATAATGAGGGGCTTCCCTGGTGGCGCAGTGGTTGAGAGTCTGCCTGCCGATGCAGGGGACACGGCTTCGTGCCCCGGTCTGGGAAGATCCCACATGCCGCGGAGCGGCTGGGTCCGTGATCTGGTAAAGTATATTATACTTACATAATTAAAGAAATTTTAGGCATTGAAGCTTACGATTTGGGAAAAAAGAGTGACATTGAAAATTTTCTACAAATTCTGTGCATAACAAGAAATAATGTAAATAGAAAAATTAGCAAAAACATACTCCATTATATTAAGACTAAATATCTCTTAGGTTGCTGAATTTTGATGATTTAATACTGTCTATACTATTGTGAATCTCCAAGTATTCTATACTTAGGGAATTTTAAAAATTAACATAAAATTACTACTACAACAGCAACAAGAGAAACAACACTAAAAGATGGGATAGATTCTATGGGAAAGTGGAGGTTAGAGAATGACTTCAAGGGAAACACATGTTATGCCTGAGGATCGTGGCTGATTTCACGTGCCGAAGATGTCAGTCAGAGTCACTATTTTTTTTTTAAATAGATCTTTATTGGTGTATAATCACTTCACAATACTGTGTTAGTTTCTGTTGCACAACAAAGCAAATCAGCCATATGCATATACATGTCCCCATATCCCCTCCCTTGTCCCTATGCCTCCCTCCCCTTCTCCTCGTCCCACTCTTCTCGGTCATCACAAAGCACCTAGCCTAGCTGATCTCCCTTTGCTATGCTGCTGCTTCCCACCAGCCAACTATTTTCCATTCAGTAGTGTATATATGTCGATCCTACTCTCACTTTGTCTCAGCTTCGCCCTTCCACCTCATGTCCTCAAGTCCATTTTCTATGTCTACCTCTTTATTCCTGCCCTGCAACTTGGTTCATCAGTACCTTTTTTTTTTTTTTTTTTAGATTCTATATATATATGCATTAGCATACGGGATTTGTTTTTCTCTTTCTGACTTCACTTTGTATGACAGACTCTAGGTCCATCCACCTCACTACAAATAACTCAATTTCGTTTCTTTTTATGACTGAGTAATATTCCATTGTATATACGTGCCACATCTTATTTATCTATTCATCTGTCGATGGACATTTATGTTGGTTCCATGTTCTAGCTATTGTAAATAGTGCTGCAGTGAACACTGTGGTCCATGTCTCTTTTTGAATTATGGTTTTCTCGGGGTATATGCCCAGTAGTAGGATTGCTGGGTTATATGGTAGTTCTACTTTTAGTTTTATAAGGAAGCTCCATTCTGTTTTCCATAGTGGTTGTATCAATTTACATTCCCACCAACAGTGCAGGAGGGTTCCCTTTTCACCACACCCTTTCCAGCTTTTATTGTTTCTAGATTTTTTGATAATGGCCATTCTGACTGGTATGAGGTGATACCTCATTGTAGTTTTGATTTGCATTTCTCTAATCATTAGTGATGCTGAGCATCTTTTCATGTGCCTCTTGGACATCTGTATGTCTTCCTTGGTGAAATGTCTATTTAGGTCTTCTGCCCATTTTTTAATTGGATTTCTTGTTTTTTTGATATTGAGGTCCATGAGCTGTTTGTATATTTTGGAGATTAATCCTTTGCTGTTTCATTTGCAAATATTTTCTCCCATTCTGAGGGTTGTCTTTTTGTCTTAATTATGGTTTCCTTTGCTGTGCAAAAGCTTTTAAGTTTCATCAAGTCCCATTTGTTTATTTTTGTTTTTATTTCCATTTCTCTAGGAGGTGGGTCAAAAAAGATCTTGCTGTAGTTTATGCCAAAGAGTGTTTTTCCTATGTTTTCCTCTAAGAGTTTTATAGTGCTTGGTCTTACATTTAAGTCTTTAACCCATTTGGAGTTTATTTTTGTGTATGCTGTTAGGGAGTGTTCTAATTTCATTCTTTTACATGTAGCTGTCCAGTTTTTCCAGCACCACTTATTGTAGAGGTTGTCTTTTCTCCATTGTATATTCTTGTCTCCTTTGTCATAAATTAGGTGCCCATATGTGCATGGGCTCATCTCTGGGCATTCTGTCCTGAACCATTGATCTATGTTTCTGTTTTTGTGCCTGCACCATACTGTCTTGATTACTGTAACTTTGTGGTATAGTTTGAAGTGGAGGAGCTTGATTCCTCCAACTCCGTTTTTCTTTCTCAAGATTGTTTTGGCGGGCTTCCCTGGTGGTGCAGTGGTTGAGAGTCCGCCTGCTGATGCAGGGGACACGGGTTCATGCCCCGGTCCGGGAGGATCCCACATGCGGCAGAGCAGCTGGGCCCGTGAGCCATGGCCATTGAGCCTGTGTGCCCGGAGCCTGTGCTCTGCAACGGGAGAGGCTACAGCAGTGAGAGGCCCACATACCACAAAAAAAAAAAAAAAAAAAAAAAAAAAAGATGGCTTTGACTATTCGAGGTCTTTTGTGTTTATATATGAATTGTAATTTTTTTTTGTTCTAATTCTGTGAAGAATGCCATTGGTAGTTTGATAGGGATTGCATTGAATCTGTAGATTGCTTTGGGTAGTATAGTCATTTTCATGGTATTGATTCTTTCAATCCAAGAACATGGTATATTTCTCCATCTGTTTAAGTCATCTTTGATTTCTTTCATCAGTGTCTTATAGTTTTCTGAGTACAAGTCTTTCACCTCCTTGGGCAGGTTGAGGTCATGGGGATGCATTAGCGCTTGGGTTCCCATCCATTGCCATTTGCAAAGCTGAGGAGATGATATGATAGACTGAGGTAAACTGTCTTTTGACTAAATCTGTTTGTCATATTCACAGGTGTATACAACGTGTGAATAACCCAGAGAGAAATTGTATTGTTTTAGGCATAATTCATAAGAGCTGGTGATTTCACACCTTCAGGTGGGCTTATTATGTGAAGGTTTGGAAAATATATTTTTGAGCATGGAGAGAAGACTGAGTGTTAAGTGTTGCTGAAAATTCAATGCAGTTTGCCGATCATATGAAATGGAATCAATCAATTTGTCTGTGTGATATATTTTCCAGCTAGCCCTATCACTCAGGAGAGAGATTGCAGTAGGAATCCAAGGCTGAGGTTATGAGTGGCTTAATAAATGTAGTGTGTGTAGTGTTTATAACAATGATGGCAAGAAATAAAGAACCCAGATGTTAGGTCGAGATGCAGGACTTGTTAAATACAGCTCTTATAACCTAATAAAGCAATTATACTAGAGTTTCAGGGCGATGTGAAAGGTTATCAAACAGATATGGTAAGCTCTACCACATTCTTTCTGCAATCTGACAAGATCTCAGTCCCCAGTGACAGAATACCATCACCATCATCCTATTTGAGATCTCCTGTGAGGACCAAATAGAATTGAGAAGATGTACTCAATAGCCCTCAATGAACGTCCCCTATAAATGTTATTCCTGGTAGATATTATTGAGACCATATTATTATAAAATAAAAAAACCTGTAACTTACATAACATTTGTATGTCAGAGTACCCTGTTTTGCTAGTTATTAAGCTCAGCCCTCTTGTGGGACCTCCGTAATCAGGAGCTTCTCTGGAATTTAGAGTGAGGGAAGTCACCATGTTATGGAATTATAACTCAAGTTCCATTGAAAAAAACGTTTTGCCTACAATTCTGTTTTGTTTTTCTAAGTGTACTTTTGTTGATTTAATGCTATTGATATTGTTGATATCTGTTCCTCCAAAGGAAATATTGCATATTAATAGGTCCACATTACCAAAGAGCAGATTTCATTTATAAGCCATAGCAAGGCTGTTAGATGTTTTCTTTTCTAAGGATAGACCTATAGCATCTCATCTTCTTTTCTAAATCCACAAATACTCCTATGAGATTACAAAAAAATACGTTAAAATGACTTTGGACAAGTTTACTACTTTTTAATCTTCTCATGCTAATATGCAAACTGTAGGAGTATGTGTTGGTTTCCTGGTTACATAGGTGTTTTTAATAGACTGTTTTTACAGAAGTTTTATGTTTACAGAAAGCACAGAGAATTTCTTTATACCACCCCCTCCCCAATCACACAGTTTCCCCTATTATTAACATCTTGCCTTAGTGTGGTGCATTTGTCACAATTGATGAATGAATATTGATACATTATTATTAACTAAAGTCCACAGTTTACATTAGAGTTCACTCTTTGTGTTGTACAGTTAAATGGGCTTTGACAAATGCGTAATGTCGTGTGTCCATCATAACAGGAACATAGGGAACAGTTTTTCGCTGCCCTAAAATTGCTATATGCTTCACCTATTCATCACTCCTCTTTTCAACCCCCCTGAACTCTTGGCAATCACTGATCTTTCTACTGTTTCTACAGTTTTTGCATTTTCCAGTGTATCATATAGTTTGAATCATATAATCTGTAGCCTTTGCAGACTGGCTTCTTTCACTTACCAATATGCTTTTAAGGTTCTTCTGTGTTTTGTTTTTTTGTTTTGGGTTTGTGTGTGTGTGTGTGTGTGTGTGTGTGTGGCTTGATAGCTCTTTTTTTTTATTGTGGAATAGTATTTTGTTGAATGGATTTACTACAGTTGTTTATACATTCACCTATTTAAGGTCATTTTGGTTCTTTCCAGGTTTTGGTGATTACGAAAAAAGCTGCTCTAAAGATTCATATGACAGTTTTTGTGTGGACATAAGTTTTCACTTCATTTTGGTAAATATTTAGGAGTAAAATTGCTGGATCATACGGCAAGCTTATGTAAGAAACTTTGTAAACTTTGTAAGAAACTGTCAAGCTGTCTTGCAAAGTGGCTATATCATTATGCATTCCCACCAGCAACAAATGAGAATTCCTGTAGCTCCAAATTCTCTTCTGCATTTGATAATGTCAGTGTTTTGGATTTTAGTCATTCTAATGGTGTGTAGTAGCCCAGGTTACATTTTGCCTCTTTGTTATATTGAAAATATCTTTGCTCTAAAATAATATCATCATCTTAGTTATTGTGCAACTCTCTGCCACAGTGTTTATCAGACTTCTACATCTAACTTTTTTTTTTTTTCGGTATGCGGGCCTCTCACTGTTTGTGGCCTCTCCCATTGCGGTGCACAGGCTCCAGACGCGCAGGCTCAGCGGCTATGGCTCACGGGCCCAGCCGCTTCGTGGCGTGTGGGATCTTCGTGGACCGGGGCACGAACCCATGTCCCCTGCATTGGCAGGCGGACTCTCAACCACTGCACCACCAGGGAAGCCCTACATCTAACTTCTAATTATAGATCTTATCCATATACTTTATTACTTTGTTGGTCAAAACCTTGTCTGAACATCTGAGTGCCCTCTTTTTCCCTTTTCCTAAGTTGTGATTTATAAATTCAACTTTCCTATTACTGCTTGCACAAAGACCTCTGGTCCTTGGAGGAGTCATTATCTTGTTAAAATACCTTTATCTCTTTCTTATGTTTCCCATCAGCTCAGTTTTCTTTTCTGATGCATGAAACAAACAAGTAACCCTTGCCATTTGTCACCCTATCACCCTATAGCAAAGGATTAGTTTCCAAAAAGGAATCATACTTTCTTAACTGCAGTCCAGTGCATTGTCTTCTTTTTCTTCACATTAGATATCCTCACATTAGCCCATTAGACAGTTTTTACGTAATGAAGCTGAGTCTAGAACATGGATCCTCTGACTCTTGTAATATTCATTTTCCCATTTACCATCAATAACATGGAGATTTTATAAGTGATCCATTCTATCACCCAGAATTAACTGGAAAAAACCTTAAAAGAGTAAGGGACATTAAAAAAGTCAACATTACATCAATTTATCATTTTTTTTCTGGGACACAAATATTATACCTATTGTTGTGGATGGATTGAATTGTGTCCCTACAAAAGATATGTTGAAATCCTAAACCCTAGTACCCCAGAATGTGACCTTATAGGGAAATAGGGTCTTTGCAGATGCAATCATTAAGATGAGGTCTTTAGGGTGGGCCCTAATCCAATCCAAAGAAAGGCCAGAGACACACAGGGATAATGTCATGTGATGACAGAGGCAGAGATTAGAGTGATGCAGCTGCAAGCCAAGGAATGCTAAGCGTCAATGGCCACCAACAGTACCTAGTGAGGAAAGGAAGGATTATACCCAGGGTCTCAGAGGGGACATGGCCTTGTGGCCTTGGACTTGTAGCCTCCAGAACTGTCATAGAGTAAATTTCTGTTTTTTGAAGCCACCCAGTTTGTGCTACTTTGTTACTTCAGCCCTAGGAAACTAATACCAGCGTAGGACAAATAAGAATGTCAGTGAAGTTGTGTATTTTCCCAAGTTTACATACTTTAGGGCCAGTCTTTTCTCCATTTCTTGCTATGGTCAAAGGCATGAGGCTATTTTATCTCTTATTTATTTTTTACCATAGATATTTTCTCCTAGATATTGTCAGTCCAAATTAAGATTATTATAGTTGTTACTGGGGGACCAAGGAAGGGAAAGTGTTTATTTGCTAGCTATGCTATGGAGAACCAGAGGAAATTGCCTAAATAGCCTCATGAACCCAAACAAAACAAAATAATAGAAACAAAGAAACAAAAAGGAATAATATGACAGCTCCTCAAAGATGGAAAAAACTATAATTTTGTTTGTTGTGTGTATTTTGGCTTTGTCATTATATGTAATGCCATTCAAACCCAGTCCTTCCTTTTTTTGGAAGGCAGCTTATTGAGGACAATCAATTTTAAAATCAATACTTATAATTTGTTTTGATTCAGGGGACATTATTTCTCATGCCTAAAAGACTTTCTCCTTGTTTACTAGAAAACTGGGGCTCATTTGGCAACAATGTAAATCTTTGTTCTCTTTCTGCTTTGTCACAATTTGCCATTCTTCACTCTTTGCTAAATATGCCCATTTATGCTTCCTTGAGGAAGCACATATATAAAAAAAAAGAGTCAAATGATTTTCTCAAATAAGAGCTCCAAGAAATACAAATTCATAAACACATGAGTAAATAAGACCTCATGAACCAGAGTATAGGAAAATAAGAAAACAAAAATTCAGACCCCTTAAGGCTGCAGGTGTAGAAATTATCATATCAATATATAAAATAAATATGTGTAAAACTTTTAAAGTATAAAGCAATGAATAAAAAAAAGAATTAGAGATTTAGAGAACTAGAAGGTAGACCTATAAAAACTACTCAGAATTTAGCACAAATAAGCACAAAATTGAGAAATATGTAGCATAGGTTGAAACAATGTGGCTAGAATAATAAGACTTTAACATCTCTACATGGAATATTAGGAAGTTAAAACAAAGAGGATAAAAAGAACAAATGACTGACAATATTCTAATAAATAATAAATGAAAAATTCTCAAAGTTATGAAAGATATCAATTCTCGGATTCAGGAAACTCAGTGAATCACAAACAATGCTCTCACCTAGACATATTGAACTGAAACGGTATCTCACAACACACACACACACACGAGATTCCTAAAGCTGTCAAAAAAAGACAGTGTATTTATCAAAAATAAAACAAGACAAAAATGACATTACACCAACAGCTGAGTTCCAAAGAGCAAAACTGGAAAGCAGAAAACAGTTTAAAATAACAATTTTAGACTATGAAATAATAAATATAATCCTGGTATCCATGCTGGAATTGTCATCAAAAAGGAATATATGATTTAATTTTAAGAAAATTTTAATTGAGGAAAACTACATGATGCAAAAATTTAATTACATTGCTAGGCATTTTATATATTATGCAACCAGTTTTCTAAATTTTACTGCCAAGCAATACTTTTGCCTGTTGTTGAACATCATATGAATGTAATCATAGTCTATATGCTTTGTGTTCTGGCTTCTGTCTATGAGATCCATATTGCACATGGCTGTAATTATGCTGAAGAGAATTCCATTGAAAGAATGGATCACAATTGACCTGTTCTGCTGTTGATAAACATATGTGTTGTTTCCATTTTAACTAATCGTGTTAAAGCTGCTGTGATTTTTTCTGCACCCATCTTTTGGTGGCTGTAAGTGGTCATTTACCTGTGTCATACACATCAAACTAGAATTGTTGGGTCACAGGAAAAGCATTTTCTTAGTATATTAGATCCTCCAAAAAGTTTTCCATAGGGGTTGTATCAATTTACACTCCCATAAGAATGTATGAAGGGAGCACCAATTGCTCCACACCCTCACTAAGACTTGATTTTATCAAGCATTTTATTTTATTTTATTTTATTTTTTTGCGGTATGTGGGCCTCTCACTGTTGTGGCCTCTCCCGTTGCGGAGCACAGGCTCCGGATGCGCAGGCTCAGTGGCCATGGCTCACAGGCCCAGCTGCTCCATGGCATGTGGGATCCTCCCGGACCGGGGCACGAACCCTTGTCCCCTGCATCGGCAGGCAGACTCTCAACCACTGAGCCACCAGGGAAGCCCTACCAAGCATTTTAATTTGAACCTTTCTTTAGTATGTATGGTGGTATTTTATTAGGATTTTAATTGGCTAACAATGTTAAGCATGCTTTCATCTGTGTAAAAGCTATATTGATAGCTTTATCCATGAATTTTTACATGTCTTTTTCTTGTTGTTCTCTTTTCCCCAGTATTAATTAGTAGGGGTTCTTTTTATATTCTGATTTTGAGTAATATGCCAAACATGTAATACAAATGTTTTCTTCCAGTCTGTACCTTAGCTTTCAGTCTCTTAATGGCATCTTTTGATGAACAAAACATCTTAATTTTCAAGAAATCCAATTTCCAAATTACTTTATGGTTAGTTTTTTGTTCACTGTATAAGAAATCTTTGTATACCTCAATGTCATGGAATTATTTTTCTATATGTTTTTCTTTATTCTATACTGTTTACTTGTCAATTGGTTTGAGATTATTTATATGTAGTTTAAAAATAGTTTGAGAGGGGCTTCCCTGGTGGCGCAGTGGTTGAGAGTCTGCCTGCTGATGTGGGGGGCGCGGGTTTGTGCCTCGGTCCAGGAGGATCCCACGTGCCGTGGGGCGGCTGAGCCCATGAGCCATGGCCGCTGGGCCTGTGCGTCCGGAGCCTGTGCTCCGCAACGGGAGAGGCCACAACAGTGACAGGCCTGCGTACCGCAAAAAAAAAAAAAAAAGTTTGAGTTTAATGTTAAGGTTTATTATTTTTTCACATGAATATGCAATTTACTTATTGAAAGGACAGTTTCTTTTACAATATGATGCAGTGCCATATTTTTCTGTGAAATAGGTAAATTATTTATCTCTATTAGTGAGTGTCCATGTGTGGGTCCCTATCTAAACTTTCTATTTTTTTCTTTTGGTCTATTTTTCTTTCTTTGCACCAACATCCTATCTCATTCACTATAACTTTATAATATATTTTTATAACTTTAAATATATATTTTCAGCTTTTTCTGCAATATTATTTTGACTATATTTATCCTATAGCATTTCTATTTAAATTTGGGTATCAACATATTTATTTTACAAATGATTGAAAGAATTAATGAAGGAAGTTAAATGGAATAATTTTAATTATATATTAATTTCCTACTACAAATAAGACTATTCAATTTTCTATTTTTATGTCAATTGAGGTAAAATGTAGTCTTTTAAATTGACTATTTTTAGAGCAGTTTAAAGTTCAAAACAAAATAAAGCAGCGAGGACAGAGAATCCCCATATATGCCCCTCTCACCACACACACAGCTTCTCCTACTATCAACCTCCTGCATGGGAGCGGTACATTTTTTATAATCCATGAACCTACACTGACGCATCATTATCACCTAAAATCCACAATTACATTAGGGTTGTCCTATTTGGTGTTGTACATTTTGTGGATTTTGACAAGTATATCCATCATTATAGTATCATGTATCATACAGAGTAGTGTCGCTGCCCTAAAAGTCCACCATGTTCTGCCTATTCACCTCTCTCTCTCCGCACAACCCCTGCAAGCACTGATCCTTTTATTGCCTCCCTAAGTTTTGCCTTTTCCAGAATGTCATATAGTTAGAATCATATGTTATGTAGCCTTTCAGACACAGCAGTCTGACACAGCACAACAATCTGGCATCATCAAGAAAAGTTAAAGAGATGCAATCCTACAATTTAGTTATTCACTCCTAGGTATATAATCAAGGAGACACTCTCACTTACCTGCACTAAGAAGCATATACAATAATGTTTACAGCAGCATTATTTGTCATAGAAAAACCTGGAAACAACTTTCAGATCCTTCAGTGGTTAAATGGATACATTTTAAAAAATGTATTTGTACTAAGGAATACTACACAACAAAAATAAAGTTTAACTACAGATATCAATAAGGATCAACAACAAAACAAAATATATTTTTGAGAAAAAATGTCACAGATGAGTATCATATAAAAATGTCAAAATCAAGCAAAAATAAACTACACCTTATTACAGAACATATGATCAAAACCATGTAGATTTTGTTTAGAAATACACAGATTGTTCAAAGTATAAAGATGAAAGTGATATTAGTATTAGATTTAGGAAAACATACATTTCTTGGGAGAGAATAAGAGATTTGATAGGACATAAAAAGACTTTGAAGTTCATAGTGATATTATATACCTTAACTTGGGTAATAGACACTCACTTTTATGATGATTAAAGCAATAGGTTCACATTTTATATGTTCTTTAGTGTTTGATATACTTTAGAGTAAAATTGTCTTAAAAAATTACACCACAAACATTTTCTGAGTTGCTATCCTGACTTAACAGTTACCAGGCAAATAACTGACCCTAATTGGTTATATAGTGACTTTCTTCACCTAGCTATTTCGACATTTAGATGGCTTCTCATTTTCCACTATTGTGAAAAATAATAAATTTTTCATTCACACAGGATGTAATTATTTAGGATGTAATCAGTATAGATATAGTAATATTAAGTCAAATTCCGTTAAGTATAATATTTGACTTTACCTTGAATTCATGGGGTTATCTATAATTTCCTCAAACTGACAAAGGACTTCCTTGGTTTATGTGTTTTCAGTGGAAAAATGTTAACAGTGAATTAAAATAACTGGAACATTTGAAAGCATTAGAAGTAGTAGGAACAGGTCCTCTCTGGGTTTGCAAGATCTCAGGCAAATATTTTTATTCAGGGCCTCATCTATGTGAACAATTTGATATAAAAATTTGTTTAAAATTCATGGTCACATGTGGGGTATAGAAATTTTTTTATAAAGCCAGAGTAAAGGGTAGAGAAGAGCTACTTGCATTCTTCTTTATTGTTTAATCAGACATAATCTCTTTCTATTCAGATCCAAGAACTCACTCTTTATCTGGATACCATCAAATGTGCCATTCCTAACTAATTTTATTTTTCCCCTGCAAGAAACAGGTTAGCAATATTATTATTCTTTTAATGCTATGACTGTTTGGGCCCCGTGTGTGTAGGAATAATGTGGAATTTCTTCCCTCTGAAGTTTCCTAATACCATTAATTGAATGCATCATTATTCTTGATACTGACTTATTCTTTGTACCTCTGTGAATAACAGCTTCTGATTACTCTCTTAACAGTTATTACTGTGCTTCATGATGAAGACAACAAAGGCAAACTTACCCAGCATGTGCAGAATAATATGCAGGACAATAATTTGCTTTCTAGTTATGTTAAATGTACCATTTGGGGTTTTATAGCATAATCCCTTTCCCTACCTTCTTTTGAACTCTTTAGACCTAAACACTGAATTCATAGAATATGATATCTTTCAGTATTGGCCACACCCCTGGCTTCTACACAGTACCGCCAGTGGGAGAATAGTGAGGTGTCCAGGAAAGGGTGTGAAGAGTGGCCCCACTTGGGCAAAGAGTGTCTGTCTTTCTTCTAGCATGGCTTTAGGCAAACCCAGGAGAGCTTGATGTCACGATTCTATCGGCGACAATAGAGGGCATCTATCGGGGGCTTACTGGGCTTGCAGGGCAACTGCCTTAAAAACCCTCAAAGTAAGTATTCATGACTACTCCATAAGGACTACCTAACACATCATGTGGAGGCAATAGAAGTGTTAGAATGAGCTCGTGAGTACAATTTCAAGGGCATGAAAGATAAAGGATGCTTGCTACCATCCTCATAATCCTTGGGTGCTGAAGATTGGAGGTGGCACCACTGTTTCTACATGATGTATGGGCCTAGACACCCCAGGTCAAGAGCAATATGGGGTATTGAACCATTAGTAGCCCAGAGCTCTGAACTCATCCTGGGAATGATGTCGGTGAGAGCCACTCAAAATCAGATTATCTACACCCATCTGGTGGCCCAATCTCATATCATCCTGTGAAATAAATACCAAGCTGCCTGGTGGGAGTAATCTATGTACCAGACCACTCTCCTGGAATTTGGGTCAGGACATGGGACCCTAGGACAACCCAATAGTCATGATTACTGGAGATCCTCAGAACATCTGATCAACCCAAAGCATGGCTGAAAAGTGACCTAAAGGAAAGAAATTGGGACAGGTCCCATGTCAGTTCCAATTCTTGGGTAGGGTGACTGCCCATAGGACAATACACCACAGCTAGTCCTGGGTAGAGGGAGTGATTTAGAAAAATTTTATAGGTGCCTCTTGGCCACCAGGATGCATGTGGGACCTAGCCCGGTCTTGAAGCACCCTGCATGGGGGGCACTGGTGGCCTCTTCCAGCCCCAGGAACTAGAATTGAACTGAAAAATTTTGAAGAAGTCACTGAAAAACATGATACCTACAGAGATGCAGGTTTCAGGGCAGAGCCCCACTTGTCCATGTGTAAAGACAGTATTGAATAAAATATTCAATACTGAAAATTACTTGACCAAATGTAACAAAGTCAATCAATCAATCAGATACTTTTGCACAGAAAATCATAAATATCGATTGATATTAATATGTAATATTCATTAACATGTGTCTGTGGAAAACAATTTTGATAGCATTTACTCTTTAATAAATTAATTATACATTCATTATATGTTCACCACATGCCACGTACTGTCCTAAGGATATAACAAACTTTATGATATGTTTTCTATACCTGCTGTAATTTATATTAAGGGACATAAGAATGTTTATAATATTTATTTGATTAACATAATTTTAGAATTTAACACTAGGAAATAAGGCAGACTATAAAAGCTATAGGAAGGAAAATGTACACTTATTCATTGTACTGAATATTACTAATATTACTAATAACCAAAATATCCCTTATTAGTAGGTAAATTTCTGGTTCAACTATTCAATAGAATATTACCCATCTATTTAAATTAGAATTACAAAGATATCTAAATTATATTTTAAATTTAAATTATATTTTAAATTATAAAAAATTTAAACCTATTTATTTTTTCCTTTTAATGACTATGATTACAACTATATAAGTTTATACTTGTGTGAAGATGATAACCAACAGGGAACATGGAAATATAAATAGCTGCTATTTGCAGTGACCTTCCTTATTGTTTTAGTATATTTTTAAGATGTTATAGTTAAGAAAAATTAAATGAAATTAACGATTTCCTTTAGTCCTATATGATCCTTTGACAAAGTTGCACTCATCTTCACAATAGTAAACCCTATAACCTGAGGGTTGTCATTCATTTTTTCATTTAATCATCTGTTCAATAAAAATTTTTAATGGAACACCTTCTCTGTACCAGGAACTTTTTTCTAAGCACTAAGAATTTGTGGAGAATGGAAAGTGAGGATTGTGGCTCAGGGATTCTATTTTGGATATATTAAGATGGAAATATCTACTTTTCCATCCTAGTGAGATTTAAATTTATGGCACTAAGTAAGTGAATAGTAAAAAATAGCTAGCAAACCATTGAGCTGAAATAATATGTTCATTAATGTCCTAAGTACAATGAATAATAAACTAGAGGAAGCAAATGAAAATCAATTATACACGAAACTAAGATCATTTCAGATTCTGAAAAGCATTATGAAAAAGAAAATAAGACAGGATAATGGGAGAGAAAGTCATAGGGTGAGATGGAGATTAGAGCAAAGTAAATCCTCTTTGAGAAAGCAATAGAACAAATACCTGAATGATGAGGAAAAACTAAACATGAGAAACTCACAGGGAAGAAATTCCAGGTAGAAGGAACACTGATGACAGATTTCCTGAGCTAGGTTTAGTCAGATAATACCACTGTAGTCCATGTAAGAACTTTGGTAACACCTAGGCGGTATTATCTAATTACATAATCAAGGAGAAACTCTCACATATATGTACTAAGAAACATACACAATAATGTTTACAGCAGCATTATTTGTCAAAGCAAAACCTAGCTTCAGTCTTTATGTTTTCTGATAAAATAATTTAAAGCTATAATTTAAAGCTATTTTTCCTTTAAATGACAGTTGGTCCCTCCCACTATTTGGGTACTTTTTAAATGTTGTAATTGTAAAGTATTTCACAGTAAATAATTCATATTACATTATTTATTCAAGCAGAAACTAGCAAAATACTTACAAATGTGAGAATAAAAGAATCTTTTGTAGTTAACATTCATAAAAGTGTTAAAATAAAAAAAATTATAGTTTTGTATTTTTTAAATACTAAATGTGAACTGGAAAGAAATATAAAATTAAATAAATATAAAAATAAATCTCTAGTGTCTTACTACTAATGATGGATTTGCCATAGGTGTTATTTTTTCATTAATGAGGCATAATTTACCCGTAGAACATGAAAAAATCTGTACCTTAAGCCTGATCAATTATCACATATTTATGCACCCAGCTATCACCCAGGTTAAAAGGTATTATATTCCAGTTACATCAGGGATTTACCTTTCATCCTTTTCTAATCAATACTTTTATAAGTTTGACTTCTATTATCACAGATTAGTTTAGCTTGTTTTAAAGTTTCATAAAGGTAATGTGATAAAATATACTTATTTTCCTCTTTTACTGAACATAACGTTTTAAAGATTCAGCTATGTTATTGAAAATATCAGAAACTTTTATTGCTGTGTAGTATTCCCTTGTATAATTCATAACACAAATTGTTTACCCATTTTTTTATGAATGGGCATTTGGAATATTAGATCCAGTTTTGGACTCATTGATTTGGAGTTCCTTTTATTTTCTGGATATAATTACTTTGGCTACTTACATATGCATTTCAAATATTTCCTAGTCTTCAGCTTACTTGTTCATTTTTAATGGTCTTTCATGAGTTTTTTGTTTTGTTTTGCTTTATTGTATTTTTATGAAATACAATTAATTATCCTTCAAATTCTGAAATTTCAAATGTATATGTCTATGGTTTTCTCCCTCTCTCTCTCTCTCTCTCACTATTAACAACACTTTAAGGGATCTTTCAGATTGAAGACTTTTTTCAAGGTTCACTTCTTGGAAATTTGTTAAGTGTCCCTTTAGTAATTTATTTTACTCAATTTTTTTCTGCTAATTTTTGTGAGGCTGTTTTTGGTGACATATTGAAACATCAAGTATTCTTTATCTGTTGTATTTTCTTCTATAATTTCCATATTATTGCACTATGTTCTGAATATTTCTTCTGCTTTATTTTATAATTCTTTTCTTTTTATACAAAAATATACAATACACAGATAATATAAAATAAATATGCAAAATGTTTTAATCTCTTAAAATTCTTTATTTGTTCTGTGGTTATACCTTGATGACTTTCTTATTTGTAGATAGCATATCTTCTAGATTATATCTCATTGCATTAAAAAGTTTTTAACGTTATTTTTTATTCCATTTTCAATGTCTCCCTTATCACATTTTCTTTTAGTTCATCTTGGTCTTTCTCTTTCAAGTGACTGGAATTCCTCAAATGTTGAATATCTTGGTTATTTATTCATATTTTTAGAAGAACTACTGGGTAATTAGTTTCCTTTACAGTTGTGTAAATACTGTTTCTTTCTGAACCCTGTGTGTGAATAAGAAAACTGATTGAGAGCACAATTACAGGTACATGAAGCCATGCTTTATTTTAAGATGAGCAGAAGAAAGCAGGTGTGGGACTGGCTATCAGACTGTGTTCTCTGTATGTCAAAATAAGCAGATACCACAGATTTTCTGTATGCAGTTGCTTTACATCTATGTGTATTACAGAATTCTTAGCCTTGAAAGAATTTTTTAAAAATCTAGATTAAAATATTATAGTTTATATAACTGTTATGCAGATCAGAATGATCCTGATGACTGAGCAAAATCTTCCCTCTGTTGGAAAGCTAGTTGCTTAATGATTATGTCATTAGTGCAAGGGAAGTTATTAGGTTATATATCAATTACTGGGGTTTCCTGCTATGATAGCTTGAGGCATCCATACCTATTATAGGAGTATACTTGACAAAAATTTGAATACTTATATCCCCGAGATGACCCTTCATTCTTCCCACCAGAGAGTGCTAGAGAAATATTTTCCTAAAGAAATGTTTAATAGGGTTATTTCATATGAGAATGCAGACAAGTAAATTAGCAGAAATTTGCATTCCTGGGTCCCTGGTGCTTGAAGAACTATGATATCTGATCAGTGCTGTGCAAAAAAAGTTTCTGTGATCATTGGAAGCAATTTTATGGCAGCCACTAGGTGCATGTAGTAATTGCACACTTGAAATGTGCCTGAATAACTGAAATTTTAATTGTTTCTAGTTTAGTTAATTAAAATTTAAATTAATATAGCCACATTCAGCTAGTGGCCACTCTGTTGTAGAGCTGAGATCTATAAGCTTAATGTCAGCTTGTCATTCACAAATGGAATTAATATCTATCTTACAGAGCCATGTGAGGATGGCATATTAAAACACTCAGCATGTGGTAGGTACTTCACAAATATTTGTGAAATTATCCAGGATTAATTTCTCATTATACATACCAAGGTTTACAGGAATATCTACTGAGAATATCGTCTTAATAGCTGATGTCAATTTTTAGGCAAAATAAATTATCAGTCGACCCATGATGATTTTTCTTTTCTATATTTTGACATCTTACATGGTGAATAAAATTTATACTTTCTGTCTGAAAAACAGTGTTGTTTTTGCAGAGTTACACACTTTGGTAACCTGTACTTTCAATTCAGACATTCAGTTCAATTCTATTTAACTAAATTCAGTAAATTTATCTTTAAGTATGCACATGCTCTTTTCTGGGTGTTCTTTCTTTCTTGCAATTGACTTACATCTTAAGTGCTGCCAATTATTTATTTATTTTTACTGAAATAAAGAGAAATCTTTTTGAAATAGCATACATCAGTTTATCTATGTATTTAAATATCCATGTATTTATAGTTATATGGGGAAAGTAAAAATTATTTTCAAATTAAATTAAAATTACTCATAGCTTATAGAATACTTACTGTATGTGTATATTCTGTAAAGTATAAGGAGGGATTTATTGATAGCTATATTCATTCCCTACCTAAAGGCAATGTAGAGTACAGGAAAATAGAAGAACTAAATTTTAGTAGTGACTCTGTAACCTTGGCACCATAACCTTGGGGTTAGTCATGTAATCTCTCTAAGCACCAGTTACTGCACTTATTAAATAGGAATGACACTTCTAAAATATAATTTATGGTCTTTTGTGGTAATTAACCAAAATAAGAAAAATTAATAAGTAGTTAAAATTAAGAAGGTGGTAGATCTTAAAAATCCCAGTTGGAGATTCCAAAGTTCTACATAAATTTAAGAATTAAATAATATTACAATGTTTTGTAACACAATGGAAAATAATTCTGGATTTTAGATCTGCCTCAGCCACCTAAAAAGCCAATCAACCTAGAGTAAGTATATGAATTTGTATTTTCTTATCCTCACAGTGGGGTAACAATACCTATCTTCTCTAAACTCTGGGGGTTATTTTGAAGACCCAGGTTAATTCATGTGAAACACTTGTGTGAACTAATATGATTTTATTATTAAAACATATTAAAGGAAAATACAAAATTACTGAATGAATAATGCAAAAAGACATTAGGGGTTCAGAGGAGTGACAAATCTTCAACATAGGCTGGCCAAGGGAAGCTTATAAAGGAGTGGCTGAAAGCAACATGGAATGCACTGTACTCAATCCCATGTTTCAATATCTTTTTATTTACATTATTTTCATTTCAAAATCCAAGACAAATTAAGATAAACTTGAGGGCCAGGGAAATGGCAGCAGAAGATAATTGTTCTGTTTAACGAAATATCATTGTGTTAACACAGAAATGCAGAGTGCTCAGATAAATTGTTAGTGTTTCATTTTATATTCTGTGAAGCCTGTATCAGGAGAATTTAATAATCAGCAAAGACACCAAATTCATGATGTGTCACTTCTATTATATTACAAATGCTATTGATATCAATAAAAATAAAAACAAAGATGTAACAAAATATAAAAACTTGATTTCCTTACACTTTACCCTTGTCCCTTAATTTCAATTTAATGATTTCACTGCAAATGGCATTTCTACTGTTGATTATTTTCAGTTATTTAAAGTCTATGTTCTTTAAATTTGCTATCACCATATGTATTAGACAAAGTACTGCTGAATTTTTTTGAAATAACTTTAGAAATATTTTCTTTTTGCTGTTTTTTGAAATATTTTCTCTAGACTTTATTGTTGCAAAAAGATAGGAGGTAAAAAGCCATATATGTCTTAGGATAAAAGACAGAAAATATTGAAAGTCTATCCAATCCCAGTAAAGCCTTTGCAAGTGATCATTGTTTTGAGAATAGCTCTTTACCAGATTAGCATAAAATATAATACTTAAGAAAACTGTCAGGATTGTTTCCAAAACAAGGAAGAAGCTTAATAGAAATTGTGAAAAGAAATAAAAAATTGAACTGTCTTACAAAAATGAAACACCAAAGAAAAAACTTTTAAAAATATAATCACAATATTTTATAATAAATTACTTAATAGATGAAACGAAATTATCCTCCTTAAAAGTGTATTATTAGTAGTACTGTCAGTAGCAAAAATCATGTAAAGTTTGAACTTGAAGAAGAGTGTACAAAATTAGTATAAATGTGTTCACTGTATCCAAGGGACAGTGACAGCTATGAATAGCTTCCACTGAGACCTAGCAGTTGGCTAAATTACTATGTTTATTTAATGACTGATCTTTTTGCTGAGTCTGACTACAGGAGGGTCGATTTGTGGTACTAATTTGATTTGTGATGAATTTTCACTGAAAGTATTAACATTCTATAAATCATTTAACCAAATGTCTGTACGAATATTTTAACAGAGAGAGAGAAGACATTCTTTTTCCAGTATCAAAGAAAAATACTTTTCTATGTTATTTGAAGATTACAACGTAGTTTATGAATATACATATATATGTATATATTTATATATATAAATTATTTTTAAAAAGAAAACCATTAAAAAGCAGGAGCATTGCACTTCCACAACCTCACTCAATTTTATGTTTATTTCAACTGGATACCCCAATATTATTTCATAGATATGGTGATACTAACTGTCCCTTGCATATATTTCCTAACCCAGAAATTACGCTAAGGAAAATAATAGAGTCCTACAATGAGATACATGCATATAGATTCCTGCATCTAGACACCTGGAGAGGGATAGAGTTACTCAGGTGCTTCTGAGCTTCCTAATCCCTCATTATAGATTTGATTTTAGAAATAAATTGAGTGGCTATTATTACTAAATTTATTTTTAAAAAGAGAATGTTAAAGCTCAAAAATGTAAATAAATGTAGAAGATTCAAAGTTACAAAAACTGTTTAGGTTCAATTACTCCAACAGCAAATTCTATGTTTTTGTTTATTTGTTTGTTTGTTTACTTTACCTTGGTAAAACAGGTGCCTAAGTAAAATAAATACTAAGTAATTCAAACAAAAATGTGTTTAAAATAAAAATAAGGCAGTACTTCAAAATGTTGTACATATTTGGGCTCAATCACTTTGGAAGGAAATGTAACACCCTACTTTGAAGTTGAACATTTATATTTTATATAACCCATCAATTCTGGTCCTGGATATACACCCCAATAACACTCTTGCACATGTGTATCAGGATACATGCCCACATATTTTCTTAACAGCACCATTCACACTGGCAAAAATATGGAGAGAACTGAAATGTTCATTGACAGGAAATGGATAAATAAATTATGGTATATGGATTATTATATGGAAGTGAAAATGAATGAGCTAGGTTTATATACAGAAACAAAGATGGATCTTAGAATCAGTGTAGAGTAAAAATAGCAAGTCCCAGATGATTTCATACTGTATGATAGCATTTTATGTCTTTACAAAAATAAAAAGTAAACAGTTTATTGATAGGGAAAACTACGTATTTGACCAAGATAAACCAGAAAAGTAAATAGAACGATGAACAACACAAAAAATTAAGGGAACAAGATAAGAGAGGAATATATAGATGCAATGGTTTAAAAAATTTTTAATTCATAAAATTTAGAGTAGTTCACAGGTTTTTGTTAATTATATTTAAATATATATCTATAAAATATCTTTTTATATATCAAATATCTAGGCTGCTTAAATACTTAAATCCACCATTCAGTTCAGATTATCTGACTCAGTGTTTGGAGGCTTTACCCCCATTACTCCTTCCATAAATCCAGGCAGCCCAGCTGAGAGAGAGACACCTTCCTTGTGGGAGAAGGAGAGTAAAGTGAGCCCCAGACTTCGCTGTGGACACCAGAGTTGGCCTGTCCCAGCACTAGGCTGACTTTCACATCTCTAGGTAGCTCCGGCCTGCATGTGGCCCCAAGCACCTAACAGGGCCCCAAATGGCATCCTTGGCAGGTTCCAGGTGGGCTCCCACAAACTCAAGGCACAGCTGAGCCTGCTACTCCAGCAAGGCTCCCAGGTGGATTTTATGGCAGGGCTCCCGGGAACCCAGACACCCATCTCACTCCATACCTGCTGGCTTCAGTAACTCCAGAAGGCTCCTGTGACACCAGGTTTCCCGTGGGCTCCTAGGAATGGAGGCCCCTGTTTCACCCAGGCAGCTACTGGCTCCAGGGGCCCCAGGAGACTCCAGTAACACCAGGCCTGCAGTGGGCTCCCAGGAGCCCCAGGTAACAGTAGGATGGCACGATCAAAGTGCTGGAAAAAAAAAAAACAACAACTGCTAACTAAGAATACTTTACCCAGAAAATTGTCTTCTAGGAATGAAGGAAAAGTACAAACTTTCCTAAAGGAGTTTATTAACTAGAACTGCTGAGGGAGTTTATCAACACTAATTATGTGAGGGGATGGAGGTGTTAAGTGACCTATTGTAGTAATCATTTTGCAATACAATACATACATGTATCAAATCACATTGTACACCTCAACCTTACATATGCTATATGTCAATAATATTTCAGGAAAGCTGGTGGGAAATTAACAATAAAAATAATTTTAAAAGTCCAATAAGATATTTTGAAAAAAATGTTAGAAACATGCTAAAATTGAGAAGGGAATTGCATGTTTTTATTCTGGAAAATACTTCATTAGAAAAATGCATAAAATTCACTGTATAATTTGGAGCAGAGTAACCTGGTCAGACTTTCAAGGTAATGTGTCAGCTGTGTGAAAAAGTGACCATAGGTAGGCATAGATGGATGTTGGTAAACTAATTAGGAGACTGTTTCAGTTGAGGAATGATTCTAGTTGGATTAAATTTAGTGGTGGATGTGGTGAGAAGTGTTATATCTGTTCATGTAAAATGTAAGAGAAAAAGAGACTTCAACATACAGATTTTGAATTGGAGTAGAAAGGAGTTTTCATTCGCTGAAATGAAGAAGACTGTTTGAGGGGCATGTTTAGGGGATGGAACACAAGATTGCGTTTTTGAACATTTTAGATTTGTGATGTCTGTTACACATCCGTAGGAAGATGAGGGATACGTGTCTGAAGTTCAAGGGAGGCATCAGTGCTGCAGTTATAAATGTGGACATCACCGATGAGAGTTTGATATTTACAGCCCAGTGTTGAGAGCTGAAATGATGAGGAGTGAGCCAGGAATGAGCCTTGACAACCTAAGGAGACTGAGGTCAGGGAAGCAGATAGTTAGAACACTGAGAGAAGGCAGTCTTTGCGTCCAGGAAGGACAGTGTTTGAAGAAAGGAAGAATGAATGAGCAGCTGTGTCAAATGTGGCTGATTACGGTGTAAGAGCAAGTTGAGAAATGACACTGCGTTTGGCATGGTTAAGAGCATCTGTAACTGGGACAGTGGAGGCCCACATCCTACGCCTATTACAAGTTATAGATCAAGGCAATAGATTCTTAAGTAAAATAATCTCTACACTTCCAGCTTGACAAAAACACCTTCAACACAATAAAATAGAAAAATGTGACTAAATTTTGTCACATTATTAAAGATGAGCCACAAATTAGATTACAAATAACAAAAAAAATGACATATGGTGCCACTAGGAAATGATACATTTCTCTGCAATATTCTACTGTATTCACCCTGAGAGGAAGAGTTAGTTACCTTGCCTTTTCTACTGTTTATATACTCAAATCCACCATTCAGTTCAGATTATCCAAGTCAGTCTTTGACGGCAGAAGATTGAGAAACTACCCACTTTCATAGCATCTGGATGCAGGCACTGTTTTCTTTGAGAAGACAAGAGATGAAGAGAAAAAAGTGTTCTTCAGGGCCCAGAATAGTGCCAAGTATGTGAACGAATGTTTTAGGTCACAATGTGCTAAAGATCAGATCCTAAATGATGGAGGCATCCATGCATTCTTTAATAACATCTTGAGCCTTGGGAATGGGGAGTAGGACGTTCATGACCTGTTTGGGTTTACAAATATAAGCATATATGATTGTTTATGAACCTCTTCAACTGTACTCTTAAGTCTGGCATGACTAAAAGTGAGGAGTCCCAGAGTCTTTGCTTCCTTAGGATTCATTGTGTTGCTCTCTCTCTGATTCCAGTGCTTCAGAATGGGGAACACATACAAAACACAGAAATTCTGGACTTGAACAGACTCTATATGTTACAGCTGAAACTTTTTTTTCCTATTAAAGATGTAGATACTGGGAAAAAACTTGGACTTGGACTTGGACTTGGAAGTGAGTTAGTTCACTCCTTCTTTATTCCATGCCACTTTATATTTCCTAGAGCTAAGGAGATGATCTGGTATCATTTTTATGCATTCCTGACACTCAGAGTAAGATCAAAGTCTACTTTCTAAGAACTGAATATAGCACAACTGCTTATTTTGTTTAAGGCTACATCTCAGATACTTTCTTGGACAAGCCAAAGAAATTAAAATTAGAATGAGGAGATTTAATGAGAAGAAAAATAATTTTCTTTGCTCAATGGAATTCATAAATGTGGCTTTTAGAATTCAGGTATCACAGATACTTATTTTTCCACGCATTTGAAGTTGAATATTATGCTGCATATGAAAGTCAAGAAATTATTTTATGAAATGAATTTAATCAGTTTAGTTTGATTGCATAAAAATATGTTATTAGAAGCTATGGCAAATTGATTTTTGGATGGAGAGGGATTTCCAAGGCATTAAGCGATTTGCTTTTGCTTGTCAGCAGGACAGAAACAAGAAATATTTTATCTCATTTGGGCCTGTGGTTCTTGTTTGGTTCATTAGTTTTCATTCAAGTTCATCTACATGCCACAGTTAATACACTAATGCTTTAATGAGTGTGTATAAATAAGCTGAGGCAGAATTTGGTCTATAAGTTCTCAAGATACAATTGCCACTATAATGTATAGTTCCTTTCTTCTAATTATCTTCAATTAATATAGACTATAAGCCAAACTAGTACTTTTCACATATAAATGTGTGTGTTGTCACCGCATTATCCAGAGTGCTAGAAATTTGTATAATTAGAATTTATGTAAATGATGGTTTAATGATTGCAAAGTCTAAGCATAATAAAGTTTGAAAACTTTCATTCAGATCTATTTAAATATCAACCCCCTTCTAAAATTTTTTTAAGTTTTCCACTTCAGTGCAGGTATAAACAACTTCTTTATTCCACAGAAACTTGATTAATTTTTCAGTTTTAATATATGTCATGTTTATTACAATTTTAATATAATTCTCACCGTGAAAGCATGGGCCCCTTGGGGGCAGGGACAATAAGGCATTCATTGGTGTTCTCAGTAAAAAAGTACAACAAATAAAGCCAAGTAAGCTTAGCAAATATTTGTTGGCTCTTCTTACAATGATCTTCTTCCTCTTTCTCCCTCCTAGTAAATCCTCTCCTCTCCTCTCCTCTTCCTGTGTCCCTCCTCCCACCATTTAGTACTATAAGCTTATAGCCTTATATATGTTTATTATACTCTTTCAGAGTTCATCTGGTTTATAGCTACAGCTGCTGCCTCCAAAGTGTCAAGTCATATTTGCCCTTGTCTTCTCATTTGCTCTCCATCTCATATGTAAAACTGTTACATAGGGTTTCACATTTCTCCAGCATATTTCTCCTGGTCTCCTAATTACTCTTACTTCCTACAATCTGGCCTACTGGTATAACCATCTCTTAATTTGTCTCCTTGACTTCAGTAGCTTTCCTTTCAACTCTGTCCTTTTCCTTTTCACACCTCCAGCTTTTGTTCTAACAACAAAATTTTTTGTAAAATACTTATTTAATCATATCACTATTCTGTATAAAAATCTGTACTATATATAGCCCTCTACTATCTGATATCCACTGTGCAGCTTAACCCAGATTTCCAGACTCATTTCTTATGACAATTCCCATACTCTACCAGATTACTCACTAGTCTCCAAATATGCCATGGGATTATCTACTTTGGTGTCTTTTCTTATGATTTATTTTCTATCTTGAAATAATATTATCTCATCTATTCTTTTCTCATTCTTCAGCAGTGAGTTCAAATGTAAAGCCTTTTCTGCAGTTGGAATTAATCTCATTCTTTTGGAAATCACATTTTATTTAAACTTTATATGTTGGAAATTAAATACTTATCTTTCCTGCCATATTTTAATCTTCCTAAAGACAAATAAGACATAGCTTTCGCCTTGGTAGAACTCATCTTCCAGCATAAGTGATGGTAATGTTCTCTAACTGTATCCTTCTTTCCTGACTCTCTCTTTCCATAACATATTTACAAGGTACTAGGAAGGCTTTTATCACTGTAATGAACTTTCTGGACTTATGGCTTTGCAAAGAGTGAACCCAGCTCATAGTACTATATTATACCAACTCTTGACAAGCAGTCAGGGTCAGTAATGCAATTTACAAAATGGCACTAAAAATATTAATATTTAATTATATCCTCCATCATCTTGTTTCCTCTTTTTTTGTTGTTGCTGTGCTACTTCTATTTGCACAATTAACCAGAACATTCCTTAATAATAGCAACCATTGCCTTACCTCTTTTTGTGTCTACCTACAGACGCTACACATAATACCCAACAGAATTTTGTAAACACAGTGAAATCTGACTTGGTAATTGGGTTTTTTTTTGTTTCTTTATTTTTCACCCCTATAATTCTTGCCTTGAATCACTCAATATACAATACTTAAAGTTGCATTATACAGACATTTTAAAGTCTGTATATCTATCTATCTGTCCATCTGTCTAGTACATTTTTCATCACAATCATTTTTCATCACAATCAAATATAATAGATGTTTAGGTGAGTATATTTCCTTCTCTCATTTAAAACATTTTAAATTATTTGTTCTACTTAAAAAAACACTACTCTATTAATATCTTCTTCCTTTTGGCTCAGATTTAATCGCCATCTTTGAAAAATACAACACGTTCACAAATAGAACGTGAGCAACCAAATAGAAGTACCTGTAATTTGGCTACTAAGTTTTGCAAAAGATATTTGTTTGAAAATAAAAAGGTTTTCCCTTATAGGAAAAGAGATTATTCTGTAAACATAATAGTAATAAGTAATCGAAATGTTTAAGTTTTCATTTCTGTGGTACAAATGCCCAAGAGTATGATGATTAGGTTATGTGATGGTTACATACTAGTTTTATAGAAAACTGGAAAACTATTTTCCAGAGTGTCTGTACCATTTTATATTCCCACCAGCAATGTATGAGAGATCCAGATTCTCTGTATCCTTGTCAGCATTTTATATTATCATTGTTTTTTATTTTATTCATTCTAATAGATGTGTAGTGATATCTCATTTTGATCTTAATGTGTGTTTCTCTTATGGCTGATGATGCTGAACATCTTTTTCTATGCACATTTGCCATCTGTATATTCTCTTCAATGATATTTTTGGATATAGATAACAATGTCAGGTATATGGCTTGTAAATATTTCTTCCCAGTCTATAGCTTATCTTTCCATTTTCTTAACAAGTTCTTTTGTAGAACAAAGATTTTTAATTTTAATAAAGTCCAATTTATCCATTTTTTTTCTTGCATGGATTGTGCTTTTGGTGTTATGTTTAAGAATTCTTCACCAAACCCTAGCTTCCAAAGATTTTCTCCTATTTTTATTTATAAATGCTTTATAGTTTTATATTCTACATTCAAACATTCAATATTGAGCTAACTTTTGTATAAGGTATAAGATTTAGGTTGTGGTTCATTACAGATAAATTATGATATAAAATTCAATCAAAAGAATAACATACACACCATACAAATGAAAAAGTCTACCTAAGACATTTTAAATAAAAGGTAGGATTTGTTAAATAAAAAGCAGGATTCACAATGGTGTATTTACCTTGACAAAAGCTATGTAATAAATTTAACTTAATTTATTTACTAATCTACTCTTCAAAACTTGACAACTTGGTTTTAATGACTTAACTGTGAATTCCTGGATGTTAAAGATTGGAAGCTTTCAAAAGTTCTTGTGAGCAGGATGTGTTTTGTCATGACAGTTTATTTTCTGTAATTAAACTGCTGTTGTTTTTCTTTCTTCAGACATCTCTCTAAAATATACTATGTAATTATGTTTATTATGAGTAAGAAAGAAAATACAAACTTAGAAAGTGAAAATAAAAATTCTGCATTTTATACATAAAAACATATTAATAATAGTAGCCAGTTACGACCAAGAAATTGCTTGTAACAGTTGCAAATTTTTAGATCACCCTGTCTGCTGAAAACGGTGAGTACATTCTTGCAAATAAGATGAATATTAATAAATGTCCAAATAGGGAATGATTTATACAAATCCTATGAGTGTTATTTCAAAAATAAAAATTTTTAGTTGCAAAATCTTCCTTAAGGCAATGATGAAATGTGATTCTGTTAATCTGGCTAGGATATCCAATGTGATGTTATTTGAATATTACCAATAACACTTTCTAACATTTATGATAATTTCCTAGTACTCATTTCTCTGCAAGTACTCCTAAACAATAGTTTTAATTATGAGAAATGCAAATAAAATATTATAAAATTATAGAAAAATTAACAATTTGAAAATTCTTGAGAATTCTGATTTTCATTACCAAATGTAATAATTTATGTCTGTTGTAAATTTGGAAAGAATAAGTTAAAGAATTTTAGATGGATGAACTGAAAAGTAAATTATATAAGAATATAAGTTTACTATATTTAAAAGGGTATAAATCCAAAGGAAATCACTGGAACAAAATTAATGTCACTACTTGACTGAAAAAGATTAAAAAGTAAAAAAAAAAACATTTTATTTGAGAAATATAAAAATTATAAAGTATTTGTTTTTATTTTTTATTTTTATTTTTAATTTAATTTTTAACATCTTTATTGGAGTATAATTGCTTTACAATGTTATGTTAGTTTCTGCTGTATAACAAAGTGAATCAACTATATGTATAAATATATCCCCATATCCCCTCCCTCTTGCATCACCATCCCACCCTCCTCCTTATCCCACCCCTCTAGGTGGTCACAAAGCACTGAGCTGAGCTCCCTGTGCTATGTGGCTGCTTCTCACTAGCTATCTGTTTTACATTTGGTAGTGTGTATATATATATATATATATATATATATATATATATATATATATCAATTCCACTCTCTCACTTCATACCAGCTCACACTTCCCCCTCCCCATGTCCTTAAGTCCATTCTCTATGTCTGCGTCTTTATTCCTGTACTGCCCCTAGGTTCTTCAGAACCATTTTATGTATTTTTTTTTACATTCCATATATATGTCCTAGCATACGATATTTTTTTTTCACTTTCTGACTTACTTCAATCTGTATGACAGACTCTATGTCCATCCACCTCACTACAAATAACTCAATTTTGTTTCTTTTTATGGCTGAGTAATATTCCATTGTATATATGTGCCACATCTTCTTTATCCTTTCATCTGTCAATGGATACTTAGGTTGATTCCATATCCTGTCAATTGTAAATAGTGCTACAATGAACATTGAGGTACATGACTATTTTTGAATTATGATTTTCTCAGGGTATATGCCCAGTAGTGGTTTTAGTTTTTTAAGTAAAACCATACTGCTCTCCATAGTGGCTGTATCAGTTTACATTCCCACCAACAGTGCAGGAGGGTTCTCTTTCCTCCACACCCTCTCCTGCATTTATTGTTTGTAGGTTTGTGATGATGGCCAGTCTGACCGGTGTGAGGTGAAGCCTCATTGTAGTTTTGATTTGCATTTCTCTAATGATTAGTGATGTTGGGCATCCTTTCATGTGTTTGCTGGCAATCTGTGTATCTTCTTTGCAGAAATGTCTATTTAGGGCTTCTGCCTAATTTTGGATTGGGTTATGTGTTTTTTAGATATTGAGCTGCATGAGCTGCTTGTATATTTTGGAGATTAATCTTTTGTCAGTTGCTCCATTTGCAAATATTTTCTCCCATTCTGAGGGTTGTCTTTTCGTCTTGTTTATGGTTTCCTTTGCTGTGCAAAAGCTTCTAAGTTTCATTAGGTCCCATTTGTTTATTTTGTTTTTATGTCCATTTCCCTAGGAGGTGAGTCAAAAAGGATCTTGCTGTGATGTATGTCATAGAGTGTTCTGCCTATGTTTTCCTCTAAGTGTTTTATAGTGTCTGGTCTTACATTAGGTCTTTAATCCATTTTGAGTTTATTTTTGTGTATGGTGATAAGAGGTGTTCCAATTTCATTCTTTTACATATAGCTGTCCAGTTTTCCCAGCACCACTTATTGAAGAGGCTGTCTTTTCTCCACTGTATATTCCTGCCTCCTTTATCAAAGATAAGGTAACAATATGTGCATGGGTTTATCTCTGGGTTTTCTATCTTGTTCCATTCATCTACATTTCTGTTTTTGTTCCAGTACCATACTGTTTTGATTACTGGAGTTTGTAGTATAGTCTGAAGTCAGGGAGCCTGATTCCTCCAGCTCCATTTTTCTTTCTCAAGATTGCTTCGGCTACTTGGAATCTTTTGTGTTTCCATACAAATTGTGAAATTTTTTGCTGTAGTTCTGTGAAAAAATGTCATGGGTAGTTTAACAGGGATTGCACTGAATCCATAGATTGCTTTGGGTAGTATAGTCATTTTCACAATGTTAATTCTTCCAATCCAAGAACATGGTGTATCTCTGCATCTGTTTGTATCATCTTTGTTTTTTTTCATAAGTGTCTTGTAGTTTTCTGCATACAGGTCCTTTTTCTCCTTAGGCAGATTTATTCCTAGGTATTTTATTCATTTTTTTGCAGTGGTAAGTGGGAGTGTTTCATTAATTTCTCTTTCAGATTTTTCATCATTAGTGTGTAGGAATGCACGAGATTTCTGTGCATTAATTTTGTATCCTGCGACTTTACCAAATTCATTGATTAGTTCTAATAATTTTCTGGTAGGATCTTTAGGAAACTCTCTATATAGTATCATGTCATCTGCAAACAGTGACAGTTTTACTTCTTCTTTTCCGATTTGGATTCCTTTTATTTCTTTTTCTTCTCTGACTGCTGTGGCTAAAACTTCCAAAACTCTGTTGAATAATAGTGGTGAGAGTGGGCAACCTTGTCCTGTTTCTGAACTCAGTGGAAATGGTTTCACTTTTTCACCATTGAGAATATGTTGGCTGTGGGTTTATCATATATGGCCTTTATTATGTTGAGGAAAGTTCCCTCTATGCCTACATTCTGGAGGGTTTTTATGATAAATGGGTGTTGAATTTTGTCAAAAGATTTTTCTGAATCTATTGAGATAATCTTATGGTTTTTATCCTTCAATTTGCTAATATGGTGCATCACATTGATTGATTTGTGTATATTGAAGAATCCTTGCATTCCTGGGATAAATTGCACTTGATCATGGTATATGATCCTTTTAATGTGCTGTTGGATTCTGTTTGCTAGTATTTTGTTGTGGGTTTTTCTATGTTCATCAGTGATATTGGTCTGTAGTTTTCTTTTTTTGTGATATCTTTGTCTGGTTTTTGTATCAGGGTGGCAGTGGCCTCGTACAATGAGTTTGGGAGTATTCTTCCCTATGCTATGTTTTGGAAGAGTTTGAGAAGGATAGGTGTTAGCTCTTCTCTAAATGTTTGATAGAATTCTCCTGTGAAGCCATCTGGTCCTGGGCTTTTGTTCGTTGGAATATTTTAATCACAGTTTCAATTTCAGTGCGTGTGATTGGTCTATTTATATTTTCTCTGTCTTCCTGGTTCAGGCTCGGAAGGTTGTGCTTTTCTAAGAATTTGTCCATTTCTTCCAGGTTGCCCATTTTATTGGCATAGAATTGCTTGTAGTAATCTCTCATGATCCTTTGTATTTCTCCAATGTAAGTTGTTTCTTCTCCTTTTACATTTATAATTCTGTTGATTTGGGTCTTTACCCTTTTTTTCTTGAGGAGTCTGGTTAATGGTTTATCAATTTTGTTTTTTTTCCTCAAAGAACAAGCTTTTAGTTTTATTGATCTTAGCTATTGTTTCCTTCATTTCTTTTTCATTTATTTCTGATCTGATCTTTATGATTTCTTTCTTCCTGCTAATTTTGGTTTTCTTTGTTCTTATTTCTCTAATTGTTTTAGGTGTAAGGTTAGGTTGTTTATTTGAAATTTTTCTTATTTCTTGAGGTATGATTGTATTTTTATAAATTTCCCTCTTTGAACTGCTTTTGCTGCATCCCATGGGTTTTAGGGTGACATGTTTTCATTGTCATTTGTTTCTAGGTATTCTTTGGTTTCTTCAGTGATCTCTTGGTTATAGTATCATATTCTTTAGCCTCCAAGTGTTTGTATTTTTTACAGTTTTTTTCCTTTAACTGATATCTAGTCTCATAGTGCTGTGGTCAGAAAAGATACTTGTTACGATTTCAATTTTCTTACATTTACCGAGGCCTGATTTATGAACCAAGATATGATTTATCCTGGAGAATGTTCCATGAGCACTTGAGAGGAAAGTGTATTCTGTTGTTTTTGGGTGGAATGTCCTATAAATATCAATTAAGTCCATCTTGTTTAATGTGCCATTTAGAGCATGTGTTTATTTATTTTCATTTTGGATGATCTGTCTATTGGTGAAAGTGGGCTATTAAAGTCCCCTACTATTATTGTGTTATTGTTGATTTCCCCTTTTATGGCTGTTAGCATTTGCCTTATGTAATGAGGTGCTCCTATGTTAGGTGTATAAATAATTACAGTTGTTATATCTTCTTTTGGGTTTGATCCCTTGATTATTATGTAAGGTTCTTCTTTGTCTCTTCTAATAGTCTTTATTTTAAAGTCTATTTTGTCTGATAGGAGAATTGCTGCTCCAGCTTTCTTTTCATTTCCATTTGCATGGAATATCTTTTTCCACCATCTCACTTTCAGTCTGTATGTGTCCCTAGGTCTGAAGTGGGTATCTTGTAAACAGCATATATACCTACCTCGTAGAGTAATGGAAATAAAATCAAAGATAAAGAAATGAGACCTAATGAAACTTAAAAGCTTTAGCACAGCAAAGGAAACCATAAACAAGATGGAAAGACAATCCTCAGAATGGGAGAAAATATTTGCAAATGAAGCAACTGACAAAGGATTAATCTCCAAAATATACAAGCAACTCATGCAGCTCAATATTAAAAAAATTAACAACCCCATCCAAAAATAAGCAGAAGATCTCAATAGACATTTCTCTGATGTAGACATACAGATTGCCAACAAATACATGAAAGGATGCTCAACATCACTAATCATTAGAGAAATGCAAATGAAAACCACCTCACACTGGTCTGAATGGCCACCATCAGAAACTCTAAATGTAAAATTGATGGCTAGTGGGAAGCTGCTGCATAACACTGGGAGATCAACTCGATGCTTTGTGACTATCTAGAGTGGTGGCATAGGGAGAGTTGGAGGGAGGCTCAGATGGAGGACATATGGGGATATATGTATACATATAGCTGATTCACTTTGTTATACAGCAGAAACTAACAAAACATTGTAAAGCAGTTATACTCCAATAAAGATATAATAAAAAATAAAATAATAAAATAAAATGGACTATATATATATATATATTAAAAATACCTAAACATTGAAATAGATGTTCAATTTTATTACTCATTACCAGAAAAACGGAAAAGGCTTCCACCTGTTACTTAAGATGCACTGATCCCACCCTAATGCTAGGAAAAAGCCATATAATCTGCAAAATCATTACTTCCCTTGAACCCATGTGAAAGGTGAGATTTCAGGGTAATCAACTAGCCTAAAATCTAAGGAAAAATAGGTATTTTCAGTGAGAAAAGGAACACAAAGCACTGTCTTATCTTGGTCGCAGCCCACGATGAAAACTTAGCCACCATGAAGGGTTAAGTAGATTTCAGGTACATTTTTTAGTACATTGCTGAAGGCTTGGTATGGGCTAGTGGGATTGTATAGAGCCCTGGGAAATCACAGACGCAGAGGAGTGTATGTTCACTCTTATGCTGTTTTTCATGGGTCTCCCTGAAATGAAATTTGCACTAAAAAAAATTGGGGATAGGGCAGGAGACTAGAAGAGGTCTCTCTCCTTGTGCAGGTCAGTTGGGGTGGGAATTGCTAATGTGTGAAAGGCACAAAGTCTCACCAAGTCTCTCTTATTTCTTTTAAGCAGCTACATGAAGGAAACAAAACAAAACAATAAACAAACAGAAGCTTTCTACCCCTGAAGAAGGGATGGGAAAACGTAGAGCCCAGACCTTTGGAAATTCCTCACCACCACTGAGGAGGGCAAGATCATTATAAAATCCCCAGCACTGAGACTCTGAGATATAGTACCTACCTATATGGCAAAAATAAAACAGGAAATGTCCCCACCTTACCACTCTCCCCACACCTTATTAGCAAGCACTGAATTCCACTTAAATGTGAGCTACCACTGGGGATGGGGCAAGAGTTTGGAGAGAGATTCTCTCTGAGGTTTTGGCTAATAGGGAAAGTCTAAATTTGAGGGCAGAATGGGAACATTGAGAAAAAGCCTCCAGCAACCCACCCCTTACTTAGGCACAGAATAATGCTAGAGGAATTTAGAGGAAGTTGTGCCCTTAGAATAATAATAAGAACAAAATATGAAAACCAGTTCAGCTCTTGACCAGGTTAACTTAACCCCTACTGAATTCTCAATAAAATCGTAGGGGAAGAAGGATGCTTATTTCCATATAAATGTATTTTTTTACATCAATCTTTACTGTTTATACACAAAGTCCAGCTTTCAACCAAAAAAAGGAGTTAAAAAAAAGTAAAGAAACAAAGAAATAAACAGAGCCAGACTGAGAGATCACCCAGATGTTGAAACTATAACACAGTGAATATAAAATAAGTTGTTAATATGTTTAAAGTCGCTAAGGAAAACAGTGGAAAGCATGCATTATCAGATGGGGAATGTCAGCAGGGGTGGAAACCACAAAACCCCAAAACTACTAAGATACCATTTCTCATATTAGATAGGTGAAATGTCAAATACATGAAAATTATAAGTACAGCAATACATTCTCTCAGTGCATCTGTGGGGAAACAGACACTCTTATACACTAGTGATGGGAATGCACACTGGTAGAACTCATTTAGAAGGAAACTCCCATTAGCCTAGCTATTCCACTTCTAGAAATTTACCCTGAGGATAAACCTTTCTAACAAAGTGAAAACCCATTTATACAAGTGTATATATTGCAGCATTGTTTGTAATTGCAAAAATTACAGCCTATCTGTTATTACAAAGGGGAATGGTTGAATAGACTATAGTCTATTATCCACCCAATAGACTACAATGAAAACAATATATCAACTGACATAGAGTGATTTTTAGAGCATATATGGCTAAGTGACAAAAGCGAAATGCAAAGGATTATTTATTGCACAGTACCTTTCACATAGAAAGAAGGAGAAACAAGAATATATGTACCTCATTGGGCAAAATAAAAGACAAAATTTAAACAAGAAAAAAATAAGAATGTTTATCTATAGGGGTGGGTGGGAATGTGGCACAAAGGATGGAGAGATGGAAATAGGTAAAAAGAATTGGGGGTGGCACTTCATTAAGTATACTTTTTGAAAAACAGTTCTGACTTTTAGACCTAGTTTAATATTTCATATACTTAATAGATTAATTAATTAAATAAATGAAGATGAAATTTTAAGTCCATGAAAATTTTTACTTATTGTTTTAAATAAAGAGGGCTTTTTCTTTTCATACGAGCTTCCTTTCTCTCTTTCTAACTGTAAAAAGTTTGGTTGAAAAAGTAAGAAAATATTGACAGTTTCTATATTGCTAAACTTTATCCTTTTTCATTTTCTGACCAGCCCTGGGGAAATAGCATACTCAAGTGGAGTAAACACTGGACTCTGAGTTGGGGGTCTTAAGTTCAAATTTACAAAAGTCATAACCTTTATGCTCTTCAAAGTCCACATCTATGTAATGAGGATACTAATTCTTTTTTCTGGCAAGTGTAGTCGAAGGATTTCTAAGATAATAAATTCACAGAATAATTCCTTAGAGAATAAGGCTATGGGAAATCGACTCTAGATATGTTTGGTTGTTGGCTTTGGCAGAGAGATGGCTGAATTATAAATAAATTAGTACATAGTTAATCAGGTCTATTAAGTAAGATACCTGAAATTAAGAAAAAACAATTAACTGCTGAATTTTTTGTCTCAATGATTGTATTTTGTTAACTTTAGGTTGTTTGCTCAATAGTCAGACAAAAATGTCTTAAAAACCTTGGATGGGTAAAGGATGTAGAATAAATGGCTTTGAATCTAAAGGCGTTCGACTTTTAAAAATTAAAGGCATTCAGATCCTATCTGTGCTATATACTATGTGACATAGCATATTTTTCTGAAATTTCCTAAGCTTACTTATACTTACCATGAAATTGATATAATAAGATACTTACCTAGCAGGACAACAGTTAGGACAGTGCTTAACTGATTGTAAATACATAGTGTATTTTGCCTATTACTATTTTTGTTATTATTTGAATAACTTAATGATTTAAATAATGAATTTAAAAATAGGAAAAATTATAGGCATATTAAATATAAGGATCAGATCTTCATAAGAATTGCAAAATAAATCAACCTACTAAATCAAGGAAGAAAAGGATGGAGTAAGAACAAATTCATAAACATAAAATGATAATGGAGAAATTATCTGTCAGTTATTTCAAAGAATCACGAGTTCTGTGCGAATAATTCTGAAAACCTGGATATCATTTGTTATTTTTCTAGGGTAAACATACATGACAAGAACTAATCCTATCAGGATTGAAATCTAAGCATAAAATTACCAGGGAAGAAATAAAGTCATCAAAAATACACTCATTTAAGAAACACAAGACTTGAATAAGAAGTTTCAGATTATAATAGTACAATGCCTTTAAGTAATAGATAATTCTAATGATGTCTTAACTGTTTCTGAGGACAAAGAGAAATTGCAAATTATTTCTATGAAGTAAGTCTGGCATTTACTTCTGTTTTTACATTTATTAATCTGTATTGAAGTTTCTATTTCATTGTTCCTTTCTATATTCTTAATTTTGGATCCTAATTCCTTTATGATAATATTTTTTGTTTCTTTTTTCCAGCTTTATTGAGCTATAAGTGACATATAACATTGTATAAATTTAAGGTGTACAATGTGTTCATTTGACACACATATGTTGAAATATGATTACCATCATCCTAACACTTCCCTCACCTCCTATACTTACCATTTCTTTTTTGTAGTGAAAACATTTACAATATTCTCTCTTAGCAACTTTCAAGTGTATAATACAGTATTCTTAACTGTAATCACAATGCTATTCTTTAGATGCCCAGAAATTTTTCATTTTCTAATTGGAAGTTTGTACTCTTTAATCAACATCTCCCTATTTCCCCCATCCTGCCACTACCTGGTAACCACTACTCTACTCTCTGCTTCTATGAGTTCACCTTTTTTAGATTCCACACGTAAGTGATTTCACTTAGTATTTGTCTTTCTCTGTTTGGCTAATTTCACTTAGCATAAGGCCCTCCAAGTCCATCCATGTTGTTGCCAATGGCAGGTTTCCTTCTTTCTCGTGGCTTAATAATATTCACATATTGTGAATAATACAGCAAAGAACATGAGAGTGCAGATATCTCTTTGAGATCCTGTTTTAATTTCCTTTGGATATATACCCCAAAGTGGGACAGCAGAATCATTTGGTAGTTCTATTTTTAATTTGTTAATATTGTTTTCCATAGTAGGGGTACCAATTTACATTCCCACTAACAGTGTAGAACAGCTCCATTTTCTCCATTCTAACCAATGTTAATTATACCCATTCTAATAGGTATGAGGTGATACCTCATTGTGGTTGTGATTTGCATTTCCCTTATGATTAATGATGTTGAGCACCTTTTCATGTACTTATTGGCCATTTGTATGTCTTCTTTGGAAAAATGGCTATTCAGTTCTTCTGCTCATTTTAAAATCAGATTGTATTTTGCTATTGACTTTATGAGCTCTTTATACATTTTGAATATTAACCCCTTATCAGATACATGGTTTGCAAATCTTTTCTTCCATTCCATAAGTTGCCTTTTCATTTTGTTGATTGTTTATTTTGGTGTGCAAAAACTTTTTAGTTTGATGTAGCTCACTTGTTTATTTTTTTGTCTTTGTTATTTGTGCTATTGGTGGTGACATATACAAAAAAATCATTGTCAAGACCAATGTCAATGAGTTTTTTCTCCATGTTTTCTTCTAGGAGTTTTATGGTTTCAGGTCTTATGTTTAAGTTTCATCCATTTTGAGTTAATTTTTGTGTGTGGTGTAAGATAGGGGTCCACTTTCACTTTACTGCATGTGGTTATCCAGTTTTCCCATCACTATTTATTGAAGAGACTATTTTTTCCTCATTGAGTATTACTGACTATTTTGTCAAATATTAGTAAGAATTTCAGGCAATGAATTTTCATTCCTTAGGCTGTATCTATTAATTTCTAACGAGTCAGACCTTACTCATAATTTTTTGGACATGTTGCATTTGAGATCCTCTTTGAGTAAGGGTTAGGGAATTCACTGTTTATTTGTTTACTTGTTTGTGTGTGTTTTCAAATAATCTACAGCTATAGGATATTTTGTGTTCATTTTACTTTCTAATTTTGTTGTGTATATATATATATATATTAGTTTTCCTATTATCATTCAATCATTGAAATTTTAAAATATCAACAAAACAATCAGGCTTTGTGTACATTTCTCTTTTTTATTTATTTATTTATTTTTTGCGGTACGCGGGCCTCTCATTGTTGTGGCCTCTCCCATTGAGGAGCACAGCCTCTGGACGCACAGGCTCAGCGGCCATGGCTCACGGGCCCAGCCACTCCGTGGCATGTGGGATCTTCCTGGACTGGGGCACGAACCCGTGTCCCCTGCATGGGCAGGCGGACTCTCAACCACTGCACCACCAGGGAAGCCCTGTGTACATTTATCTTTTTGGACAGTTTGAAAATTTAAACTGTGACTATAAACTTATTGTCAATTTAAATGTTATTCTGGTTGATTTAAAAATTTTATAGATTACAATATTAATGTTAGCTTCTTCTATAGTATGCTGATTTTTAAGCAAGATTATTATACAGAAGATATTGGAAACTACATGTATTTAATAGTTATTTCTTAAATACATATACACAATTTACTATGATAAATTATGCACATTCCCCCCTTGTCTTTGTATTTTTTAATTGAATATATTGGCATAGGAATTTGGAATCCATTTTTATTGAAATTATATGCTAATATCCATCTGCTCTCTTTCATTAGAGATTTAATTTTAAAGGAGAAATTATTTGTATTCAAATTCAAAAGTTTTACTGAATAGTTTGAAATCCTGGATTATCTTGGGTAGTGAAAGACAAAATATGCCTACTTTCAATAATTATAGGCAATTCATAAATGCACATCCTTTTATATAAGTCCATGTAGGCATATATTGCAAATCTCTGGATTTTTCATTTCTTAAGTAGCTATTTAAATGAAGCAAAATCCAAATACCAAGCAAAAACATTTAATCTATGCAAAATACATCATAATGTTTAAAAGTAAAAGGTAAAGCAGATTTGTTAGCTCAAAGTCAAACTGGCTCTGTGTGATCCAATTCCTTTGACAATTTCTGTAGATAAAAAGGAGAATAAATTGTGTGTTAAATTGACCTGAACTCTCCAATTGGGTAAAGGGTATGATAGGACCAAAAATTTAGAAAAAGCCTAGACAGGGCTGTAAATCTTACTGGGAAAATTAAAAATCATGATAGGGAGAACTCGGGTGCATCTTATATCCCTGGATTTCACTTGTACTCTCAATTTGGAATTACATGGAAAACAATTTTTGAACACTGAACTCTGTTTCGTAGATGTGAAGGGACACATTTTAATGAACTAAAATATATTTTTTAAGATAAAATGATAACAGGAAGTTTAAAGAACAGAGAAAACTGAAAGAAAAAAGATAACACAGAAGCAATGTGCACTCCAGAGAATGCACACACTAATGAAGGTGGATAAGCAGCACAATTTTCATCAAAGAGCAGTAGCTATTTTTTTATTAATTCTATCAAGTTATGCCATTTTCTGATTAATTATAACACATTGGACAAGTTGAATTTGACAACAGTTGCAAATTTTTAAGCTCATAAAAGAAAACGTAATCTGAACCTTGGCTATAGAAATCTTTGCTACTGTGAATTTAGCTATGTCACACTGTGATTTCTCTTTCACCTTTATAGGAGAATTTAAAGCTCTTCCTGAATATCAGTGAAAGATCTGAATTTGAATCTTTGTTTTGGAACTTATTAAAGTGTGGCCTTGGAGAAAATGGTATCTATGAATCTCAATTTTTTCTTACTAAAATGTAGATTAAAAATATCAATTGGGCTTCCCTGGTGGCGCAGTGGTTGAGAGTCCGCCTGCCGATGCAGGGGACACGGGTTCGTGCCCTGGTCCGGGAAGATCCCACATGCCGCGGAGCGGCTGGGCCCGTGAGCCATGGCCGCTGAGCCTGCGCGTCCGGAGCCTGTGCTCCACAACGGGAGAGGCCACAGCAGTGAGAGGCCCGCGTACTGCAAAAAAAAAAAAAAAATCAATCTACTGGGATTGAGTGATTAGAGAAAATGTTAGGTAAATTTTGGTGGTTTGTTTTATTTCTCCTTTTCAGATTCCTTTTCTGTATTATTTGTATGGCAACTGATTATATTCAGAAGATAACCCTAGAAAAAGAAAGCCCGACATTTATTATCTCCCCTACAATGTTTATAACGTGTATGATAGCCACTTGTGAATAGTGTTGTTTCTCTACCAAGGCTCTCAGTAAGAATTAAGTCCTAATGAATTAACTTCTTTCCTATGCATCTGGAATGGTACTGGTTGTATAAAAGTCTTAAGACACTGAAAGAATAATCACTCAATTATTTTCTCGTTCTGATTTAGAGGAGAAACATCAGCCAGGAAAGGCATTGGAATACATATTTATTTTGCTTAACTCAACAGTTCCTCAAATGCCACAAAATGTATTTTGGGGGAGTCATCAGACTAGAGGTAATCTCTCTGGACCCTGATATAGTTCTGTGATTTTAACTGCACTACTCAAGTAGGTGAGGAAGAAAGTAGTTTGAAATGTATCTTTTACTAAAACCACCTGAGGATATTCTCAAGATCATACATATTCCATGGAATTTACACTAAAAATGTTGAAATATAATGTGCCTTTAATACAAAGTCTTAAAAATATTTTTTAAGGAAATTAATTATATATATTATGGTACATCCATACAATGTAATGCTATTTGCCTTTGAAAAATGAGGCAGATCTGCAAGTACTGACATGGAAAAATTTCCATCATGTACTGAAAAAATATGGAGGGGGTATAAAAGAGTATGTTTGCATTGCTATACCTCATAATCCAACAAACAAAACAGAAACTGGTAAGTAAGGATCATGAGCCTCAGAAGCAGAATTGAAATGAAGAATATCTTTTTACTTATACAGTCTTTTGTGCTGTTTATTTTTTACTATGAGCATATATTACTAAATTCACAAAATTTAAATCAAAGTGAAACAAATCAAACCTGAAAGGAAATAATAAAATGTTTTGCATGAATCCTCAAACTAAAGCATGATAATATAACTCTTATTTTATTGGGTGGACTTATCAAAATAAATCCAAATTTTCAACATAGATAAGTATTGCCTTTGGAGTATCATCAAAATTCTGGATACAAAATAACATATGAAGAAAGAGCCTTATATTTACTAGCTGAGATAGTCCTGACATTTTAATTTTTCTTAGTTATAAAATAGAAGAAAGTGTGCCCAAGAGTTAATAAAGAAAATGACCTTCAATATGTTTACACTACAGCAATTTAACAAGCCTGAATCATGAATTACAGAAAAAAATATTTTGATGTTACATAAGCTTAGAAATAGTATGTTTATGGAAAAATAAGTGATTATTAAAGTGTCATAGTATGATACAAGTTATCAGCTGAATGAAGAATGCTAATGAATAATTGAAAACCTCCTTAACTCTTAATCACATAATTTTCCAGTTGAGACAACTTGCTGTTATCTACTATAGAGTTAAGACGTCCCTCTGCAGCAGACCTGATGTTTATCATTAAGTGGGTTTAATTAAATTAACAGCAACCAGCATATATTTATTTAATGCCTCGTACAGCTTTTAAATACTAAATAATATGTATATTTTGTAACATTAACTGCTAAATTAATTTTGACTGCAAATTTTAAAAAGAGGTTTAGTCAGAGGTTTAGTTTCACTTATAAACTCCAATTAGTTAGACTACTTCTATCATTACCACTTTTATTCTAAAACTTAATTTTTAAGTCAAAAGCTTTTTAGCATCACTAGTTATTCTAATATCAGAGCCATAAATTCCTTAAAAGAGATATTTTTCTTAAAATTCACATCTGTTAGCCCTCATAAAAATTTTTTTTTCCAGGAAGCCACATTGTATGAGGGCATTTATTGATGTATTTTTTGCCTTTTAGTATTACTTTCTCTTTTCTGATCACTCCCCTCCCTCATATTACCACTTATATGAAATATTACCTTTCGTCCTAGGTCTCCTGGAAAAAGACCTCCTACTATTTCTTCTTGTTTGTTTCCTAAGTCAGAGGTGACCACTGCGACCCTGACATCTTCTTTGTTTATACTTTTTATTAATGACAATCAACACAGTCTGTATTGTCTTCCTCATTTATGATTTGTTTCTTCTAGAAAACTTTCCAGAAAACAAAAATATTCAACGCATTACACTTTTCTCTGACATTTTATAACATGATTTATATATAATATGTTTTATATACATAAGTATTATATAGTATACATAATGTATATAGTAGATATAATACTATATATATATGTACACACATATATAATTACTAATCAAAATTAGCTTTGTGGTATAAGTCAATCACCTGCTTTTTCATATATCTTCCTCAACCAAAATGTGGCACCCTGACAAAGGGAATATAGAAACTTAGCCAGGTGAATCCATAAAATTACCAAGTGAGCTAAAATAAAACAATTCTTTAGCTAAAACTCTGTCACATGATAGGGAAAAATAATAACAAACAAAACTCGACTGGTGGGACTTCCCGGGTGGTGCAGTGGTTAAGAATCCGCCTGCCAATGCAGGGGACATGGGTTTGATCCCTGGTCCTGGAAGATCCCACACGCCACGGAGCAACTAAGCCCATGCGCCACAACTGCTGAAGCCTGTGCACTCAGAGCCTGTGCTCTGCAACAAAAGAAACCACTGCAATGAGAAGCCCACACACCACAGCAAAGAGTAGTCCCTGCTCACAGCAACTAGAGAAAGCCCGTGCGCAGCAATGAAGACCCAATACAACCAAAAACAAATAAATAAAATATAAATAAATGTTTTTTAAAAACCTCAACTGGTTAAATTACAAGTTTTCTAAGTTCAGTTCCATTACTATGATTTTTTACTCATGTTTTGAATTTACTGTATCCTGACTTCCTCCTCCTACACTCTCTCAATTTGATTTTTCCACAGCTACAGATATTGCAGTTGCAGCCTCTGCATCTTTATCATGCTCTCTCTGAATGTATGCTTTCTTTTTATTCCTTATGACAAATTTCAGTAAGGTGACTTGCTTTCACCTAGCACTCTCTGCAGTTTTGGTCTATGGAAATTTAGATGAATCTTCACTGGATTCCATAAGTGAGGGGATAGATCAAGAAGAGGGTTGGAGCTGAAATGGAGTCTGATATTGTGTTAGTTATAAGAAAATATTGAAGCTGTATGTTGTATTTTATGTGTGTGAGTGATTTAATAATTAATATTTTAAAAGAGCTCAAGTGCTTTTTTATCTTTATTCTTATATGTTATAATGCATGTCCACTCTCTTTAAAAATGAACAAAAATTCAGTGTGTATAATATTCTCAATTCAAGTTTACTTCCTTGATAATTTTGTCAATATTGCTATATTTTGTTCTGATTTTTATTGTTTTTTTCTTTCCTTTTATTTCTTTCTTTTTAATTCTTCTATCACTTGCTTTTTTATTGAGATATAGTTATTTACAATACATTATAAGTTTCAGATGTAACACATAGTGATTCACAATTTTTAAAGTTTATGCTCCATTTATAGTTATTATAAAATATTAGCTATATTCACTGTGCTCTATAATGTATCCTTGTAGCTTATTTATTTTATACATAATAGTTTGTGCTTCTTAATACCCATCCCTATTTTGCAGCTACCCATTCCCTCCCTCCACTGGTAACCACTAGTTTGTTTTGTGAATATGTCTCTGAATCTGTTTGTTTTCTGTTATATTCCCTCATTTGTTTCATTTTTAAAATTTCACATGTAAGTGATAACATAGTGTTTCTTTTTCTTTGATTTATTTCACTAAGCATAATGCCCTCCAAGCAATTCATGTTGCAAATGACAAAATGTCATTCTTTTTTATGGCTGAGTAGTATTCCATTGTTTATATACAACTGCATCTTCTTTATCCATTCATCTATTGATGGACACTTCGCAATCTTGGCAATTGTAAATAATGCTGCTATGAACATTGGGGTGCATGTATCTTTTCAAATTAATATTTTTAATGTTTTTAATGTTGACATGAATTAGTTTTTTCAACTAATTATAGATGATTTGTTTCCCTTATTTCTAGATGACTACAAAGTAATTTATTATTAAAATTGAAAAATTTTAAAGGCCTTAGTGTACATTATTTTATATTCCTTTTACCTGGAATATATAGGCGTTTTCAAATTATTTCAAGAATTTTTTTATTATATTTCAACTCATTTTACCCAATTTGTTGGTTTCAGCCATAGGGATACTTGTTCATATTTTGGAAGGTCTTTGTTCTCTGTATCTATGATTGTCTTCCTGAAGGCTTTAATCTTTGTCTTTCTTTTTTCACTCAGTGTAATTCTCTTAAATGCTTTTTTCTATGTCAGTAATTCAATTTTCAATCTCTGATACTTCATTTACCTTATTAATGTCTATAGAGATGCTTTATTTGTCCTCAATTTATTTCCTTAACTTAGTAATATATTCATATTATCATTTTTTTGTCAACTTTTCTTTGGTTCATAATTTTGTAGAATTTGTGTTTGTATTATTAATTTATATTCTAAAGTTTGTACATTTTCTTATATTATTGGACTATTTTTTGTACAAACTAGGTTCTTCTATTGTAAATTATGAATAATGAATATATGAATAAAAATGGAAGAAATTGATACCATGAAGATTGGGACTAATAGCCAACTGGGGATGTATATCTTAGAATCGAATTAGGAGAAAGTGTGAAAGTGTTGAATTTAAGAATTGGGCACTTGCTAACTTTTTTCTTTTCTTTCTTTCTTTCTTTTTTTTTTTTTTTTTGGACTGACTGTGACAAAGTTGCCTCATATATTATGAGTGTTTTTTAAAAAATTAACATTTCCCCATAAAATCTTTTTATATTTAGACACTGAATTGACAGGCTTTAAGAAATAACTAATGAGGCAATTTGATGATGACTAGACAGAGTCCTCATAACTACTATTTCAGGCATGCTCTTTATCTGAATGGCTTATTGCCTAAATTCAGAGAATTTGCTGAAACTATAGTTTGTAACTGTTCTAGTGTTAGATTCCTTTCAGGAGTTTGAATAGATTAAATAAATGAATGTTTAATATGTGCCTTGCTCTACCAGAACTAATTTATACAGCATTGGGAGCAAAATTGTTTACATCATATTATCTTGTTGTAATACAGCTTATAAAGTGACAATTTTTTTAAATAAAAATTTTCATTTGAAAGCTTGTTAAAACTAGACCTTAGTTTTTAGAGAAGTTTTTGGTTCACAACAAAATTGAGAAAGTTATAGAGTTTCCCATATACTCTCAGCTCCCATACATGCATAACCTCCCCTCTTATCAACATTCCTTACCAGAGTGTTACATTTGTTACAATTTTGAACCTACATTACTCATCTTTATTATCCAGAGTCCATAGTTTACCTTAGGGTTTAATATTGGTGTTGTACATTCTATGGATTTTGACAAATTCATAATGACATGTTTCCACCATTATAGTATTATACAGAATAGTTTTACTGCTCTAAATATCCTCTGTACCCCACTTACTTACCCTTCCCTCCACTCTAATTCCTGGAACTGCCAATCTTTCTACTGTTCCATAGTTTTGTCTTTTCAGAAAGGCCATATACTTGGAACAGTACAGTATGTAGTCTTTTCAGATTGTCTTCTTTCACTTAGTAATATGCATTTAAGTTTCCTCTATGTCTTTCCATGACTCAATAGGTTATTTCTTTTTAGCACCGAAAAATATTATATTGGTCTGAATGTAACAATGATTATCTATCTGTTCATCCTCTGAAAAACATCTTGATTGCTTCCAGGTTTTGGCAATTATGAATAAAGTTGCTATAAATATCTGTGTGCAGGTTTTTGTGTGGGCAAACATTTCCAACTCCTTTGGGTAAATAACATATAGTGCAGTTGCTGGATTGTATATTAAGACTACGTTTAGTTTTGTAAGAAACTGCCAAATTGTCTTCCAACATGGCCATACCACTTTGCATTCCCATCAGCAATGAATGCCTGTTGTTCCACATCCTCGACAGCATTTGTTGTTGTCAGTGTTCTGGATTTTAGCATACAGTAGCATAACAACTACTATTTTATTGGTATCTGGCCATGCAGATAACAGAAAAATCAGGGTCAGTTAAATCTGTCAGATTATTAGCCCATTCATTATACACGTCTAAGTACAAAAGTTTGGAAACACTGAAAGCACGTGAAGCCTAGATAAATGTGAGGTCAGTTGTAAAAAAACCAGATTAGTGTTAACTGAATTCTATGATATTTGTTAAAAAAAATATAAAACTGTTATAGACTCAGCCTCAGCAGATGCAGGTCATTTAAAAACATGAACATTTATTTGTACTGTGCATTAAAAATACATATATAATGTACCCAAAAGCATAACTAAAACATATTGCTACTCTCGGTGCTTATGTCAAAGATTTATCCACAGGGTCCACATATTCTGTGTGTCTGTTCAGAACTTTGATCTTCTTATTATCACTGTCAGAATATTAATAGAGAAATTACATTATACCCACAGGAACCATTCAAAGCCTTCTTGAAATAAGAATATAATCACATTTCTTTTAGAAAATGACAGCACTTACTTTGTCTTTATAAAAAAATTCATCACTTTACCAAGATTTAAGTAGATTTGACTTTTTGTCTCCTCCTATAATAATTTTGGGGGTCAGCAAGACTCATATCAGTTGACAATGAGTAATTACTTAACTCTTTGTGTGTGTGTTTTTACTTTATGTATCACATTATGTTAGGATCCCAGTTTGTGCCATCTGAAATATGTCTGCATAAGAAATGAATTCCAGTAATTTTTTATTAGTAGTTGGAATGCCTAAAATTCCATTTCTAGGTGTTTATCCAAGGCAAATGAAAATGTGTGTCTACACAAAGACATGTATGAGGCTGTTTATATGAAATCTGCCTAAGGTAGATCAAATTGGGAAAACAACCCAAATGTCCACCAACAGGTGACTAATTAAACAAATTTTGAGATAGTCATAAAATGGAATGAAATACAGTTGAACTTTGAACAACACAGGTTTAAAATGCACAAGTCCACTTATAAGTGAATTTTTTTCAAAAAATATGTAATACAGTACTACATGACTCAAAGTTGGTTGAATTGTCCATGCAAAATGATGGATAGGGAGCGCTAAGGGCTTACTCTAAAGTTATCTTTAGATTTTTTTTTTTTTTTTGCGGTACGCGGGCCTCTCACTGTTGTGGCCTCTCCAGTTGCGGAGCACAGGCTCTGGACGTGCAGGCTCAACGGCCATGGCTCATGGGCCCAGCCGCTCCGCAGCATGTGGGATCTTCCCGGACTGGGGCACGAACCCGTATCCCCTGCATCGGCAGGCGGACTCTCAACCACTGCGCCACCAGGGAAGCCCTATCTTTAGATTTTTGACTTCTTGGGGTGGGTACCACTTACCCTTGCATTGTTCAAGGGTCAACTGTACTATTCAGCAATAAAAGTAATGTACTACTAAATACACCTAAAAATATGGATGCATCTCAAGGTCTCAGTGAAAAAGTCACACACCAAGACTGAATTATTCCATTTCATTCGAAGACTGAATTATTACATTGTACGAAACTCTTTTTAAGACAAATTTCATATAAATTAACAGAAACAGGTCAATTGTTTCCTAGGTACTGGGTGTGAGAGAATGAGGCACAAGGGAAACTTTCTGAGTGATGGAAATGTTCTACATCTCGAATGTGTTGGTGGCTACATGGATGCACAAATTGATTAAAACCATTGAAACATATGCTTGATATGAGTGCATTTTTATGTATTTAATTTTTATCTCAATAAATATGATTTTAAAACATAAGATAATTTTTTTCTTAAATGATGCAGATATATAAAAATTATCCCAACTCTTAGTTGGCAACATTTTATAATTGTCTTTTTGTTTTCAAAAATTCTTCATTTTTGTGAGTGATGCAATTTTTCTCTTTAGAATAATACAATTTTACTCTTAAATTCAGTTTTACATTCCACTGATAGTAATTTTTGGATTGAATTCCAGTTTTTAATGGTTTCACCAATCTTTTTTTAACAATATATTTGTTTTATTTTTAAATTCTTTAAAAATTATTTTTTAATGAAGTACAGTTGATGTATAATACTAATCAAGTTACAGGTGTACAATATAGTGACTCACAATTTTAAAGGTGAATCACTCCATTTATATTTGCTACAATACATAGGCCACATTCCCCATTTTATACAATACATCCCTGTAGCTCATCTTATACTTAATAGCTTGTACCTCCCTCTCCCTTACTCCCATACTGCCCCTCCCCCCTTCCCTTTCCCCACTGGCAACCTCAAGCTTGCTCTCTATATCCCCATGTCTTGTTCTTTCTTGTTATATTCACTAGGTTGTTGTATTTTTTAGACTCCACATATAAGTGATAGTATACATTTATTGTCCTTCCCTGTCTGACTTATTTCAATTAGCATAATGTCCTCCAAGTCCATCCATGTTGCTGCAAATGTGATTATTTCATTCTTTTTTATGGCTGAGTAGTATTCTCTCTCTCTCTCTCTCTCTCTCTCTCTCTCTCTCTCTCTCTCTATATATATATATATATATATATATATATACCACTCTTCTTTATCCATTCATCTTTGATGGAAACTTAGGTTGCTTCCACATCTTGGCAATTGTAAATAATGTTGCTATGAACATTGGGTTTCATGTATCCTTTCGAACTAGTGTTTTTGCTTTTTTTGGATATATGCCCAGGAGTAGGATCGCTGGATCATATGGCAACTCTATTTTTAGTGTTTTAAGGAGCCTCCATACTGTTCTCTATAGTGGCTGCACCAATTTACATTCCCACCAACAGTGTAGGAGGGCTCCCTTTTCTCCACACCCTCTCTGGTATTTATCATTTGTAGACTTTTTGATGATGGCCATTCTGACAGGTGTGAGGTGATACCTCATTGTAGTTTTGATCTGCATTTCTCTAATGATTAGTGACGTTGAGCATCTTTTCATGGGCCTGTTGGCCATCTATATATCTTCTTTGGAGAAATGTCTATTTAGATATTCTGCCCATTTTTTGACTGGGTTTTTTTGTTTGTTTGTTTTCTAGGTTTTGCTTGTTTTCTTGATATTGAGCTGTATAAGCTGTTTGTATATTTTGGAAATTAATCCCCTGTTGGTCACACTGTTTGCAAAAATTTTCTCCCATTTTGTAGGCTTTTTTTTTTTTTTTGGTGGATGGTTTATTTTGCTGTGCAAAAGCTTTTAAGTTTAATTAGGTCTCATTTGTTTATTTTATCTTTTATTTACTTTACAAGATTTTAACAGCACAACAGCAATGCCAACAATGCAACTAAAATTCATTGAATTCAATATAATAGAATCGTCTTTTTCTTTCATGTTAATAATCCAGAAGTGAGTATCTCATTCTTGTTTCTTTCCTTCTGCAACTCCTAACATGACTTCCTTCTCTGGGTCCTGTCCCTGTTGGCAACTTGTATCACATCTGCACATAAGCCAGCAGGAAAGTGGAAGCCCAGATAAGGAGCATATTCCTTTTAAGTTTGTGACCCTAATGTAACACATGTCACTTCTGCTCAAATCCTAATAGCCTTACATCAGTCATATGACCACATCTAGCTATATGTAGGATGTGAAATGAACTTTTAAGATGGATGACTATGTTTCCACCTAAATTCAGGAGCTGTACTAATAAAGGAAGAAGGTTAAAATGAATATTAGTTGACAGCTCAGTCTATAATCTAACTTTTAAAAAATATGTTTTAGAAAACTGAGACCCTGAGAGGAGAATGAATTGATTTATAATCTCTCTCTCTCTCTCTCTCTCTCTCTCTCTCTCTCTCTATATATATATATATATATATATATATATATAAATGATTTGGTAGCTGGAACAGGAATAAAAGCGAGATGTACTTACTTTCAATCTAATTTTCTTGCCACCTTGGAAGAAACTTTGTAATATAATGGAGTGGCAGTAGGAATAATGTTTTAATGAGATTATAATTTCCTTAGCTTTTCTTGAGAATCATAGGGATGCTATGAGGATTAACTGAAATATAATATATGAAAATACTTTTCACACTGAATAAGAACAAATGTGAGTTAATGCCCAAATTTAAAATAACGACTTCCAGGTTGCTAACTCCAATAGCCAATTTCATTTTTTATCATACTTGATTTATATGTAGGATTATGACCACTTCCTCTTATTTATAATTTTCTCCTCTTGGGTTCTTAGACCACACGTTTATAGGTTTCATCCAAATTATTGGTGTCCATTTCTCAGTTTCTTGTGTTATTTTCTTTTTATACCAAACCTTTTAACATGGAAGTTCTCCCATGCTCAGCCTTTATTTCTCCTATAAATGACACTCATTCCTTTGGTAATATTATCTGGAATAATAAATTTAAATATTATTATAGGATGATAATTCCTAATTTTAAAAATAAAACTTATCAACTCCACACTGTCTACCCAGTTCTTAAACAGACATCTCCACTTGAATTTATCATGAAGATCTAATATTGCACATCCAAATGGAATTCCTGCTCTACCACAAACCTGCTCTACTCACAGTCTTCACCTCCTCAGGTTATAAGAATTCCATTCTTCTAGTTGTTTAGACCAAAGCCTTGAGGTTTTTCTTGAATTCTCTCTTTATCACATACCCCACATCAGAAAATCTATTGTCCCTATATCCTAAATGGAATTCAAAATGTGACCTCTAATACCTACCTCCATGGCTACCACCACCCTGGTCAGACCCTCATGATTTCTCACTGTATATGCTAGAGTCTCCTAAGAGGGGTCCTGACTTCTATCCTTGGCCCTTTACAATCTATTCTCAACACAGGATCCAAAGAAATGTGTCAAGTGGAGCTGCAGTTGATGGAGTGCACTAGTAAGCCTCATCTGTGTATTAGACTAGATACAGATCACAAAATATTAAATTTTGAGCCTGATTCCACAATTAAGTGAGATTTCTGGGGATTTTGGAGATGAAAGTTTTATTTTGAATGTAAGAGAAGTGGAAATAAGTCAGACCAAGGCCAGGGTAAACTGCAAAATATGGTAATAAATATGACCAACTATGCATGGCCCTATGCAATATGACTTTCTGACTTTTCCCATAAGGAGATGGAGTTTGTTTGTTATTTTTCCCACTCCTTAAATTTGGACTGGTCTTGCTTACTTAAACTAATGGAATATTGAGTAAGCATTATTAAGTGATCTCCATAGCTAGGCCATAAAAAACCTTCAGTTTCTTTTTTCATTCTCTTGAAATACAGTTTATAGACTTCCCCATAAGAAAGCCAGTCTTGTATACGGAAGGATGAGGAGCCACAGGGAGGAGAACCCAGTCTTCCCTGTGGACAGTCAGCTCTCACTGCCAGTGTTGTGGAAGACATGTTGGATCTTCCAGCCTAGCCACCAGCTCTCTGAATACGACTGTAAAAATGAGCTCAGGCAAAAGCAGCAAAGAAAGTGCCTGGGAAACAAATGGAAACTTGAAAATGATAAGTTAAGGTTGTTGTTTTAAATCACTAAGTTTCAGGATGGTTTGTCATGTAGTGAAGACCAATGAACTCCTGACTACCCTAGTTAAAATTGCAAACTCCTCTCTGATATCCATCATTGCTTATTCTGTTCTATTTTTCTTCCATAACACTAGTGACCTTTAACAAATTATATAATTTAGTTATTATTAAAAATTTTATTGAGGTATAATTCGTTTCAGGTGTACACGTAATGAATTGTTACTTGTATATATTGCAAAATGATCACCCCGATAAGTCTAGTTAACATCTGTCATACATAGTTCCAAACTTTTTCTTGTGATGAGAACTTTTAATTTAATTATCGTTGATCATTTTTGTTTATTGTTTGTCCATCTACAAAAGTGTCAGTACTACAACAGTATGAATTTTTGTCTGATTTGTCTAATGATACCTGACATATAGCAGGGATCAAATACAAAAATGAATGAGTGAATAAATATGAACTGTGATATAATGTTGGAATATTTAATATTTCTGGAAAAAGTATCAAAATGAGGAGCTTTATCACTTGTGTAGTTGTGTCACATCACAAATGGGAAGTATATTTTCCTCAGATTTTTGTTTTTACTTATATGGCTATTTCTCAGCATTTTTTCCTAGTTTTATTTTTAATTATTTATTATTTTAATTTAAATTTATTTTATCATATTTGTAAATTAAAGCTGACATTAAAGTTGGAGTTACCTCTGCAGGCCTTATTTTTATGTGCTGAGAGAATTATAAAATATGTAGAAGGCTCAACTATGGCAATTACTGATAGGACATATTTTGTCTAATAGTTGGAAACCTGAAGATCTGTTCAGCTCCCAGTGCCAGCTTGAGCCAACCTCTAAACTCAATCCCTGTCACCAACTTCAAACAGTAAAGTAAGGACAAGTTAGGGAAGGGCAGTTTTCAAAGGGAAGTGCCAACTGTTCTCATAGTCTTCAATATCAGTGGATCTCACATTTCAAAGATTGCCTTGCAATACCTGATTCACTTTACAGAAATCCTGCATTCATGACTTTAGCTAATCTCTCATTATCTTCCCTAGCACCATATCAAAGGATTACTGTTAACAGCAAAAGGGTTCTCCACAGGGCTAATGTTGACCAGCTTTTTATCTGTTTTATTATTCAACAACCTTACAGAAAATGTAAATATTTCCAGAGTTACAATTTTTAATTTCTCAGTTCCTAAATTAGTGGTGAACTGATAGATTCCCCCTCCCCAATAAAACAAAGAAAAATTTGAATAGCCCAATATAGGAAATAATGCAAAATATGACTTGAAAAACTGGAAATTGAATACTGCCCCACTCCTCTCACTGTGTATATTGCAGCATTTGTATTAGTCAAGACTGTACCACATCTTACAGTTTATATTTATCTAATTTGATCATCACCTAAACCTGTGAAGAAACAGAGATTTTTATAGAATTTTAGTCACTTTAAAAATGTGTTTTAGACATATGGAGAAACAGATCTGTCTCTAACTCCAATGCTTTTTTTCAAAACTACAGTTGCTCCTATTGGCACTGAATCATGATTTTGCAGTTTGGGTTATCTGGAAAGACACATTGGGATGAAGTGTGAGCTGCAAGATATTTATTAAAGACAAACATGTGTGCAAAGAAAGCGGGGGAGAAATAGGATCAGGCATTGGAAGAGTCTTACTGGGATGCAATGAGGACAAACCACAGGCAACCTGGCAAGAAGCTCAGGGAATATTAGAACCCATCAGGATGTCCTACATTGGGCCAAGATGGTTGTGTCTTTATAACTCTCCCTGTCTCTTTCAGTCACCAGGTATGCGTTGACCTCAGGCTAGTCAGTTCTCCACAGCTGGGACAGATCCAGGAGGAGTGAACAGTTGCTAACCATTGGCTGACTGCACTCTCCATAGCAAGCAGGCAGCAGTCCTTCCTGGAAGGGGAATTTGGACAGCGAGTTGTGTCTAACACAAATGTTATAAAAAGAAGCTTCTTCCCTAAATCTCTCCAGTACTCCCTATCTTCCATGTCCCAAACATGGGGACTTAGGGAGGAAGCAAATCTCTTAGAAATGCCTTTCTTTCTTTCTTTCTTTTGCTATTTATTTAATTGAAGTATAGTTGACTTATAACATTATATTAGTTTCAGGTGTACAGCATAGTGGTTCTATATTTTTAGAGATTATACTTCATGTAAAGCTATTATAAAATATTGAGTATATTCCTCCATTTAAATACACGTAAAGCCTATTAAATCTCACAGATTTTAAAAAGGTGGATAAAAATAAAAGAGTTACTTGGAAAATAAACTGCAAGATAACAGTTCTTCATCTCTTATAGTAAACACCCCCCAATCCTTTAATGTACTCTAGTTGGCACATTGAATAATACTTATTATTGTACTTGTCCTATTTTATTGTAATTTTTTTCATCTTTTGTGTATTATAAAGTTCATGGAGGCTGAACACCATGTCTTATTCAGTTTTGTAGTATATAATACCCTCCATAATGTCTAACCCTTATTAGGCACTTGGTAAATGTTTTCTGAATGAATGAATAAGTTTCACATCCTTCTTTCTCTGCAGTCCTAATGCTGCTTTCTCATTCCATGTTTTCCTTCTTGACTAGATTTAGTGAGAACACAGAAATTAAAAGAAACAGAATAAATAGACATTTAAAATAATAAAATTATTTTGGTAATTCTGCACAGACACATCATAAGACTAGGTATTTTGTAGATATTCACCCAATAAAGTAAATCATTTAGCAATAAAAATTTCAAATTTCTCAAAGTAAGTAATTTCTATCAATACTGCATTTCCTTCAAAAGTAAGTTGTTACACATCTTTATACTAGGCATTAGACAACTAGAATGTAAGGACCAGTAATAACTGGAAACTTAACCACATATCACATTCATCAGAAAAATAATTTTAATACAGCAACATTGAATAGATATATAAAGAAAGAAGCAGAAAAATTGCTGAAGAATATTGTAAAATTGGAGACAATTTACATTTCTAAAACAAACAGAAAATCACAGCAATGTGAATTTCCTGACAACTTATTTTGAAGTTTTAAATTCACTCGTACCCTAGGTCCAGGTAGGTTTTATTTCTCCTGGATCACCATCACTATCTTCAGATTATTGTTATAGCATCACTCAACTCTTCCTTTAATTTTGTCCCTATTTTATTTCTGTTATACCACCAAGTAGTCTAATTCCTTCTGTTTATTTTCTGACCTCTATGGTACATTCTTCGAGTTCTTTAACTTATAAGTTTTCTTATTTGGCTCCTGTGATCATCTGGGTAAATTTAAATGTACAAATTGATGAGTCATCTAAATCCAAACTCATAGTAGTTTACTTCCTCAGTGTTTCACTCAATATTATGCCTGTGAGATCCATCTATGTTAATTCTTTAAGCTTGAATCTATTTTTGACAATGTATGAATATACCAAAATTTATTACTCCATTGTACCATTGTTGGACATTTGGTTTCTTTCCAGTTATTGGCTATTATTAGCAAAACTGACATGAATATTTTTTGCATATGGCTCATAGGTCATTTGTCCAAGAACTACTATAATTATATTTACACACAGAATTGAGTTGTAGGAATATGTATAATCAAATTCATCATGTAATCTCAAGCTATTTTCCAAAGTGATTGTTAAATTTCACCCTTTGAACAACAAAGTGTGAGAGAACCTACTGCTCTACATCTTTGTCAAAATTTGTGACTAAGAGACATTTCAATACCTGCCTACCTATTATTTATGATATATTAAGTGGTATTTCATTGTGGTTTTAACTTTCATTTTCCTGACTAATAATGGATGAATATATTTTTTTTCTATATAATAAAATGCCTGCTCATGAGTTTTGTTCATTTTCTATTTTTTGTTTATATTTAAACGTATTCATTTATAAGGGGTTCTTTAAATATCTGGATACTAATTCTTTTTTTATATATATGTTTCAAATATATTTTCCCAGTTTATAGAACACCTTTTCACTCTTTTAATGTGATCTTCTGAATAGATTTTCTTAGTTTTAAGGTAGTAAAATATATATCAATCTCTGTTTTTTTTACGGTTAGTGATTTTTTTTTAAAGTAATTCTAGTTTCTCTTAAGATTTGAAATGATTCTCCTTTATGATACTATAAGTAGTTTACAGTTTTTCCTTTTACATTTCCATATGAACTTGTCTTGTACTGATTGTGTTGCATGCATGAAATAAGGGTATGAATTTTTTTTTAGGCATGTGGATACTCAGTAGTACTAGAACACTTTATTAGCAAGTCCACTGTGCAGATTATACTTACAGAAGTTGATTGCAATGACATCTCCCATATGATCTTCTATAATGTGACTTTGCCTCTCCTTCATCAAAATGTGTGTTCTATGTTCTCTTACCTTGAATCTGGGTGGGCTTGTGACAGTCCCATTGGAAAGAAGTGTGGCAGAATTTATTACAATGTAAAAGATAAAAGCTCTACAACCCAGTATTTGAACCACTTGATATTTATTCTAAGGAAATTTACAGATGTTCTCCCTATCGTATTTTTGAGACTTTCATTGCAGCATTATAGTAGTAATAAGAAGTAAGAGGCCATCTAAGGGTGCATTACAAAAGGAAATGGCAAAGTATGATTTATTCGTATTGTATATTCTAAATAATTGCAACAGAAGCCAAAAAGAAAGATGTGAGCCTATATGTACTGATATGTAAAAACTCTCCAAGAAATATTGTTGACTAAAATACAAGTTGAGAACAAAGTGCAAAGTATAAAAATTTATGTTAAAATGTTACTTTGACTAAATATATATATATATATATATATATATATATACACACACATATGTAAATATTTTATCTATACAACAAACATAAGAAGACTGAAAACTGGAGAGAAGGCAGATAGGATAGTGACTTGGGGACCTAAGAAACTACATAATGATGAGTTCCATGGGTTTTCTTTTTGTAGACAAACAAACAAACAAACAAAAATACTTTCAAGAGGACCTACAGTTAGGATTCTTTGTCCAAATTATCACTGCTGTAGTGTAGGATAAGTTCATGAAATTCTGGTGGGTGGAAAGACTTTTTTATTTCTATCTGTAGAACTGAAATATATCAACCAACCAGAAAACATCAATGACTTTAACTGTTCTACAGAGTTTGCCTGAGATCTCAGAATTCTGTTTAGAGGAAGTTAAATAAATAAATAAATAAACAAACAAACATACAGTGATAAAACTCAAACGCTGTGTCTTCTATTAAAAAACAAAACTACAAATCTTAAAACAGATTAGAGAGTAGATAATATATATCTTTGCTAATAATTTATTTCCCAATTCCCTTCTTAAAATCTACTCTGAACTGAAAATTTCTCAAATAATATGAACATGGAAAATTTCTCTTCCTGAAATTTTCTGTCTAAAAAATATTCTTCTTCATTTGATCCACTGTGCTGTTTTTTTCTTTTCAGTAGGAAAGAAATAATTGGGACAGAAGTAAATCCTATATAACATTAAAAATATTAAAAATGTGAATTTTGAAATATTTAATTGTTTATCCTGAGTTATGTCACTCCACAATTTTTGAAAATTATATCATCTCTTTTGGTTTATTTTACTGATCATTAAATTTTTCAATAAAGACCTTTCTATTTTTAAAATGTTTCAAAGTTTATTACAGTTTAAAATTTTATGACTGGTTTGTCAAATAATTCAAAAATATTAGAGAAAAATAACCCATTAAATGGAAAAGGAGACTGTTTTTACACATAGCTAAGCAGTCTGCTCATCTCAACCACAATAGGAATGTTGATAAATGTTGATATCATGTTGCTTTTGAACATAAAATTCGTAAAGCATAGAAGTAACGTTCTTCTCTGTATCTGTACTTAGTGCATGGGATCATTTTTGTTCAAATATGCATAACTTTCTTCTCCTGAATTAAGATCACTGGAGAACACATACCTAGTAGAATGATAGGAAACTTGTCTGCCAAATGAATAGAAAGCTTATCCAATAGCATTTCATACAGTTGTTCATGTATGACAGTTATACATATTTTGAGAATTGTACACTGTTCTTTTGATTTCAAATACATCAACAATAATACTAGTAATAACAATAGCTAACAGGTGTGCTAATAATATTATTGGCATATTTATATAGATTATTCCATTTCATACTCACTCATAACAATCCTACAAGTACTGGGATAAAGAAACTGAGGCTTAGAAAGGATAATTATCTCGCACAGAGTCACACAGATAGCAGATTTAAAAATACTGTCTCCAGAACTCCAAGTATTTGCCTTGAAGCCATTGCACAGTGATACGGTGAAAACAAAATGCTGTACAATACTGAGTTTTCCAATATTATAGTGAACACATGTCAAAACAAACTACTCGTGTTATTCCTCAAAGAAGTACATCCCTTGACTTCACTATATCTTTCTATATTGAGACATAGGTCTTGAAATATTAACTACTATGTTTTAATTCCCACTATTTTCAGTTTTCCTAATTGTCTCATAGCTTTCTGCCAATTGATTCAATTTCAGTCTTTGCTTCAGAAAGCAGGATCAATTTGGGTTTCAAATTCACCTTTGCTAAGTACTTAATTGAAGCATTTTTTCTTAAAAGCATTTAATTGAGAGAGAAATGATTTTTTGTTTTATTGTTTTTTTAAAAAAAATTTTATTGGAGTATTGCTTTACAATGTTGTGTTCGTTTCTACTGTACAGCAAAGTGAATCAGCTATATGTATACATACATCCTCTCTTTTTTGGATTTCCTTCCCCTTTAGGTCACCACAGAGCACTGAGTAGTGTTCCCTGTGCTATAGTAGGTTCTCATTAGTTATCTAATTTATACATAGTGTCAATAGTGTATATATGTCAATCCCAATCTCCCAATTTATCCCCCCCCCCACTTTCCCCCTTGGTATCCATACGTTTGTTCTCTATGTCTGTGTCTCTATTTCTACTTTGTAAATAAGATCATCTATGCAAATTTTTTTAGATTCCACATATATGCATTAATATACGATATTTGTTTTTCTCTTGCTGACTTACTTCACTCTGTATGACAGACTCTAGTTCCATATTTTGTTTTGTTATTTTTAATTTCAAAAGGCTCTCTTTAAACATCAAGATCTAGAATCTGGCTAGTATAGATCATAGATGTTAAAAAGTAAAAATAAAAAAAGAAACTAATTAAAGGAAAGATGCAAGAGAATGATGAAATAACATATTTCTAGCTTGCCAAAGGGTTGCCTCCCATCCTGGGGAGACACAGAAGCACTGAGACATCTCTACTTCTTTGCATACATATAACTCCAGTAGTGCCTTCCACTACTGCTTCTCTGAGGGTGTGGAAAGGTCTGAAGAGTTTATCCTTATCCCCAATCCTCCCCTGTGAGTACCAGATAAAATAACTGAGGATTGGGGAACGTGAAGCAACACATTTATCTGAGGGAAGCTACAGCATGGGATGAAGGGATGACTGCAAAGGCTGTAGGATAAATATTGCATGCAAGAGACTACATTAAAAAAAGACGGAGCCAAGTGATTAGGTGGGCAGAATCTGAGTTCCCTTCAAGGTCCTGGACACTGAGAATGGACCACAAGTCACATTGCCTGGTAAATTACAGCAGATATGGGTAGAGATGAATCCAATATTTCAGACTAGTCATATTTACTTCAAGCTCAGAAACCACTCCCCAATGACAAGAAGATTAATAGCTCCCTTCACTTCCCAGACACACCCAGAGAAAAAAGGAAATGAGGGGCAAAGAAGAATCATGAATTTGTCTCAGTTTGTTCTTAATTGCCTGAAAGTAACCTTCATTTATCAGGTTTCAGGGTTTTTTTTTGCCTTCAATGAAAATGGGATGTTGTGAGCTAAGTTGAATTCTGTTATAAAGAAATAAGACTGCAATTTAGCACACAAAGTACTAACTTTAAAGTTTGTGAATTTTAAAACTTCTAAAATTATCATCCACACTCAAAGGCTGACAATCAAATTTTATTCCTTTATCCTCACCCAAATATATGAAATCAATCACATATTATTGTCCATTCTTTAAACTTTTAAAATATTCTTAACTGACTATTTCTACAATAGAATATGATATAGTTATTAACTTGAAGATACAGTAAATGACATCATAAAGGAGAGTCATGTAATAATGGGACAATATTGGGAAATTATTATACTAGAAATCAGAGTTAAAGATAAGTATATATTTTTATGTGGTTTCCTGTAACCCAAACTGAAATATGTCAATATAAAGACATAAGTAGTTCTTAATATAAGATGTAACAGTTTATAAAGTGAGGTAACCTCTTTTTTAGTACCTAATACTAAAATGAATTTGCCTCGTGGTTATATCTACCTATCTATATCTATATACTTCCATACATATAGTATTAGTATCCTATTGCTGCTGAAATAAAAATACCACAAACTTTGTGGCTTAAAACAACATACATTTATTGTTTTGCAGTTCTGGAGGTCAGAAGTTCAACCTGGGATCCTCTGGACTAAAATGAAGGTGTTGGCAGAGCTGCCTTCCTTCTGGTGGTTCTAGAGGACTCTCCCTTGTGCTTTCCAGCTTCTATAGGCCACCTGCATTCTTTGGCTTGTGTCCACTTCTCCATGTTGAATGCAAGCAATTACTTCACTCTGACTTCTGCTTCCATCATCACTTCTCTTTCTCTTACTCTGACAACACTTCTTCCACCTCTTATTTATAAAGATGCTTATTATATTGGGCCCAGCAGAAGAAGGAATATTTCAGAATAATCTCCCCATATCAAATCCTTAATCGCATCTGCAAAGTCCCTTTGAGATGAATATGGTAACATATTAATCAGTTCCAGGGATTAGAAAGTGAAGATTTTGGGGGGAAGATTATTTTGCCTAGTATACATATACATTGTGCAATATGAGGAAACACTGTCAATTTAGCTATTTCTTATATTGATGCACTATTGTTCTAATAAATTTGAGGAAAACATTTTAAAATGTACCTCTCTTCATTCATGTACATGAAGTATATGATTTTTTGTAATGAAGCTTAATACAAGTTTCACTTGTCTTCAAATGTCTACATGTAATCATTCAAAATTGTTGAATTAAAACTAAGCTTTAAGTATAAGATTATATAAAGCAAAATTGTCTTATTATTACGAAAATAATTGAATTCTTGTTGGTATGTGAGAGAAGAACAATGTCACCTGTACGAGGAAGAAGTCCTCTTCCTTTCTCATTCTTTCTTTCTTGTATTCTTGCTTTCTGTCTTGCTTTGTTTTCTTTTTCTTTCTTCTTTCTTTCTTCCTTCCTTCCTTTCTTCTTGCTTTCTGTCTTGCTTTGCTTTCTTTCTTTCTGTTTTCCATTCTTTTCCTGCTTTTTTGGGGGGGGTTAATTAAGCATTTTATATAATTCTTTTTTTTCTCCCCTCTTAGTATAACAACTGTAATTTTAAACTTGTTTTTAGTAATTGTCTTTGAGTTTTCAATATACATTTACAACAAATCCAAGTCCTTTTCCAAATAATACCGCAGGGAGTGCAAGTACCTTATAGCAGAGTATTCAGAATTCCTCCAACCCCATCTAAAATTTTTGACATTCATTTCCCTTATCCATGAGATATTGTCACTGCATGCATTATTGTTTCTATTATTTTGAACAAACTGTTCTCTGTTGGATCAATTAATAATGAAAAAAAATTGTTTAATTTATTTCTTCTCTAACATGCTTCCTTTTATTATGTAGCTCCAAGTTTCTTTAGTTTTCTTCTTTTTGAAGGATTTCTTTGAACATTTCTTGTGAGGCAGGTCTGCCAGCAAGAAGTTTTCTCAGTTTTTGTTTGTCTGAGAGTCTTTATTTCTTTTTCACTGTTGAAGAATAATTTTGCTGAATACAGAATTCTGGGTTGGTGATTTTTTTCCCCCAATACTTAAAATTTTTACTCCTCTCTCTTCTTGCTTGCATGGTTTCTGAAGAGAAGTCCCATGTAATTCTAATTTTTGCTTCTTAATTGCTAAGGTTTTATTTTTCCCCAGTGTTTTAATTCAAGATTATTTCTTTGACTTTGATTTCTGAAGTTTGAATGTGATATGTCTATGTGTGGCTGTTTTGGTATTTTGCCTGCTTGGTGTTCTCTGAGCTCCCTGGATCTGTGAATTGGTATCTATCATTCATTTGGGGAAATTATCAGTCATTATTACTTCAAAATTTTATATGTTCCTTTCTTTTTTTCTTCTCCTTCTGATGTTCATATTACACATATGTTGTACCTTTTATAATTATTTCACAGTTCTTGTTGGATATTATCTTTTCTATTCTTTTTTTCTACATTTTAGTTTTAGAAGTTTCTATTAACATTTCTTCAAAGTCACTTATTCTTTTCTTAGATGTGCCTTTATTGAAATGGTAAGGTATGGAAGGAGGTGAGTGTTCTACCATCCTATGATTAGGTCTCAGTCTATTAGTAAATTTGTGCTTATGGGCTGTGACCTTCACAATTCCTTCTCATTTTGTTTGTTTGTTTTTCCCTCATATGAGAGAGGAAGACCAGCCCAGGTTGGGTTGGGCATTTCCATTCTTACACATGTAAGATCAGAGGAGCTGGAGTTAGGTATTCTCTTCCACCATGTGGAAAACTACAAGAGGCTGGAATTATGTATTACCCTTTCCCTTGTTAGTTAGGCTCTGGCAAAACCCTAGTCAGTTAGGCTTTAGTAAAACAATTTCTCTTGAAGGTGGGCCTTGTTAAGAGGAACTGTATGCTCTGGTCATATTTCAAAGTGGCTACTCTTTGCCCCTTCCTGCCAGTAGTAGCACAAAGGGATTTTTCTCTGACCTTTGTTACAAGAACCTGGTAGGGCACCTGCAGGTAAAAATCAAAAATATGTATGAGCATTCCTAGGACTGGACACCCTTGGAGTTTTTAAGCCCCAAAGCTATCTACATTGAGCCTTCATTAATTCAATTACAGTTTCAGTTTCCCTATCCCAATACAAGTTCGCACAGAAGTTTCTGTTCCTGGGCTTCGGGTCTGGTAAGCTGTGACCCTCCGCAGTTGTCTCTAATTTCTGTGATAGCAGTTTGCCCTGTGACCTCAATTCTCTGTTGAATCTCAGAGAGTTGCTGATTTTCAGTTTTTTAGCTGTTTCTTGTGAAGATCTAGGTGATTACTTCCAAGCTCCTTGCATGCTGGACTAGAAACCAAAAGTTACTTCCCTCAGTTTTATTACTGAATTTTTTAAAATTAATTTTTATTGAGTGTAGTTGCTTTACAATGTTGTATTAGTTTCTACTGTACAACAAAGTGAATCAGCTATATGTATAAATATATCCCTTCTTTTTTGGATTTCCTTCCCATTTAGGTCACCACAGAGTTCCGAATAGAGTTCCCTGAGCTATACAGTAGGTTCTCATTAGTTACCTATTTTATTTATTTATTTTTTTGCGTACGCGGGCCTCTCACTGCTGTGGCCTCTCCCGCTGCGGAGCACAGGCTCCGGACGCACAGGCCCAGCGGCCATGGCCCACGGGCCCAGCCCCTCGGCGGCACGTGGGATCCTCCCGGACCGGGGCACGAACCCGCGCCTCCTGCATCGGCAGGCGGACTCGCAACCACCGCGCCAGCAGGGAAGCCCTAGTTACCTATTTTATACATAGTATCAATAGTATATATATGCCAATCCCAATCTTTCAATTCATCCCACCCCCCTTCCCCCCTTGGTGTCCATACATTTGTTTTTATTGCTGAATTTTAACATTCTGTTTTATCAGATCCCAGAAAATTTCTAGGTCTTAATGATTGGCTTTTTTTTTTATAAGACCCTCAGCTTGCTTTGGATAATGATTTGAAATGAGGCATTATTATTTTTTGCTTGATACAGCAGGATAAACGAACTATAAGATATACTGACCTAGTACATTTTCTACTGTCTCCTCTTCCAGATTAAAAATTTTGAAATGATTGGCCAATATTGGGTCAGAGAGTGGAAATAAAGAACTGTCTTTATCCCTCCAAAGCTCATCTGGTCAGGAATTTCCCAAATATAGCAAAAGGATTGAGATATTGTTTAGTCCCAAATAAAAATAAAATGTAATTAGCCAGTATCCATACATTTTCTTTCCCCATATACTCTAATACAGTTTGGGCCATAGGTTTATATTCTGGCCAGTAGGATATAGTAGGAACTAAAGTATACCACTTCAAGTCCTGCCTACAAAATTCCTTGTTCAATAGTGCTTCCCTCTTTTCTGATAAGCAGCAAGTTTGCGGGTGACCTATTTAAGATGATGGTGACACAAAGATGGAAGAATAATGGATCCCTGAGATACTGCTTGAAACACAGCTACTAAGGATAGTAAAGCAACCTGAATTTAACTAGGACATAAACAAGAAATAAACTTGAATGCAGTAAGACAAAAAGAGATTTGGGGAATTATTTGTCATAGAAGAATACATCTGGCTTACTTTAATACCTAAATCATGACAATGCATGAAGCAATCATTAAGTTAAACAAATGGTAGAACAAATAAAATATGGCAACCAGATAAAGAAAACTTAAATTCTTAACTATTTTGGTAAGGAAATTTCACTGCATCCTTCATAAGGGAAACGATCTATTCCAATCAACCCAATGCCCTCTTGGGTATAGTACCACTTGAATACATTTGAGTTATTATTACTGATGGAATTTTGGACACTTGGAAGTGGCAATAGTTTGGTTGAATGATGAGCCAGGTATAGCCTCGACAAAGTTTTTGTTCATTTGCTCAATAAGTAAGTGCTAGGGTGGCTGGGGAAAAGACTGCCTTCCACAAAGTAGGAAATTTTGTTGATATTATAAATTGCCTCCTCCCAACAAGAGCTTTTTAGGGGATATTCACCTACAGAATTCACATTCTCCTAATTTGGTCTGAATGCTTTTAGACTGCCCACATTTAGGCCTAGGTGAAACATGTAACATCTATTTTGTACTGAGTTGCTCGATAACACAGTCTCTTGGTGTCCTGTGGTCAGGTACTTAGTCTCCAGCAGGACCTAGTGACAAGTCAGCAGCTATTTCTCAAATGGACTATTTTTACTTGCTGAACAGAGAATGACTGTGCTCCAAAACCACATGGACCCTCTGCTGTGAATGTGATCCTCTTGTTGGGATTTGCCACAAGATCAATACAGTATCTCGAGCTTTCACTGACATTGCACATTTCCTATTCTGTCTCTTCCTGTCATGTCAACCCTTTCTAACTCCTGAAACCTATCTATTGTGCCCTCTGAGATTCACTACTTATTGTCAGTAAAACCCTTTAGATTTTCAATGCAAACAATTCTCTTACTTTCTTCCTCCAGTGAAAACCTGGTTTTCCCTGAGAATATTGCTTACCCTGCAGCATTCTAAAGTGATTCCCTATATATATATATATATATATATATATATATATATATATATACACACACACACACATATATATATATACACATATATCCCTAGGGCTGAGATGGAGGCAGGGGAGGAAATGAGGGGGAAGGGTAAATATCCTTATTGCTTCTCTTGCTAATTTTAGAAATTTCCCTTTCCTGCTCTCTAACAACTCCCAAAATTGATTTCTGTATATCAGATGACCAGGAAGCCCCATAGTTGCAGTTATCTTCCCACCCCTAGAACAATCCCCCTTTTCTTTACAATATTACCTTTTGGCTCACAGTCATTTTTGCCAAGTACACTCTGCCTTAATACTTCACTAATTTTGTCCTCCACTCTACTGTAAACACTGATGTTATCTCATTCTGCCTCTTTTCTACCCAGACCACTCCCCTTAAGTTCTCCACTCTGATATTCTTTGGCCCAGGACATGTAATCATTTTATCCTATGAAATTTTTATTATCTCTCAAATATCTGATTTTCTAGCTTTCCTTATCAGCCACAATACATTTTGGGGCTTATATTTAATCATTCCCTTTTCAGCTCCTTTATCCCTGGACATGAATCTTGCTTCTCATTCTCAGCAAAATTACAGCTTTACCAAATCTACCTTGCCTATTTTATAACTGTGTTTGTGCAACTAAATTTAGTTGGAGAAAAATATCCAAGCATTATGAGGAAGTCTCATTTTAAAGTCACAGTCATAAACCTGAAGTTGATCCTTGTTGTTCAGAAAACAATCATTATTCTTCCATTTTTCTTAACATTAGGTAGATCTCTCTTCTCCATCCCCCATTTCCCATTCCAAGGAAGAAACTAGATTTATACCCTCATCTGAAATAACCTCTTCCTAAAAAAAAAAAAAGGCAGTCAAAATATAATATATGGTTTGCAAAACATATGCACTGTAAATCAGGCTAGAAAAAGGCAATGGTTCCTTAGAGACAGGAACCATATGTGATGCAACCTATGATTTACCCAACTTACTACTTTTAGAGAAGCTGTGGGCTGTGGCACAGGGAAGCAGAAACTAGATGCATCCCGAAAGACTCCTTGAGTTAAGGAAGTAGAGATGAGAGTCTGGGGAGACCAGGAATGCTAGAATTTTAAGAACGGAATACTGGAGAGAAGACAGCTGCACAGAGAGAAAGCTCCAGAGAGCTCCCTTGAGTATTTAGCAGAGTGGTGATTAGGAAATACGTGTAAGGAAACTACCAGAGACTGGAAAAGAACCATCTGAAAGTATTAAAGAATACACTGCCCAATGCTTACCCACTACTGAGAATTGTGCTGTTGCTACTGGCCAGACTGGAAAACCTCATAATTCACAGGGTATTACATAGAGTACAGAAGAGAGTTTTGCTCCAAAATGGAAAATAATTATTCCTAAGGACTGCTCTAGGGAGGTAACAAAACTTGAAGGTAAGACCCAAAAGAATTAAACTGTTTTCAAGTAATTTAACTGCATCACAGAGCAAAAGTCAAGAAGGTAAAATCACAATGCCTGGTATTCAATCAAAAATAACCAGGCATGTAAAGAAGCAGAAAAATAAGTTATCCTGGGGAGAAAAATCAATCAATCAAATTGACTCAGAACTACATAGATATTACAAATAACAGACAATATTATATTAAGACAATTATTATTATGTTCAAAAAGCTAAACAGATATCTAAGATATATCTAGAGATATAAGATATGAGATATAAGATATCTAAGATATAAGATATATCTTAGAGATATCTAAGACATATGCGAGAATACAATGAAACTTCTAAAGATGAAATCAATATTGTCTGAGATGAAAAATGCATTGAATATGATTATAGGCAGATTACATATTACAGATGAGAAGATTAGTGAATTTGAAGACACAGCCATAGAATCTATCTAAAATGGAACACACAAAAATAATTAAAACTAATTCAAAGTGTATCACTGAGATGCACATTGGACAACTTCAAGTGGCTGAAAATATGTATAATTTGAGTCCCTGATGTATATGAGGTAACAAAAAAAAAACTATTTGAAGAAATTATGACTAGAAAATTTCCAAATTGATTAAAAGTATATAATAAACCCAAAAAGTTTATATCTAAACTTTATATATATAATATATATATATAAAATAAACAAAAAGTTCAATAAACCCAAACACAAGAAAAATGTATAAAACTATACCAAGGAACATGGTAATTAAATTGTTAAAAAGCATTGGTAGAGATAAAATTGAAAAAGCAGTTTGAGGAAAAAACTTACTTTGTACAAAAGAACAAACAAAGATAATACCATATTTCTGATCAGAAACAATGCAAGCCAGAAGAAAGTGTTACAACATTTTAAAGTACTGAAGAAAACAAATGCTCAATTTGTCATTTGATATTCAGCAGAAATATATCCCATAACTGAAGGGGAGAATTCTGGTCCCAGGATATAATGGCATAGATTCAATTTTCCTTGCTATGCCCCTCAAAATACAACTGAACTCCTGGAAATAATGGAACATCCAATCATAAAATCATTCTGAAACTTGGGAAGAAGTAGATAGACTGGATAGAGACTTCAGAGTTTAAAGAAAGCCACCATGATGCATTCCCTAGGTTTTCTTTTTATCTCCCATATATCCTGAACTGTGGGTTAAGAGGCTTGTAATCACCAACAAACATGGAAAAATAAATACATTAATTAAGAAAAGTCTGTCTTCTCTTCAAAAAAGACAGGGGAAAGGGATGCCTAGTAGGGATTTCATTAAAGGTAAACACCTACCCTAGGAACAGAGGTGCCAGTAGGGTGCTGTGGGCCAACGCACCCTCCACTTACACTCACTGGTAGCAGCTGGGCCAATCTGCCTTTAGCAGCAGAACTCAACAATGTGACCTAGGCAGGGTCTACCCATCTCCCACCCCATATGAGATGTCAGTAGGTGGCCTGCTTTGCCTTACCAGTAGTCTTAGCAGGCCTGCTGTCTCATAACCCAATGCCCAATCTCAGATAGCCAACCAGACCTAGGAGAGACAAAACAGCTTTGAAAAAGAAGAAAAATGTTTGAGGATTTAGACCTACAGTAACCAATACAGCATATTATTGGTGTCATGATAGGCACATAGGTCAGTGGAACAGGAAACAGAATTCAGAATAAACACCGACATAAGTAAAAAAATAATTTTTTTAACAATGGTGTGAAGAAATATGTGGAAAAAGAATACTACTTTCAACAAATGATTCTGGAACAACAGGATATCCATATGCAAAAAATAAACTTTAATTCATATTTGATACCATTTAAAAATTAGTTTAAAATAATGGATAGACCCAAATGTAAAACCTAAAATCATAAAACTTTTATACAAAAATGTTAGAAGAAAATCTCTGTGAACTTGAATTAGCAAAAGATTTATCAGACATGTCACCAAAAGCAAAATAGAGATAGGAAAAGAGTTATGCATTGGACTTCATAAATACTAAGATTTCTACTCTTCACTTCTTGGTCTAGGTGATCAAGGTTAACATAAGATTAGCATCAATTGAGGGACATTCTACAAAATACCTGACCAGTATTTTCACCTCAAAATTGTCAAGGTCATCAAAGACAAGGAAAATCTGAGAACCTCTCACAGCCAATAGGTAGAAGCCTAAGGAGACATGACAACCAAGTGTAATTCAATAACCTGGATGGGATGCTGGAACAGAAATAGGACATTAAGTAAAAAGTAAGGAGATGTAAGTAGTATATGAAATTTATGTAATAATAATGTATCAACATTGGTTCATTAATTATAACAAATATACCATATTGATGTACAATATTAAAAGTAGGGAGACTTCCCTGGCGGTCCTGTGGTTAAGACTTTGTCTTCCAATGCAGGGGGTGTGGGTTCGATTCCTGGTTGGGAAGCTGAGATCCCCCATGCCTCGGGGCCAAAAAACCAAAGCATAAAACACAAGCAATATTGTGACAAATTCAATAAAGACTTTAAATAAAATGGTTCACATCAAAAAAAAATCTTTAAAAAATGTAGGGTAACTGGGTGAAGAATATTACAGGAACTCTCTGTACTATCTTTAAACTTTTCTGTAGATGTAAATTTTTTAAAAAATAAAGATTTTTAGAAATATAATTGGAAGCAAGAAAACAAAATTTGCCATTTTTTAAGATAATGTTAAGAAAGTGCAAAAGCCAAGACAGACTGGGAGAAAATATTTGCAAAGCATGTATCTGATTTAAAAAGAAACACACAGAACTTGTATCCATACTATATGAAGAATTCTCTAAACTCAGTTATAAGAACACAAAACAAAATGAAACAGGTACCACACAAATGTGATGAATATGTGAACATATGTTTAAACAAAACAAACAAAAAATATACCAATGACAAATAAGAACATACAAAGGCGCTTACTATCATTAGTAGTTATGAAAGTGCAAATTAAAACTACAATGATTTGCCACTAGACAGCTATCTGAAATTTAAAATTAGAAATCCTGGTCCTACCAAGTGTTGGGAAGGATGTAGAGAAACTGGAACTTTCATACATTACTGATAGGAATATAAAATGGTACAAGCACTTCGGAAAATAGCATTATGATTTCTTAGAAAGTTAAATGTACTTTAAGACATGATTAAGTATTTCCATTCCTAGTCATTTACTCAAGAATAGAGAAAGCTATTTGCCCAAAAAGGTTCACAGCAGCTTTATTTGAAATGGCTCCAAATTGGAAATATTGCAGAAGTCTAGCAACAGATGAATAAAAAAGAAATTGTGACTTATTCTTAGTATTCAATTAAAAAGTAATGTACTATGGATGCATACCACAAAATGGATGAATCTCAAAATAATTATGCTGAGTGAAACAATCCACACAATATAGAGCACATACTATGCAATTCATTTATATAAAACTATGAAAATTCAAATTGGCCCAAGGAAATATTTGCAATTGTTGAAAATGTTCACTACTTTGATTTTTATTATAGTCTCATGGGTATATATGTCAAAACTGATCAAATTGTACCCTTTAAATGTATGCATTTTATTTTATGCCAATTATATCTCAAGAGAGCTATTAAAGTCTGCCCTTTGGTAGGTCTACATTCTTCTCTTTCAATTATTTTTCTTCCATAGGATATGAGAAACAGTGAATCACATAATCTTCTGCTTTCTAAATTGAGAGAGACAGAGAGACGGAGACAGAGAAAGGAAGATAGAATAAAGGGGATAATGATTTTTTCATGCTAATGTTAATTATATTATGGTGAAGAAAGAATTTAGAGATTCAGCATTAAATCTTCCACATGTATACTGGTATTTTCATAATCAGAAATTATGTGTGCACAAAATAAAAGGTTAAAAGATACTGTTCTACACTACTGTATAAAACCAACCATGGCTTTAGATAGTTTTACAAAGTTAATTTATATTTCCATATCTATCTGTATGCATTAGATTATTTGAAGAAGTAGTCATGTACAGTTTTTGGAAGTACGCTTTTTTATTATTTTTTGTTTTTATTTGCTTACACACACATACGCATAACACATTTATTTTTTTATTTATTTTTTTGCGGTATGTGAGCCTCTCACTGTCGTGGCCTCTCCCGTTGTAGAGCACAGGCTCCGGACGCGCAGGCTCAGCGGCCATGGTTCACGGGCCCAGCCGCTCCGCGGCATGTGGGATCTTTCCGGACCGGGGCACGAACCCGTGTCCCCTGCAACGGCAGGCGGACTCTCAACCACTGCACCACCAGGGAAGCCCCACATTTATTTTTACACAAAAGAAAACTACATATATAACTATACATGTAAATATTTATATATAAGTATTTACATAGGTATATATTTAGTTACATATAATTTTCTTTTGCATAAAAATCCATAAATTGCTTGGGTAAAACATAAATGCAACCTAATATGAACAAGATTTAACATAAATCTGGAGCCTAGAAAGTGCCATAATTTCAGAGCAAAGGCTAAAATATTTTTTTATGCACAATTTAAAATCATTATCTGCTTAGCTGGAAAATCCATATTGGTAGCATGTTATAGAGAAGACACTAGGATGATTTATTGCATTTATTGAGTGGAGAAATTATATTAGATGGCAAGTATCTTGCATTGGTTTCACTCGCTCACATGGTTGAATCAAAATTTTCTATGACATTAGTCTGTATTTACTTCTTTGTTGTCTGTGCTCAGCAAATTACAAGGTATACCGAGAGTACTCAGAACAGAATTCATTGAATATCAGGCCTCTCTTAGTATTAGAAAATTAAAGTTTAATATGGCTAATGGAGATTCCATTGCTTAATGAGGAGCAGTGTTTGCCCTGATCACCAAGTACCCTTTATGGCTCCTCCAGAGGCCCTCAAAATTCTGTAGTCATTAATGGAACACTTTGAGGGACACATTTGTTTATTAAATAAATATATGCTAGGAACTGTCTTTTCCACATGGGTCTTTTCTTCAAGAAGTTTACATAATAGTACAGGCAATGTAAAGAAAACCAACAATTACAGTCAGTGTAATACAAGTAAACGAGGAAATAAGGGTGTACAGAAATAAGAGTATAAGACTGGAACTGTGTTAATGAAATTGTAGAAAATTTTCCCAGTGGGAATGATGCTCGGACTAAATTTTAAAATACAAATAGGAATTATTCAGATGTAAAAGGAGAAATTAAGGTATTCCAAGCAAAGGAGACACAGCATGTGAGAATGTACTGGGGTGAGAAATAGCATGTTAATTGTTGTTTTTCCACCATTATTACACCTTAGTAGTTTAAAAACCACTGGGGAAATTGATGAGTTCCCAGAGAGTAAACTCGAACACCTGAACAGAATAACACTGAGGCAACTGGGAACACAGAGATTGGCTGGAAAATCACCTGGAAACATGCTGAGTGAAAATGCTTGGCCATCTGGTTATTCTTCTAAACTATGATGCCAGAATGAGAGAAAAATTTGGCGGGAAGTATAAACAATGGCATTCAAAAAGTCTGTCATACAGAGTGAAGTAACGCAGAAAGAGAAAAACAAATACCATATGCTAACACATATATATGGAATCTAAAAAAAAAAAAGGTCAAGAAGAACCTAGGGGCAGGACACGAATAAAGACGCAGAATTAGAGAATGGACTTGAGGACATGGGGAGGTCAATGGTAAGCTGGGATGAAGCGAGAGAGTAGCATTGACATATATATATACACTACCAAATGTAAAATAGATAGCTAGTGGGAAGCAGCTACATAGCACAGGGAGGTAAGCTTGGTTCTTTGTAACCACCTAGGGGCGTGGGATAGGGAGGGTGGGAGGAGTTGCAAGAGGGAGTGGATATGGGGACATATGTATACATATAGCTGATTCACTTTGTTATACAGCAGAAACTAACACAACATTGTAAAACAACTATATTCCAATTAAGATATTAAAAAAAAACTAATGGATATGCATCCTAGAAGCTACAGGCAGATTCAAATTAATGGGCCAGAGTTACCACTTCACAGAATGAAATGATAATTCAGCCCCATTACTTATGTCCTTTTTTTCCCCTCACCATACATTTCTCTGAAGGAAAAAAAATATTTTTAAATATGTGTAGTATAAATTTAGTTAAGGTCTAGTTTTATTCTCATTTATAAGCCCTTTTGTTTCTTTAAGGGGAGAGTTAATGGGTATGTGCTCAACTCTCATATGTCAATTTTATATTTCAAATTTCATTTTCAATATTTGGGGGAGAAAGGACATGGGGAATTATCATTAAATTTTTCTCCAAGTGATTATATATTAATATGCAATGTAAATGTGAGGGATTTATTACAAAGATGACCCTGAATCTTTACCTCTCTGTATCCACAGTATTGCAGTGTGAACCCTTATCATCTACTCCTTCCTTTGGCACTAGTGGGAAGGCCAACCATGCATAGGAACCTTCACCTGGCCCCACCCCTAACCACCTTTAAATATATCCAGTGAATTTCCTTTCCTTGTGCTCTCAAGACATCTTTGTATTTGCTTGTTCGTATGTAAGGCAGAAGGGTAGGAGGTAGGTGTGAAGTGTAAAAGTGGTTAGCAGATAAACATCAAAAATAAATTGATACTCTTTATTACAGTTCACCCCTGATGTTTACCTGATGACTGAAACATGCTATGTTGCATTTAATTGAATTGGAACTCTTTCAGGTAAGCTATTATGGTGATCTATGAGACCCGCAAAGTGAGGTCATTAAGGGATATGAAAGTTCGATTGATTGGTATTTTTAGGCATTTAAGTTTTAACTATTCTACTTATCTAAAAGGTATATGAGTAGTGAGGAAGAAACATGATTTCAAGAACACATCACAGGAAATAAAATTATGAAATTTTGACAAAATATAAGAAAGCAGAACTATTTGAAGTCACTAGTAAGCAACCAAGATCTGATAGAAGCTTGGAGGTAGTTAGCCTTTGAAAGACTGGGAAATGAAAGGGCAGAATTTACAGGTAGCCATCTTGCCTGATACCCCAGTTGCAAATTTCAATACCACAGTTAGAGCAGCATAGAACCACAGCCTCACATGCTTAATGTGGCAGAGAACAGAGTTCAGGAATGTAAAAATAGCTGGGAATTAAGATAGAAAGCCCTAGATGTAAGATTACCATAGAAAAACTCATAATTGTATATACACCTCCCAAATGCTTCATTTATCCTTAACACGAATGCCAGGAGAGAACCCAGGGTTTTTCTTCCCTCAAAGAAACCAGAGAGTACTTACCCTTGAAGAAAGAACTGTACTGTGTACGTGTTGCAGGTTTGCTCTTTGACTGTGCATTTGTAAACTTACGAGCAGCTTCAAAAGCAGAAAAGCAGCCAAGTTAATTGTCTACTAGAACACAAATCTCACAAATTCTACAGGAATATAACAAAATTTTAATTTGGCACAAAATATTATCTAGAGTGTCCAATTACTAACCAAAAATTACTAGACAGACAAAAAAAAAAAAAAAAGGAAAATGTGACCCATTCAGAAAGGAGGAAAAAAAGAGTTTTTATAGAGATGAATTCTGATATGTTGCTACTGTGAATTTACTTAAGACTTCAAATCAGCTATTATAAATAGTTAAAATAATTAAAAGAACAAATGTGAGAATGATTAAAGAATAGTATGATATCAATGAGTGGAAAGACAAAATGGAAACAAAAGAAAATGGAAAGCTCTAAGGTTGAAAAGTACTTAAAGTGAAATGAATATTCACTAGACAGACACCAAAGACTGAAGATGGCAAAAACAAAAAATGGGTGAAACTGACAGTAAATCAATAGAAATGATCCACATCAAACAATAGAATGCAAAAATATTTTTTAAAAAACAAATGACTGGGTCTCAGAGATATATCAAGTGCATCAATATAGGCATAATTATACTCCAAAAAGAGGAGGAAAGAGAAATGAATAGACAAAATATTTGATGAAATAGTGGTCAAAATTTTCACAAATTTAGTGAAAAACTTTGAAATTTAAGTCCATGTACCTAAATAAACTCCAAACTGTATAAATTACAAGAAAAAATTATCTAGGCACTTCATGGTCAAATTGCCAAAAGCCCAAGTCAGAAAGCAAAATCTTGACAGCAGCCAGAGAAAAGTGATTTATGAGAGAAGAGAGAACAATGGGATGATTAAAAGCTAACATGTCACAAGAGATAATGGAGCCACAAGAAGTTCAAATGACATAAATGAAGAGTCGAAAAAAAAATTATCAGTAGTCCATCAGCTGTATGAATAATTCTGACCTACTTATCACTACCCATCAAGCCAAGTTACCTCACAGACACAATCAGCTTTTTAAATAAATAAATAAATAAACAAACTACTTCTGTTTCCTGGAAAAAATGTACATTCACCTTCTGAAAAATGTAGAAAATAGTGTCCTCTTCTGTGGCTAGAAGAATATTTCCAAAAGTGAAAAATATACTTCTATTACCACAGGTCTCCTATTGAAATTTAATTATTCAAATAATTTCTTTACCTCTTTGTTATATCAGTATATCAACATTTTTGATAGTTATGCCATAAAATAATTCTAGTTTGACCACTATATCAAATCTTACCTATAAAAATTGGATTGAGAACATAATCTCTGGGTTTGGGTTGCAATTATTTTCCTGGTTAATAGGTTATAGCCTAGAAAGAACTGTGGAACACTAAATCTCACTTCTGCCTCCTTATGCTGTGTAGAAACTTTGTTTGAATGATGATAGTGTTATTCACAGAACACAAATGATCACTTTGAGTTATTTTTCTATTTATAGATAGCTAGTGGGAAGCAGCCGCATAGCACAGGGAGATCAGCTCAGTGCTTTGTGACCACCTAGAGGGGTGGGAGGGAGACGCAAGAGGGAAGAGATATGGAGATATATGTATACGAATAGCTGATTCACTTTGTTATAAAGCAGAAACTAACACACCATTGTAAAGCAGTTATATCCCAATAAAGATGTTAAAATAAAAAAAAAAGATGAAGAAAAAAGTCTTATAGTGCGATAAATAGCATTTTCATCTGCCATGGCTGTTAGCCTGAGCTAAATAATCTAATCATTAGGGTATTTTGCTCCTTGAAAAAAAAGTTTTTATGCTACACATTTTATGTAATGCTTTTTAACATTCTTATCTCCTTGAAGTATCAATGTGCATTTACTTCTTAAAAATGACAACTGACAGGGATTCCATGCATATTAACTTTAACCCTCCCTCCCTTTTTTTTATGGGATGACTGAATTCTAAAGAACCAAAGAAAAAATAATAATCCATTTTCTTTTTTCAACATCTTTATTGGAGTATAATTGCTTTACAATGCTGTGTTAATTTCTGCTGTATAACAAAGTGTATCAGCTATACATATACATATATCCCCATATCTCCTCCCTCTGTGTCTCCCTCCCACTCTCCCTATCCCACCCCTCTAGGTGGACACAAAGCACCGAACTGATCTCCCTGTGCTTTGCAGCTGCTTCCCACTAGCTATCTATTTTACATTTGGTGGTGTATATGTGTCTATGCAATTCTCTCACTTCTCAGGAGACAAACTAATAGGATTGTAAAGTTATAAGAATATTGAATGGATTAAAGAGGGATTGTCTAATTTAAAGTCGCAAGAGAAAGGAACACAATATACTGCTGTTATTTTGGGGAAATATATTCATGAGTAGAAATTACATGATATAGCAGTTAGAGAAGTTATACATCTCAATCTGCTTTGGAAATGATAAAACTATGCCAAAATGACTTACTCAGAGGTAGGTAGTGTCAGTCATGATTTATTGTCACAGTATACTAATTCATATACACACACACATCATGTACATATATATATCTGTGCTATGGCTGAGGAATTCAAGAGACATGAAGCTGATTTCTGGAAATGTCATTTGTAAAATGTGACTGTACTCATTTATATTTGGAAAATCAGATGCCTTTTATATTTGTGTCCTGATTGAAATTTCAGTTTTAACATAGTTTAGCAATGTTATAATTCTGAAGTGAGCATTTTCCAGTGCACTTATGATTTTAATTTTTTTTATTTGTTTAGATTACTAAAAGTGGAATCCATAGGCCAATGATTTTAAAGATTTTAAGGATCTCAATAGTACATATTACAGAATTACATTCCACAAACATCATAGGAACTTTGACTTTTAGCACCAGTGTATAAGAGCACTCATAGGCAAAATATAGCATTTTATTATAATTAAATTTCTTTATTCACTCTTGATATAATATAAAATTTATAGGACAATATGTTTTTCACACACACACATATATATATGTGTATATATATGTGTGTGCATGCTTTAAATCATTGTATGGTTTATTAGCATGTTGTCCTTGAAAAAATCCACACTCAATATTGCCACAATTTTCTCTACCTAGTTGGGTGAAGCTGACCTTTTATTACAGGACTTAATGGAATTTAAACAGTATAGAACAAGAAAATTCTAGGTACGTTGCAGATCCAGAAAGTAACATTCAATATTTCAAGAAAATTCTCTGAATTTTTATGAGTTGCAACTTTAAAAGAATGTTTCTTAAAGATGTTTTCATTTAATCCTTACCATAAACTCTAGAATATTAATTCATATTCTATAAAATGTAAACAGGATCCGAAAATGATGGAGACTTAATTGGAAGACAGATTTTTTCCCCCAGCTTAATCATCCACGTTTGTGGACAGCACTGGTATAAGACACTCCATGATAGTAATGTTTAAGGATGTCTCCCTCTCCAGTGACATTCCAGTGTTGTAAAGTTACAGCTTTCTATGTAACTTCCTTGGAGAAAATTTGCTTAAGTTCCAGAATAAAAATAAGGTCACTCTCCAGAGGGGAGAATAGGTCACTAAAATTAAGGTTTCCTAATTTCAGAGTTTTTCTCCTATAATGCAGCATACTGCATGTGTACTCAAGTCACCTTTTGGGATTTGGGGGCTCAGGGAACATTCTTAAGAGACTGCTCTGACTTCTGCCTTTGTTGTGAGTAATAAACTGTCTTTGTTTTTGACGCAGATTTTTGTGTTTTCTGTCAGTACACACACAGGCACACACAAACACGTGGGTGTGTATGCGTATGTGTACCTACCTATGTGTGCCTGTATTTATTTATAATGGGTAACTATAACATGCAAATTATTTCAAGTATAAAGAATTCCTTGCAGAGGCTTGTTAAAAGAACAAATACAACTGAGGATACAGCCTAAAGTTATATCAATAGAAATTTCCCAGACTGGAATATATCCTAGCCATTGTACTAATGCAAACAAAACAAATAAACAAAACCCAAAGAGTCATACATACAAATTGGAAAGAAAGAGGCAAACTGTGTGTATTTGCTGAACATATATCTGGCTACATTGGAAGTCCCAAAGATTAAAAAACAAAAGCTACTAGATGTAGTAATTCAGTTTAGCACGTTGGCAGAGCAAAGTCCATATACCAAAAATCCATTGTATTTCTACATACTAGCAATGAGAAAATGGAATTCGAATTAAATTTATACAGATAACATTATAATAGTGCCAACCACCCTGAAATACTTAGGCAAGTCTAACCAAATAAATGCAAGATTTGTATATAGAATAGTTCAAAAATTGCTGAAATAAGTAAGACAGAAACAAAGAAGTATACTGTGTTCATAAATTTAAAAACTCAAAATTTTTATCAGTTTATCCCAATTTGATATATGGATTCAATGTTATCCCAATCAGAATCCCAGCAGGGTGTTTTGCAGAAGTTAACAAGCTGGATATAAAAGTTACATGGAAAAATAATGAAATTAGAATGGCCAAAATTATTTTGAAAAGAAAGGCAGTTTGTGAAATCTACTTATTTTAACATTTATTATTGAGGTAAAATAATCAAGGCAGTGCGATATTAACTAAATTACAGATACATACATAACTGAAACAGAATAGGGGAGTCCAGAAAGTTACCCACACATACATGGCCAATTTATTTTTAGTAACGTTGAAAAGGAAATTCGATGATAAAAGGAAGGTTTTTGTATCAGTGGTGCTAAAACAACTGGATGTCCAGGAGTAAAATAAATGTTCCTTGATCTATACTTTATATCATAAATGAATATCAATTAATTATTTTTTATCTATTTACATTTGTGTGCATGCATGTTCTTCCTATATATTCAATAGTTATGCTAATCGTGAAACAATAGTGTGTATCAGGAAAACTTGTGGGTTTTGAAGATAGACAAAACAGGGTTCAAATTAAATTCTTCCCTTGAACTCTGAGTAACTTGGCAAATATAATTGCTCTCTTATAGGTTCAATTTCATTATATGTAAAACTTTTACACTTGTACTTCACAGGGTTATGGTGATAATTAAATGAGGTTATTCATATGAATGATAATAAAAAAACATTTACTTATAATTACTTCATGTTGTGCATCAGCTTAAGAGTTTTGGGTGTATAGACTGCTTTACTCTCACATCAAATCTGTGATGTTAATTTTAAGCCACATTTTAGGTATTAGAAAAGGACATATACAGAAGTTAAAGCAACATACATAAAGTTAGAGGCTAAGTTTTAGAGCCAGAATTTTACCTCAGACTAGCAGAGTCTCCACACTATTAATCACTCTGTTCTAGTGTTAACAGAGTGATGCATTTGAATGGGGTGCATTTATGATCTAAACATGTACAGAAAACACATGAACCATTTCTTGGTAAATCAGTGTTATTATTGATACAATTTTTGCACTGTTATGTTATGAACTATTGCACAGGTTATGAACTATTGCACAGTGTTTATTTTTCCTTTTATTAATCACACTATGATTTTTATTACTTTGAGTTTTGTGCTAGAAATTAGTTTCTTTTTCTTTCCTTTTTTTAAAAAATCAGGCTCTTAGCTATCACTTCATGTTCTGTCTTAATAAAATTATTTTTCTCTTACAACGCTTTTCCTCATCTCTATAATTAAACTTACAATTTAAACTATGTGAAAAAGGAGAGTAAACAACATGATATGTTCTCCTCCAAAATATACAAATTTTGATGCATTGATTTATGGTCCAGTTTTTTGTTGCTCAGAGGCTTTTGAAAAATTACATTCTGGTTTTTAATTTTGATGTCAGATGTGTACTGGTACTAGTTAGAATTACCTATATATTTATTTATTTATAATATTCATAATATTATCTTGCTACAAGTGGATTCATGTAGTGTCATATAATTACTTATGAAGGCTATCAATTTGATATAGATGTTACAGAAAAAAGATAGAAAATAAATTGTTTGAAAACAAGTACTCTTAAATCATTAAGTACTTTACATTATATTACTAATGTTCTAATGGAAATGTCCTTTATGAATTTTGAAAGTACTGTAATAGCAATTCTTCCTTCATATGGTAGCATGGAGAATACCCAGAATCATACAGAATTCTATCACCATATCAGTATCTAAAATCTCAGAGGAGAATGATATATGCATGAATTGCTATAAAGAAATTATAATTTTTTGAAGGAGAATAGGAAGAAGAAAGGAAAGGAGGATAATAATTGGGAGAGTGAGTATGGGCTTCCAATTTTCTTTTTTTTTCATGATCTCTGATTATAAAAATGATTTCTAATTCCAAAATGCAGAGTCAAAATAGGAGGTGTTTCCACAGTAATTCTGTCTACAGAATGGCCAAAACTGTATATCAGTATTTGAATCAATGTTGTCTTCTTTACATTAAAAAGGTAATGCTTTGACATTTTATTTAGTGGCTTGCAGTGAAAAAGTAAAATCTTCCATGATAATTCCTGTAAGATAATATTAAAAAAATAAAATATTTCTGAAGGCAAGATTCTTTGTTATTACAGAAGACTATGCCATGAAAAAAATACTGGTTAGAACAATTGAATTATATGATTGGTAGACTATTCACTGATTCTCATTTTCAAGTGGGTAGAAATGACTTTAGGCTATATACAATTAAGTAAAAGTATAAACATCAGTCACCATTTTATTCATTGTAAGTACATTAGTTCAGTCAGTTGCAAAATTAATTTCTACTAAAATAAATTTCTTAAAATTTAACTTGAATTATTTTTCCTTCAGGATTTAAAAAAATGCTCTTGGAAGTTACATTTATTTGGATCACTGTTCAACCGTTAAAACACACTTCTGAATCACATGGCTAATTCATTGATTGGCATACTCAAGACAGCAAGGTAAAATAAATGTACATTTGGGGAGAAGATATGACTTCCCTTCAAATATGAATTTAACTGAGAAAACAATCTGAGGACTATCATCCATGAATGAAGGTAGAGGCAATAAAGAATAATTAAAAGTATTAATTGAGGGCTTCCCTGGAGGCGCAGTGGTTAACAATCCACCTGCCAATGCAGGGGACACGGGTTGGAGTCCTGGTCCAGGAAGATCCCACATGCCGCAGAGCAACTAAACCTGTGCGCCACAACTACTGAGCCAGGGTTCAAGGGCCCGTGAGCCACAACTACTGAAGCCCTCGCATCTAGAGCCCGTGCTCTGCAATAAGAGAAGCCACCGCAGTGAGAAGCCCGCGCACCGCAACGAAGAGTACCCCCACTCGCTGCAACTAGAGAAAGTCCGTGTGCAGCAACGAAGACCCAATGCAGCCAAAAATAAATAAATAAATAAATTTATTTAAAAAAGTATTAATCGATTTAGTGGGAGAACTAGTTTACTGATTTTTAGTGTCTACCTAATTAAGAGACATTAAGAACTAATGACTGTTTTTACTTATATCCCAGGTCCAGAATGTGAATGAAGGAGTCATTCATCCAAGGCTTCTATGGCTGGACTGCACAGTTGCACAGTCCACAGAAACTCAGTCAGGAAGCTCATAGATGCTTTGAGAAGATATCCTAGTCAAAAACTAAAACAATATTGGGGAAGGTGGTCCAAGATGGTGGCTTAGGAAGAGCCTGAATTCAACTCCTCCCATGGACACAACATGTCTACAGCTTCATATGGAACAACTCCCTCTGAAGAACCTGAGAACTAGCTGAACAACTACTCCACAGTGGAGGATAAAAGGGCCACATGGAGACAAGTATGAGAGGCAGAGATGCAGTCTCGCCAAAATATCCCACCTTTGGCATTGTGACCTACGATTGGGAGGAATCTCACAAGTATGGAACTTCTCCCTGAGGAGAAAGGGATTTGTGCCTTACATCAGGCACACCAACTCTTAGAATCTGTGCTGGAAAAATGAGTCCCTAAAACATCTAGCTTTGAAAACCAATAAGGCTTATGTGCAGGAGAACCACAGGGCTATAGGGAATGGAGATTCTGCTTTTAAAGGACTCTTGCACAGACTCACTCACCTCAAGACCCATGCAAAAGCAGCACTTTGAAAACAGCCTAAACCTTATGTGAAAGAGATTAATTTACTAATCCTAAAGTGTCTGCCAGAGGGACAAAAACTTTTTGGGACTCTCTCCCAGTATGGAGGTCCTGGAAGGCACCATTTTTATGTTCTTCTATTTCGCTCTTGCCAGTGCCGGCAGGCACCATTTTTACACTCTCACTCAAGCCTGCTAGCACCTGACCCTCTTCAATGCTGCCTTAGCCCCTCCAGAGGTGGCGGGGGGTGGGGGAGGTTAGCACTCTGCTCTCCTTTGGTCCCCAAAAGCCAGCAGAGGCAGACAGTTTAAACAGGGGATGCCCCTTGAGTGCCAGTCTCTCGTTGCCAAGGGGCAATGAGTTTCTCAGCTGAACAGGCCAATTGGAGAGACAGTTTGAGAAACAACCAAGAACTAAAGCGTGATTAAACAACACAGATCATTGCCTACACAGCACTACTCCTTTAAGACTTGGAGAGATAGCTCTTTCATTTAACATATAGGAACACAGAGAGTCAAGGAAAATGGGGAAACAGAGGAAAATGTTCCAAACAAAAGCACAAGATAAACCTCAGAAAAGAAACCTTAATGAAAGGGACATAAGTAATATACCTGATAATTCAAAGTAATGGTAATAAAAATGCTCATTCAACTCAGGAAAAGAATAAATGAACACAGAGAGAACTACAACAAAGTGACAGAAAATATAAGAAAGTACTAAACAGAAGACACAGAGCTGAAACATACGATAACTGAACTGAAAAATACACTAGAGGGGTTTAAAAGCAAACTAGATAAAGCAGAGGAATGGATCAGCGATCTGGAAAAAAAGAGCAATGGAACTCACCCAAATAGAGCAGCAAAAAGAAATAAGAACTTTAAAAAGTGAAGACAGATTAAGGGACCAGTGGGACAACATCTAGCAAAATAACATTTGCATTATAGGGGTCCCAGAAAGAGAAAAGTGAGAGAAAGGAGCAGAAAACTTATTTGAATAAATAATGGTTTAAGGAAGAAGGATGAAATGGGTAAAGGGGATCAACTGTATGGTGATGGATCACAACTAAATTTTTGGTAGTGAGCATACTGTAGTGTGTACAGAAGTAGAAATGTAATGCTGTACACGTGAAATTTATATAATGTTTTAAAGCAATGTTACCTCAATAAAATATAAATTTTAAAAAAGAAATAGTGACTGAAAACTTCCCCAATCTGGAGAAGGAAGCAGACATCCAGATCCAGGAAGCCCAGAGAATTCCAGAAAAGATGAGCCCAAAGAGAACCACACCAAGACACATTATATTTAAAATGCCAGAATCTTAAAAGCAGAAAAACAGCTTGTTATATACTAAAGAAACTCCATATGACTATCAGCAGAAATTTTGTAGGCCAGAAGGGATTCGCATGATAAATTCAAGGTGCTGAAAGGAAAAAAAAAAAACTTCCAACCAAGAATACTCTACTCAGCAAGGTTATCATTTAGAAGTGAGGAGAAATAGTTTTCCAGACAACCAAAAGCTAAAGGAGTTAACTACCATTAAACCAGTTCTACAGGAAATGTCATAGGGACATCTTTAAGCTGAAAAGAAAGGGCACTAATTAGTAACAAAAAAACATATGAAAGTAAAAATCTCACTGGTGAAGTTCAACATATAATAAAGGAAGTAGATCAATCACTTACTTACAAAGCTAGTATGAACGTTAAAAGACAAAACTGGTAAAAATAACTATAGCTACAATGACTAGTTAAAGGATACACAAAATAAAAAGGTACAAACTGTGATATCAAAAATATAAAGGTAGGGCTTCCCTGGTGGTGCAGTGGTTGAGAGTCTGCCTGCCGATGCAGGGGACACGGGTTCGTGCCCTGGTCCGGGAAAATCCCACATGCCGCGGAGCGGCTGGGCCCGTGAGCCATGGCCGCTGAGCCTGCGCGTCCGGAGCCTGTGGTCCGCAACAGGAGAGGCCACAACAGTGAGAGGCCCACGTGCAGAAAAAAAAAAAAAAAAAAAAATATATATATATATATATATAAAGGTAGAGTAAAATGCAGTTTTAGAATGCATTTAAACTTAATTTGCTATTAATATAAAATAGACTGTTACATATATGGGGGTTATATATGTATATACGTATATATGGAACATTTTAATAACCACAAAACAAAAACCTATTATATACCTACAAAAAGAAACTATAATATACCTACAAAAACTAGAAAAGATAATGAGAAAGGAAGATAAGCATAATGCTATAAACAGTTATCAATTCTACATAACATTCAAAGATTTACTATCTTCCCTAACCAAATTCCTCCAAAAAATTGAAGAAGGTGCACTCTTTCTACAAGGTCAGCATTACTCTGATACCAAAACCAGAACAGGGCACCACCAAAAAACAAAATTATAGGCCAATATCCGTAATGTAATACAAGAAACCATAAAACTCCTAGTAGAAAACACAGGTGGTAGGCTCCTCGACATCATTCTTGGCAGTGTTTTATTGCATTGACTCCAATGGCAATGTCAACAAAAGCAAAATTCAACAAATAGACTATGTCAAACATAAAAAGCTTCTACCTAGAGAAGGAAATCATCAAGGAAATTAAAAAGGGAACCTACAAAATGGGAGAAGATATCTACAAATTATATATCTGATAAGAGGTTAATATACGAAATATATAAAGGACTCATACAGCTCAATAACAAAAACAACAAAAAATTTGATTAAAACTGAGCAGAGAACCTGAACAGACACTTTTTCAAAGAACACATAAAGACGACCAACAGGCACATGAAAATATGCTCAAAATCACAAATCATCAGGTAAATGAAAATCAAAAGCACAAATGAGATATCAGCTCACACCTGTCATAATGACTATTATCAAAAGGACAAGAAATAGCAAGTGTTGGTAAGAATGTGAAGGAAAGGGAATCTTCATGCACTGTTGCTGGGAATGTAAATTGGTGCAGCCACTATGGAAGACATTATGGAAGGTCCTCAAAAAACTAAAAATAGGACTATGACTTCTATTCCACTTATAGTTTATTCTAAAAAATAGTTGAGTTTTCAATGAAAAAGTGCTTTTGTCTATTCTATGTTTTAGTCACTATGTAGGACATGGAAGAAAGAGGTGATCCACAAGAGTGGGGGGTCCACTGATATGGGGTTTGTTTATGTAAATAAGTAAGGATGAGTAGGATCATATATGTTTAAGGTAATCAGGAACATTTTATTAGAGCAGAAGGCCTTTGAGGTGATCCTTGCAACATAAGTCTATGGTAAGTGGAACTATGGGGTAAATTTCTATTACATTAATAATACACACAAAATCATGGAGGAGAAAAGGTAGCAAACTGTTAAGAAACAGTGAATAGTATGGCTAACCCAGAAAGACATATAGGAGATGGACCTAAAAATACTGAAATGGGCAATTGTGCAAAAGTTATCTAATGTTTTGCTTGATTGTTGTTTGTTTGTTTTACAAATGAAAATGATGTAAGAATTGGAAGAGAAAGCAACTTGGACAAGTCATTGAAAAATGTTCTCTTTTTAGAGCTTGCGAACTTACCGATTGCTAGGATCTGGGGAAAGGCTCAAAGTTTGTACATTAACAAAATCAGAGGAAAAGGGAAAGAGAGAAAGAAAAGGAAGGACAATGTTCTGGGAATCTATAACAACCTGGTCACATATTTTATTTGACTTCTGTCAGATTCAAGTCTCAGTCAGAAAATGCTCCATTAAAAGAAGCTCATGAAGACTAAAGGCTGGGCCTCTGCAAGATCTTAATAGTAGGTGAGAGTCCAGTTACCTCACAGCAGAGTTTCACAGAAAAATCTCACCTTTTCACGACAGACTTTTGAAAAAAAAAAAATCTTTATATACATGTACTTTAAATGGACTTCAAATAGGAACTTTCCTGAGGAGTGAAATTCCCAACTGACCTGTCAGACTGATTTTTTTTCTGATCTAATTCCTGAGGGAATGCCTCTCCTCTCCCACCATTCTTTCCAAATTATGGTGAAATGTAGGCTGTGTGTACTGTTCACTTGCCTGTGGTAGTTAAGTATCAGTGTGTGATGGGAAAAATTATTAAAAAGTCTTAAGGTAGAAGCAAAAATTCTGTACCCTCTGTGTGCTCATGAAGAGTGTCCCTAAGTTTGTTGCCATAGTCTGTTGTTGCCTGAGACTGCCTCTTCTACTTGTATTCTTCCTGAAGGTAACACTTGGAAATGATTGATTCCTCAGTGCCACCCACCAGGCTGATTTGTCTGAGACCTTGTTTCCCAGCCATTCTCAACTAGTTATGTTGTTTGAAGTTGCGCTTCAGTGAATCCTTAAAATGTTGCTTATGCCCTCTCTACTTTCCAAACAATAGCTATAGGAAAGAAGCATCTTTATTCCTGGTGGTATGCCAAAATTGAATATTGTAGAAATATTCTCTCTTTGAAGAAACTCTTAAAATTTCAAAACCATTACTCTAACATCTAACTCTTTTTCTAAAATTTAATTTGTCAGAGACATATCCTTAGAATTCTACTTATGTTAGAGTTAATCCTCAAGTAGGTATTAAAAATAGACGTCTTTTTAAAAAGAGTACATTTAGACAAATTTAATAAAAGCTGAACCAAAATGGAATAATCAGGATTATTGAAAAATACTGCTTTGAAAGCAATATTTCTCAATATTCCTGACCATAACATGAATTTTTTGTCAGTGGGCCATTGCCCCAATCAATTATTTATTTCTCCAGCTGGTTTCCTGCTCATACACAACATTAGAGAGGTAGTGAGTGGTGGGATGGCCCACACCTTTTGTTGTCTCAGATTACAGACACAGAGGTTCAAACTGGGAGAGAAGGGTCTAATTAATGACCCAAATATGAAACTATCTATAGCAAATGGCAATATATTGGCCAATGGTTTACCAAATTGTTGCCCAGACCTCAGGAAGAACCATTCTGGAGTCCCCATCAGAAAACCATTCTGCATTAGGATGGAGTCCTTTGTCTTTTCCTCTGGATACAAGCCACAGTTTCAGGGGTAAATCAGTAAAAAATGTCATCATCACAAAATTGCAGTCATTTGAAAGATCTTCCTAAGAATCAAGATCAAGAATAAATAGAGGGGGCTTCCCTGGTGGCGCAGTGGTTGAGAGTCTGCCTGCCGATGCAGGGGACGCGGGTTCGTGCCCCGGTCCGGGAGGATCCCACATGCCGCGGAGCGGCTGGTCTCGTGAGCCATGGCCGCTGAGCCTGCCCGTCCGGAGCCTGTGCTCCGCAGCGGGAGAGGCCACAGCAGTGAGAGGCCCGAGTACCGCAAAGAAAAAAAAAAAAAAAAAAAGAATAAATAGAGGAATGGGTTGTTAGTTCTGAGCCTGACAACATTTGGGACAGCGACATAGTTTTTGTTTTGTACTGCCTCATATTTTTGTTTTTAGTCAGGTTCAAGCTGTAACTAGGGTAATGGAGTCTGCCAAGTAGAGTTAATTGCCAAAAATAAAAATCAGTCATAGAATAGGTACATTTGCATATTTTTCGTGAGGGAAATTCCATAGTTCTCATCAGATACTCAAAAAATCTATTCCCAGTGAAATTAAAGAACATTTGTTCCCCCTCTCTCTCTCTCTCACACACACATACACACACACACACACACACACACACACACACACACACACACACCCCTCTTGTTGTTTTAAATAAATAAACATGCCTGTGAGTAAAACAGAAAACAGAAACAGAAAATGCATAAGAGAAATTCAAATTTACCAAGCTTTTGTATTTTTCAGAAAGAAGATTCATTTTTGTTACATATACATGTATCTATTCTTTTTCAAATTCTTTTCCCATTTAGATTATTACAGAATATTGAGCAGCATTCCCTGTGCTATACAGTAGGTCCTTGTTGGTTACTTGTTTTAAATACAGCAGTATGTACATGTCAATCCCAAACTCCTAATCTATCCCTCCCCACCACCCTTCCCCGCTGGTAACCATGAGTTCATTCTCTAAGCCTGTGAGTCTGTTGCTATTTTGTAAATAAGTTCGTTTGTATCATATTTTTTTAGATTCCACATATAAGTGGTATCATATGAGATTGCGTTTTTATTTTTTAAATAATTGCTAAAATAATATTTCTATTACCCCAGGACTCTAACAAAAACTTAAAGTTCAAGGTCAAAACAAACAAACAAAAAATCACAAGAAAATCTTGAAGGAGTCCACAAACCATAAAATATCAGGCTTTGCTCCAGCTCTTTTTTGGTGTTACAGTACTTTGAGATGTATTGTCTCATTACTATTTAATCATCTTTTCGAACTTTTGCAAGCCTAGTGTGGAATGACTAGAGGTAATTTTTACCTCAGAAAAAAATGCACCTTTAGCAAATGTGATATATTCACACAAGAATTCATTAAACTTTTTTCATTATCTCAGCTGTAGAAACTTGCCCCGTACTTGATCAATAAATCTTTGTTATTTAATATTTAAAGTAATGATTGTCTTTTCTCTACAAAATATCACTCTGATTAATAATTAGGACCTCATATGTCCCTCTCCAGCATCACTTGTTATTTGCCTCTGCCATTAGCAAATCCTGTATGTAATTAGGTTTATAGTCACTTAACTCCTAATGGATTCTCCTAAGCTGTTTCTTATATTAAAAACATTTCTTACAGAGAAAGAGAAGTGGATACTTAACATATATTCCTCGACTAAGTTAATTCCCCCAAATTTGATTATTATGTGAAAATACTTCCAGCTTTTTAATTTAATTTGATGACTGTAGCTATATGTATATATAATCAGTAAGTTTAGGTAACATATATAGAGGAAATAAGTCATATACAAATGATGCTATTTATTTATTAATATCTATCAAAAGTATATGAGATAGCTATAAATCGTTCCAATACCAGGCAGAAGGAGATAAGTGCTGTTACTTTGATTTAGGGAAAGTAGAGAGCCTTATGAAAAGTATGCATTAGACTTGACAAGTACAGAAAGGATAAAGGTTGTTTTACTGGAAAAATAAACTGTGTGGCTGCAACAATGAGGTAAACAGTTACAAGTGAGCAGTGATGAGTTATTGATTTATTTAGAACAGAGTGTGAGAAAGAGTGAGAGATGATACAGGAAATATAGGTTGTAGACATTATAGAATAACTTCCTAAGGAATTTAGATGTTATTCTGCAAAGTTATCATTAACTGAGCACATATTAAATCTGCTACTAAAATAAGCACATTCCATATGTTAAATAATGCCCTCAAACATCAGTGGTCTTCTGTTGATTGATTCAGGACCTTTGCAATTAGCTGGTTAATACTCTCAGAGGAAAAAGGAAAGCAAGAATGCTTTTGAGCAAAAATTACAAATTCCTCTCCTACTGTGAATCAGCTGAATATTCTAATTTTGATGCATATATCAAAATTATCCAATAAATGCTTTATATGCACATATATATTATACCATCAATTTTTATTGCTAAAATAATTGTAGCACTTGTTAAAACCAGGGAGATCAATTAGTTCTTGAAACGTCAAGTAGCTGGTTAGTACAGTATGGAGATTAGAGCTAAGACATTTTGACACCTAATTCTAGATTATTTTTCCTGCATTATTTCTTCAAGCACGTTTATTAAAACTGCTAATTCAGATTACCTGGACGAAGACCAATTTTTATTTTTAAAAGACTGCACTATATTGTTATTGTGATTTATTTACCATGAAGAGAAACTCTAACAAGGCTAATGAAGTCAGTCAAGTAGGGTTAATTGCCAAAAATAAACATTATTAGTGTTAAATTAATGGCTTATATGAATATCCATCTTTGAAAGGTCTTTGATGTCAACTAAGTATTACTTGCATAATCTTGTTTACATTATTAATTTAAACTGAAACATTCTTATTCCCAAAGTGCACACATTTTCATAGCTTTTGCCCATATCTTCAATATTTCCAAATTAATGAGCTTTACCAAAAAACCAGAAATTTTTCTTTAGAAATTTTGAAAAAAAATTCCTACTAGGAAACTGAACAAATATACTGATCCAGGAAGATCCTCCAACCATCACATGCCATAATGTGAATTCATAATGTCTGTAACAGCTTAGAGGTTTTCATTAACTTAGAGTTATATAATATTTGTGAGAGTAATAGAGCTATGTTATAAGGACTCATGACATGAGTTAAAGATACAACTGTCCACTCAGAAGTCAAGCTGAAGTAGATAAGTACAAGTCTCAGTTTAAATTAAATCTGTCAAACCAGCTGGCATCCTTCACAAAGAGCACACATTTCACATTTCAAAACATAGGGGTAGAATATATTTCATGGAACACCTAGACTAATAATAATAATAATAGTAAGTACTTATGTATGATAAAAATATTCCCACATTCCTAGGAAAACGTGTATTATTCTGTAGCCATGGTAACAACGGTCACCAGAACCAGTTTGAACATGCCTAATTAATAAATGGAAGTCTATATTTATGATAACACACAGCCACTGGAACCATTTTTTAAAGCAGTTTAATCATTAAGTAACAATACCTCACCTCAGTGAACATGCTTTTGCACGCCTACCAATCAATGACGGCTCCTCGCTTCTAAAAGTCAAGCAATTAAAAATGGATTCTTTTATGAATGTCAACCACTCAACAGCAGTCTCACTATCGACAAATTATGTCAACCCACTTACCTGTAAAATTCCACCAATCCTTGGATTCCATGTTTTCAAAATATTTTATAGAAAATAAGCAGTTGAGTCTCCCTAGAGAGATTAAGCTTAACCAGCAAGCTCTCCCTAATTATAGTAAAACTACATTTAGTTTTGTGTTATTTTAGATATTGAATAAGAATTTCATCCTTTGACATTTCTGGAAATTACACCAAGATCATGCTGAAGATCTTTTCTTGTCAGCATTTTAGAGGACCCTGAATCAACAGCATGCACACTGGGTTATTTGTGTGCAAATTCCACTTGTTTATAATATTTGTTTTTGAAGAGTCAACAATTTGAGCTCTGTCTTATTCTAAAATTTTTAGACCAATATCTTTTTATCATGTCATTAGACCTAGGCCTTTGTATAAAAAATTAGATCTTTTCATCATTTATTCTTGACTACATTGACAATTAAGAATCTAAATGCCTCTCTTTTCTGCTGTATATCACTGTGTGTAAAATTATCTACCTGTAATTCTAGCACAGTAAATTACTGATTGAGTAACACTTAGAAAGTCTTTGAAGCTCACTGAGGCTTAGTTTACCTATATGGGATATGAGGATAATAATTCCTACGTCACAAGTGGGTTGTGACACTTCTTAAGTGAGATAACACACAAGTAAACATGTAAATATTACTTAGTGATAATTGTTTATAGAATCTGAGTGGTAGTCTTATCTTAAATAGCAACAAATTTTAATCACAGGCATCTCTAAAATGCTGCTGTATCCCTGTCCTTAATCTCCATCTATAACTCTAAGCAAGGTTAAGGAAGGCTGCACCTTTTTCATCTTTAGGTTTTAGATAACATGTTTGCACATAAAAATTGGATATAGGGCTTCCCTGGTGGCGCAGTGGTTGGGAGTCCCCCTGCCGATGCAGGGGACACGGGTTCGTGCCCCGGTCTGGGAAGATCCCACATGCCGCGGAGCGGCTGGGCCTGTGAGCCATGGCCGCTGAGCCTGTGCGTCCGGAGCCTGTGCTCCGCAATGGGAGAGGCCACAACAGTGAGAGGCCCGCGTACTGCAAAAAAAAAAAAAAAAAAAAAAAAAAAAAAAAAAAAAAATTGGATATATTCTTTTTGTTTCTCATTCTTATTTTCATTTACGGTCCTTTTACCGCTTTCATTCCTTGAGAGTCTACAGAGTATGTAGGGAATGAAAGTATTCGATGTTACTTATAAACAAAGTCTGCATTTGAAGCATCAGTGATTTGGGGCATAGAAAAATGAAGAATGCAGAACAGGTGGTGGAAATTACATTATCAAAGTCCTCAACAGGCTTGCCTCATGATAGAAAAGATTGGTATTCACTCAAAGAGAAGAAACAAATGAAGAATATGTAATGATGTTTTTTTTCTTTTGATAGGGCTTTTTTTTTTTTTTTCCAGTACTTGGGCCTCTCACTGTTGTGGCCTCTCCCGTTGCGGAGCACAGGCTCCCGACGCGCAGGCTCAGCGGCCATGGTTCACGGGCTCAGCCGCTCTGCGGCATGTGGGATCTTCCCGGACCGGGGCACGAACCTGTGTCCCCTGCAACGGCAGGCGGACTCTCAACCACTGCGCCACCAGGGAAGCCCTTGAAGGGCATTTGTATTCCGGAATTCTGTGATGGCAAACTGGGAGAATAAAAATAAATTAGTGTAATTTAAGTCAAATCCATTTGTATTTATCTTAAACTATAACTTAATTAGTAACATTTTCTTTAAAAGAGTTCTAATTTGGGTTTGTTTATTTTTTGCAAGTAAAGCACAAAGGAATGAGCCTATAAAACATTTGTGCATAGTACTGAATTTGAAGATCTAAGTCTTGCAGTATCCTTAAAGGAAAACACTCAATATTATGGAAAAAAATTTCATAAACTTCAAAGCATTTGCATTGTCAAAAAATGAGAACTGACATTATAGACGTCTAAAAATTTGTATCAGCACTGGAAATGCTTGATTCATGAAAATTTCAGGAAGAAAGAAAAACTAAAAAATATAAATTATTATTTTTTAATTTAATGTACTATTCTGCTGTATTATATAGCAGCTATGCTAATTGCACATACATTTGTATATTGTTACTTTGAAGGCAAAGTTTCACCAAGTCATTTTCCAAAGTAACAAGTAGATGGCATTATATTACTATCTTTAACATATATTCCTGATGGTAAAATTGAAGAAAATAAAAATTCCACAAAACATATTTGTTTTAAAACTCATAAGGTGAGTAAATAAATCTGTGTTTTTCAATAATTTATTCACTCGAGTGTATTCAAATCTAAAATTATTGCAATTCTAGTGCTTTCCTTGAAATAGTTGCCTTGTTAAATGAAACTAACTACTTAAAGAAAACTACATAACACAGAAAGTAATATCTTTAACATGAAATCAAATTCCTTTTATTTTATGACATTTAAGACTCTATACAGAGTTCCAGTTTGTAATGAAATATTAAAACATACTACAATGTACTCCTCTAACCCCGTACTTAAATAAATGAAAAAAATAATTAAAACAAGAAAAGCAAATGGCAGTAGTGCTTAGCATATTATTTGAAAGCAGTCACAGGAAAATGACAATAATAGATTCTAGGAATCCATGCATAGCTTTTACCCAGACATAAAGGAAAGAAACAGAAACCATTCAATCCTCACTTATGCACACCCATTATTAGGTGCACTACATGTTATACATACACTGCTAAGAAAAACCTCGGTATTTGCTAGGATAATCACCAGAAAAGGTGAAATTCACTGGGATTTGTCATTTGCTATTACTAAGTAGAAGTATGGGGAAAAAATTTTATATATATATATATATATATACTACATATATTCTATCTATCTATCTATTTTATTATAATTACCAAAAGATATTTCCAACAATAAGAAAAAAAACCTAAAAGAAAAGATGAGGAGATTTTAAAAACAAGTGTGGATACTGAAACCACTGATGGCCCAAAGATGAGGGCCAATGAAAATCCAAATTTGTCTTCCTTTCTCGCTGAAAATTTATACCACTTCTAGGAGCCAGGGAAAAGACTTTTGTAGAGAAGAGGTGGAAGCAGAACAAGAGACTGATTGGCTCTAGCGTAAGTGGTTGCATTATTTGGGAGAGCTTAGTTGGCTGTTTGTAATTCATTGTCCTTAGGTTTTGATTTTTTTAACCTCAAGGCATTACAGGCTTAGGTTCTGGTTTGCTTATGAAGGTCACTAGGGCATTAAAGCCACATCATTCTAAAGGCTTCTCTTTAATTAATTTGACAGGAGGAAGATGATCAGTGCCAGTGTATCCCAGAGATCCACTGCATCAGTGGGGACTATAGTTCATGCCACTAACTTGTCTTAGGAAGAGAAGCCACTATAAAGAGCTGTTCCTCAGCAGGGACAGAGAAGTAGGGTGGACTGTGGTGGTCATGCAAATGCCCATCCCTATCTTACACTGCAGGGACCATGACTGATAGCCTCAGGTACTACACTCAGAATCCAGGACCACATTAGCTTTGAAGCTCTCTTTCCCCCAGTAGTTTCCCAAAATTAACTGAATGGGGCAGGGATCGAATGTAGGTGCATTCATGTCAAACTGTGGGAGTCTTCTAAATGATGACACAGGCTCAAGGACTCCCCATCAGTCTGACTGAAACTTTCTTTGAACTGTTCTACAGTCTGAAATTCTTCCTTCCCTCTATCCCTCACAGAATTCAGACCTGATCACCCCTCCTGTTCTGACCTGTTTCTCTCAATAAATATCTTGCATTCCGAACAGTATCTTGGTGTCTGCTTCTCCGAAACCCTAATCAACATGCTTGTAACTTTCAAATAGAATGAAAATATAGTTAATAATTTGATAGTGAATATAGAATGAATATAAATGTAGAACTACATTTTTTTAAAACCTGGAGTAACTACAGTTATAATACAAAATATTACAACTTACTATGAAAGTAATATAAATAATAAAACTAATAAGGAGAGAACTCTTTTTTTTATAGAACCACTAAATGCATAAAATTGCTAAAGAAATTTTTAATGAAGTATATTAGAAAACAGCTCTCAAAATATTAGTTGATTAGAGACAATAAGTCATTAATGTGTTTAGTAACAGATGATAATCATGATGACGATGATGATGCCATGATCATAATCATAGTTCCTGCAATATATACATAATACTTAATATTTTTATGCTTTTAAAACAAACTACTGGTAGATTCTGAAATGAATACTTATATTAGAATACAAACTCAGAAGAAGTTTCTTAGGGTCCAGTTAATGACAAAGATCCATTTTGGAATTCTTATAACCATTATCTGGACAGGCCAAACCTTGTCCATTGTGCATCAACTTTATCAAATTGGTGATACACTCAGAGAAATATTGACATTTCAGTCTTTGTGATTATGCCTGTATACAAGAAAGAACACTGATTTGAAATGAACTTATGGCCTGATTAGATCTACAGTAGAAAAAGTATTTCCTTTTTAAAAACTGAGAACCATCAATAATATATAAAATGATAGTCTTAGAATTTTAAATATTGTCACCTTCAATTTATTTATTCAATATTTGTAGAGTAACTACCATTGGTGCACTATTCCACACATCAATGAGGCTCAGAAACTAAAAAGATATACAGCTGATCCATTTTACTTGTTAAGATTGGCACCATAACCAAATGAAACTCTGACATTATGACTTAAATTTACACTTTCTTTTTTTTTTTTTTTTTTTTTTTTTTTTTTGCGGTACGCGGGCCTCTCACTGCTGTGGCCTCTCCTGTTGCAGAGCACAGGCTCCAGACGCGCAGGCTCAGCGGCCATGGCTCACGGGCCCAGCCGCTCCACGGCATGCGGGATCCTCCCGGACCGGGGCACAAACCCGTGTCCCCTGCATCGGCAGGCGGGCTCTCAACCACTGCGCCACCAGGGAAGCCCTACATTTACACATTTTTAATTAAAATAATTGATGCCAATAAAGGAATAGAACGTTTTGAGGAAAAAAATCCACATTAAGGCTTTAATTACAGAATTTTTCTAAATTTTCAAATTTATTATTCATTGTTGCTTTTATATAACATCGATGACATGTGGACCCTAGATAATCACCAAATTTTAGTGTATGTGTCTGCTTGTATGTGTGCGTATATTTAGTTTCTGTATATATTCATATTTTTAGTTATTTGATGGGACATATTTCACTTTGCAAAACCTAGGTATCAAGATTCATAGTCGATACTTTGAGATGTATCATTGTATTAAATGCATTCCAACACTTTTCAATTTAGATACCTTACTCCTGTTGTTAGAAATGATCAATTTTGGTGATCACGTACTTGTAATGATTTTTGATGTGGTAATGAAATAAGATATATTTTGTAATACTCACTAGAATTGTACTTACATTGATTAAAATAATAGCAGGATGTGGTATAATAAAAATAAATATAATTTCGGGCTTCCCTGGTGGCGCAGTGGTTGAGAGTCTGCCTGCCGATGCAGGGGACACGGGTTTGTGCCCCGGTCTGGGAAGAACCCACATGCCGCGGAGCAGCTGGGCCCGTGAGCCATGGCCGCTGAACCTGCGCGTCCGGAGCCTGTGCTCCGCAACGGGAGAGGCCACAGCAGTGAGAGGCCCGCGTACTGCAAAGAACAAAAGAAACAACAACGAAAATGTGGGCGGAAGACTTGAATAGACATTTTTCCATGAACCCATGCAGATGTCCAACAGGCACATGAAAAAAATGCTCAACATCACTAATCATTAGGGAAATGCAAATCAAAACCACAATGAGATATCACCTTACACCTGTCAGAATGGCTATTATCAATAACACCACAAATAACAAATGCTGGCAAGAATGTGCAGAAAAGGGAACCCTCATACACTGTTGGCGAGAATGTAAATTAGTGCAGATACTATGGAAAAGAATATGGAGGTATTTCAGAAAACTAAAACCAGAGCTGTCATATAACCCAGCAATTCCACTCCTGGGTATGTATTCAAAAAAAAGCAACAGTACTAATTTGAAAAGATTCATGCACCCCAATGTTCATAGCAGCATTATTTACAATTGCCAAGATATGGAAGCAACCTAAGTGTCCATCAATAGATAAATAGATAAAGAAATGTGGTTTATATATACAATGGAATACTACTCAGCCATAAAAAAATAATGAAATTTTGCCATCTGCAATGATGTGGATAGACTTGAGGGCATTATGCTTAGTGAAATAAGTCAGATAGAGAAAGACAAATACTGTATGATAACCCTTATATGTGGAATCTAAAAAGTACAGCAAGCTAGTAAATATAACAGAAAAGAAGCAGATTCACAGATATAGAGAACAAACTAGTGGTTACCAATGGGGAGAGGAAAGGGGGGAAAGGAAATATAGGGGCGGGGGATTAACAGGTACAAACTGTTAGGTATAAAGTAAGCTGCAAGGATATATTGTACAAGACAGGGAATATAACCAATATTTTATAATAACTATAAATGGAGCATAACCTTTATCGTGAGTCCCACTACATTGTACACCTGTAACATATAATATCACACATCAACTATACTTCAATAAAAAAAGAAAAAAATATAGAAAGGACTTCATATTAGCTGTTAGGGTTCTCCAGAGAAACAGAACCAATAGGAAAGAAATTTATTTTAAGAAATTTCCTCATGCCGATATAGAGGCTGACAAGTCCCTAGATCTTCAGGGAAAGTCAGAAAGCTGGAGACCAGGAGAGCTTATGGTGTGGTATCAGTCCAAATCCAGAGGCCTGAGAACCAGGAAAGCCAATGCAGTGGTTCCAGTCTGAAAACTGGCAGACTCAAGATCCAGGAAAAGCAGCTGCTGCCATTTTAAGGCAGTCAGGCAGGGAGAACTGTCTCTCACTGGAGGGAATTTCAGCCTTTTTATTCTAATCAAGCCTTCAACAGATTGGATAAGGCCCACACACATTAGGGAGAGCTAGCTTCTTTACTCACATTATCAATTTAAATGTTAATCTCATCCAAAAACACCCTCACAGGAACACTCAGAATAATATTTGATCAACGTCTTGACATCCTGTAGCCCAGTCACATTGACACATAAAACTAACCATTACATTACCCTTGCAGTAAACAAGGGCTAATTTTTAAAAATCCATTAGAAATGTAAAGATTATATTCATCCTCATTTCTGTCAAATATTCCTTCAAGTGAAATATTTTTCTTTAGGTGATATTACTATCATGTCAATGACGTTTCATTTTACCTGTATAGGTGCTATGTCTCTCATCTGTAGTACCCCTCTTTGTAAATGACAGAAGAGAAAGGCAAAACAGAAGAGGGCCCCTTGATCATGGTGTTTGTTTTGTGGTACAGTAAATCCCTACATATGAACTTTCAAGTTGTGAACTTTCAAAGATGTGAACATGTGTTTGCTTGTCCAATCACGAGTTAGTTCACGTCTGGTGTATAATGTCACGTGCATGCATCCTCAAGTGGTTGTGCTTTTGTGTACTTTACTGTACAGTACTGTACAGAGGTATAATATCTTTATTTCAAGCCCAGGATGTCCAGAAGCAAGTGTAAAAGCAGCAGCGATGTAGCTGGTGTTGTTAAGAAGCGCCAAGCGATAACGATGGAACTTGCTGTGCAACACGAGGAGCTTACTAATGAAGAGCTGATGGAATTGGAGGCCCAGAGAAAGGACAAAGAGAGACAAGAGGAAGAAGTACCTGAAGAACTGAAAAGATTCACGACACAGGAAATGGCAAGGGGATTTTCTTTATTTGAGGAGGCACTGTTAGTTTTTGAGGGCACAGGACCTGAATGTAGAACAGTAGAACAGTACACGAAGGTTGCAGCAGCTGCTCAGAATGCAGTCTCATCTATGATGAGAAAAAAAAGAGCCACTACCCAGACACATCTACCCAAAGGGTAGACAGAATTGAATCCAGCAAGAAGCCAGAACCTGTGCCATCAACATCAGGCGTGAGTGAAATTGCAGCTTGCCCTCCATCTCCTATCGCTGATGACCCTTCAGCTCTACCATCTCCCACGTCCTTTCCCTCCTCCACTCAGTAATTCTTGTTGCCTGTTCACTCGAGGCCAGCCCCTGTATGCCAGCTGTTGTACTGTACTACTGTACTTTTCAAGCTACTTTACTGTAAGATTAAAAATGTTTTCTTCGGGCTTCCCTGGTGGCGCAGTGGTTGAGAGTCCGCCTGCCGATGCAGGGGACACGGGTTTGTGCCCCGGTCCGGGAAGATCCCACATGCCGCCGAGCGGCTGGGCCCGTGAGCCATGGCCGCTGAGCCTGCGCGTCCAGAGCCTGTGCTCCGCAACAAAAGAGGCCACAACAGTGAGAGGCCCGTGTACTGCAAAAAAAAAAAAAAAGTTTTCTTTATTTTTTGTTTGTTTTTTATGTATTATTTGTGTGAAAAGTATTATAAACCTATTACAGTACAGTACTATATAGCCGATTGTTTTAGTTGGGTACCTAGGCTAACTTTGTTGGACTTATGAACAAACTGGACTTATGAAAGCACTCTCAGAATGGAACCCATTCATATGTAGGGGACTTCTTATATTAACATTAATTACTGTGGCATCAGGGAATCATTCAGACTATTGAAAGGTTTTAATCACCAGCTAGTAATTCCTGAATAAATACACTCTATAATTATTCCTCCCTTTGTCATTCCTCAAAATGCTTGAGTAGATAATATTTTCTAATTTAGTGTTAAATTCTATTGTGTCCTTTGGTTTTGATTTGATTTTGTTTTATGGAAACAGGGGTACCAAAACCCAGTCAAGGAAGTGTTTCCTCACTGTGAGAAAACTATGCATCAGAAAATATACAGTCTAACATTCTATAAATCATAGTGTGAACTATATTCCCATATTAATAAGTAGAAGATCAAAATAAGGTACAGAGAAATATTAAATAGAAATACAAAAATGTATTCATGAGCAAAATATATTACTATGTAAGAAATTGAAGTCTATACAATGTGTATAGTTTCTCAAAAATTTGCATCTAATACTTATAATGTTCTAGTCTCAGAATTAATTACCAAATTTCATACCATTGTTTTATTGATTCAATGAAAATTATTAATTTTTACTCCTCTCTCACCTGCATAACCCATCACTCTTGCTTATTTAGATTACAATGCAAGTCAAAGTTATAATTCATACTGATTAATATAAAGCTCTGTATTTTCATTTTGGGATTTTGTTATGTGCATATTCTACTTGCATTTCATGGAGACCTCCAGGCACCTTACTGTTGATACATATTTTTGACTTCCTACAGGAAAAGTCATGTCACTCCAGGAAGACCAGTGTGCTATTACAATCCAGTTTAGTTTTATGTGGATTAATTATTAATATCATTTTTAAAGTATTATTTGTTTACCTGGTAGTTGTTTTCCTGATATTGAATTTTATCAATATTAGGTTCTCACCAAAATTAGAATTTTATAAAGATTAAGAAAAGTTTACTCAATTAAATTAAAAATTGGTTATTTACTTGTCCCAGCAACAATTCTTCCTCATGTACTGAGCCAAAGAAACAGGTCGATTGATTGTTTTCCTTTATTTCAATCCATCATTAATTTAGATAATTTCTATATTGCCTTGCATGATAACAGGCACAAGGAATATGACAAAGACTTCTTCCTCAATATGCTTGAATTGATTAATATTTTAGATGGTCACACATTTACATAAAGACAGCAGTCTGTGTACATACTGGGTTTGGCCAAAAAGTTCGTTCGGGTTTTTCCATAAGATGTTAGAAAAACTTGAATGAACTTTTTGGTCTCTCTCTCTCTCTCTCTCTCTCTCTCTCTCTATATATATATATATATGAATATATATGTTCACCTGTTTTTACTAGGTAATAAAGGGATTAACCTATTTTTTAGATTACTGAAACTAATATTCTTTGAAGGCCAACATTAAAATAATTTTAAATGTTTAAATAATAAAATTTAATTATTTTAATTGCAACTAGCATTTAAATATCGGTCTACTAAAAGTCCAAATACTGGAATAGGATGAATTTCAAGTAGAGTCAGAGTGGATAAGTTATATTCTTATAAAAGGATTTTCTTACCTCATGAAACATGTCTTCCCTTTTCTACACATGGGAATAGAAAATTTCTTTATGTGAGCCAGAGTCACGATTAGATAATATTGCATGAGCCATAAAGAGCAAACATTCTTGTGGAAAATAAAATATTGACTGGGACTCACAATGTCTTAGCTGTTCAGACTGCTGTAACAAAATTACCACAAACTGGGTGGCTTGTAAACAATAAACATTGATTTCTCACAGTTCTGGTGGCTGGAAATCCGAGATACTGGCTCAGGCAGATACAATGTCAGGTGAGAAACTGCTTCTTCATGGACAGCTGTCTCCTCACTCTAACCTCCCATGGCAGAAGGGATAGGGTGCTCTGTGGGGTCTCTTTTACAAGGGTACTAATTTCATCCAAGGGGGCTCTGATCTCATGACCTAATCACCTCCCAAAGGCCCTATCTAAAAGTACAATCACATTGGGGATTAAGTTTTCAACATATAAATTTAGGTGGGGTGGGGGACATAAAGATTCAATCCGCAGTGCACAAAGTATGAATAATTAGACATACCTATTTTTGTGTTTAAAGGATATTGATGTGATGAAGGAAATTGAACTGAAGCTATGGGAAATGAACTGTACACAGAACTGGGATAATTTTAAGCTAACAATAGTTATCACATTGAGATATTTAAATAATCAGTACATTCAGTACAACTAAGAAATCAGAAGCCTCTGCAGGGGTATGAGGAAAGTTACCAAGTTAAAAATTCTCTGCCAATTCCTTTATTATTATGTAGAAATAGTCCACTTTTGGATTTTATTTTCTCTTTGTCTCACAGACTTTCGTAATCATTACTTGGGAGGTAAAGCTCTTTTGTTCATAATGATTGGCAAGATCAGTGTAATGTTTGTTTTTGTTTTATGCATTGAATTGTATGTAATTGACAGATTTTATGGATCACACCAGCTTATATTCTCCAGAGCTCTCTGTATGTTTCTGTATATTTATGTGTAATACATCTGTTGCAGTCTGCAGCTCCACTCAGAGTCATTTTCTGGTTTCTGTTAAGCAAAAGGGTGAAAGAAAAACAACTTATAAGACAAAAATGAAATTGTTGCCGGCTGCAGCTCTGAATGAGACTTGGAGGCTCCCTCACTTCTTTGAAGCAGCATGTGTCAAACTCGTTACGAATCAGATTTTTATATTCAGAATCAGAATCTTCTCAGCTGACACAGCTGAAGTTAAAGCCTGGAGGGTGCAGTGCAAGGTCCCTGTTTTGCCTTGAAAAATGGAACACTTCCATTGGAAAGTCTTTTGCCTAAAATAATTGCCTCAATTGAACGCTGGAGTGAAGGCACCCAGGAAACCAGCATTCTTTCTTACAAACAAAGACAATAGAAAAATGTGACGTGACCTTTCTTCCTTTCTACAAATTGCCTCTGAGAGCATATCTACCTATCAGTTTGCCTACCCACCTTCCCATGTCACCAACTCCAACTACTTAATGACTGAAAAGATGTAAACCAAAGCTCCTTATAGAACCATTTTATTAGATAAAACAATTCTTCTTGAAAGAGACTACTGGATTGAATTATGATGCTTTGCTTGAGAAGACTGAATGGGAGATTTTTTTAAAAGGCTCCTACTGAGGGGTGGGTAGCTTCTCCTGTATTTTGAAGGTAAATCTATCACATTGAGAAATTTTGGTGGTAAAATATACATAATAGCGTGGTAAGTATGGCTATGTCACAGTCTAGGCATCTTCCTCTCAGGTCTTTTCAATGGAATTTTTCAAGTATATAATGGAATTTCCCGTGAGGACTATGAAAAGACATACTCATAGGAATCACTTTTTGAATAGCTTTATTAACCTGCTTCTATAGCACCCTAAAGCTCACAAGTGATTTTTTCATTTAGAACTGTGTTAGACAAATAAAACTCTGATTTAAAGAAACACTGACTCTTGCCTACAAATTGAAAGATATAACTTGACCTTGAAGTGAATTTTTATTCCAGAATAAAGTTATACTTAACGATAGTACAAGTATTCATGGTAAATACTGTTGTTCAATAGCAAATAATAAAATGTAATATGTAAATATATAACAAAGAGCAGTTAAATATACACACACATACAAAGCTTGATCTTCTATCCTATTAGTTCCAAACAAATTAAGTAATGATCATTTAAACTTACAGTTTTTTGGTATTTTACCTTTAAAGATGATTTAAACTTTTTAAAATTTGTTTATCCAAACTGTTGGAGAGAAAGGAGAGGACGTTTTATTAATACCTATTTTAGCAATGCAGAAACTGAAGCTCACAGAAGCTTAGTGAACATGAACAGAGATTACAGCTAGCACATAATAGAATGAGTGCTTTGGTCCACTGTTTTCTTTGTTCATAGACTGAATGCACTATCTTGAAATGAAATGATTTCCCCTTGTTTAAGTGTTTAAGGAAATAATACTAGAGTTTTAATAGATATTTTTACTTTTGTTCCTTCCAACTGTAAGTATTTATCATTATATAAAACAAAACACAAGTTTTAGTAGATGCTTACTGTTATGGACTGAATGTTTGTGTCCCCCGAAATTCGTATGTTGAAGCCTTAATCCCTTAGGTGATGGTTTTGTAGATGGGGCCTTTGGAAGATATTAAGTTTTGATCATGAGGATGAAACCCCCATGATGGGATGAGTGTCCTTATAAAAAGAAAACGAGAGAACAGAGTTCTCTCTCTCTTTGCCATATGAGGACACAGTGAGAAGGCGGTCACCTGCAAGCTAGGAAGAGGGCTCTAACCAGAAACTAAATCTTCTGGCACCTTGATTTTGAACTTCTTAGCCTCAAAAACTGTGAGAGATAAATATATGTTGATTAAGACACCCAGTTAATGGTATTTTGTTACAGCAGGCCTAGCAGATTAACATAGGTACCAAAAGATATTACCTATTTATTTAAATATAGACAAATTAACATGTGCCTTAAGTTAAGCATAACTGAAAATTTAATGGAGATTTTTAACAAAATTTATTAAAATTCTCATATATTTGAGATTATTAAGGAAAAATTTTGGGGTCAATTTTATAATAACATTGTATCTAAAGGCACAATTTTACTAGTGTATATACTGATCAAAGTCAATAAATAGAATCATATTTTTATTTTAGTTACCTCTTATTAGATTACAAAGCACAATTGATACCAAAACATTTTAACATTTCTAAAATATTGATCCTCACTATTATATAAATATTATTCTAATCCAGATATTACACATTAGTCTAAGAAACAAAAGAAATGATAAAATGTATTATGCTATGACAAATTTTTTGGAAAGTGGTAAAAAGGCACCATGGAATATAGCAGACAGAGTATTTTGTATCAATCATTTCATGTAATGGAAATATTTAATAATATTATTTTATAATTCTAACTTTTATCTGGATTTGAAAGTATTATCTAGAATTTTGGAGGAAGAACTTATGTAGATTAAAATCATTTATTTTAAATTGTGTATATATCTATATACCTAAATGTGTAAATGTTATATTTTAGTGATTTTTCTATATACATAAAAGGCACTCTGTATAAAAATATTCATCTTATTTTCACTATCTTGTGAGATGTGTATTTTCTAAACAAATAATAATATTCTATGACTAATGTACACAAAAGTTTAGTTTAGTTTTATATATTAAATCTCTAGTAGTTCCTATATTACACATTTGTTTTATTTCTATAGAAAAACAATCATATTAGAGAAAAATTTGTTCAAGAGTTATCAAGGGAATAAGCATATGAAGACTAATATATTTATTTCATAAGAAAAATATTTTAATAAACCTATTTTCTTTCAAATTTAGCTAATACTTTTAAGGTAGGCTTAAAAGTGTTAAATTGGTAATGGGCCAACTCTTAAATGTTAAAATCTGTGACAATAATTAAGTATATTTTTTTAATGTTGAATAAGTCTCATTAGATGTTATTTTCACAAAAATAAAACAATCTAGGGTTCTTAACAGGAAGATGAAATTAAGTCCATCATATATTTAAACAGAAAAATTTTATACTGACTCAAATATTAATTTATGGAAATATTCAGAAAATTATTTACTTCATCTGGCAGAACTATTAACTCATTCTCAAAACACTTGAGCAGTTGTGTCACTGAGCTTTTTGCTATTGTTTTTAGTATATTTCTCTTGTCAAATTCTAGGCATTGTTATAGACTTTCATTTCTTTATGAAAAGGTTTAAGCATGAAAGTAGTGACCACCAACACTGCTTTTCATATCTTGGTATTTATGTCATCTATTTATTTCAAGATTACTTCTGTTGCCTACATTGAAAGATTCCTTTCATTTTACTACCTAGTAATGACAGGATTACAGTCAAACTGTGACAGGATGGATAAATTATATGGAGCATAATAAAAATGACTTGGGGATTGCCACTAAGACACAACAAACACAGCAAGAATGATAAACACACAAAAACCCACAAAACAACTTTTATATTAAAAATATGAATCTACTTCCTTTTTTAGTAATGACCATTGTTTATAATCCTTTAAATAATAAAAATATATAAATTATTTCCATTAATATTGAAAGTGGAGTCAAAATGAACTTCAGAAATAAAGCAAAAACATAGCATTTATATTAGATATTCATACCCTAGAAAAAGAGCAACTGAGCTATTAATTTAGATAGGATAGTCTAAAACCTAAGTAAAACCTAAGTGTTTATGTAAACCTCAAGCTATGCCTCTACTGCCTTAGAAACTTGTCAGAACTCACAGAAAGGGGAGAGGTAGGTAAGAGATTATAAATGGAATGAAGGAAATGTGAAAGATCAGAAATCAAACTGGATACTTGACCTCAAGTAATTTTTAATCCATTAAAATTATAATGATTATTGGTAACCTGACTAATATTAAATAATTCTTATTTAAAATATCTTTCCAAATTATACTTTATCATGTCACCCAGTTTATTTACATCAATAGATTTATTATAATCTGAGATTTGTTAGTTTTGTTTTTTCTTTAAATTATTTTGTGCTTACTGTTTATCTTCACATGGGAAATAAATTGGCATCATGCAGATTTCTTTTTCATTTACACTCTTTTGATCCTTTGCACCTAGTTCAGGGCCAGGCATATAAAGGTGGTCAAATTTTAGCTTAAATAATTAATGACTAAATTGATTATGTACAATTCCCTGAGTACAGGCTAGCTGAAAAGTATAGGAAAGTAATTTGACGCTTTGATTAGTATAAGAGAATAATTTTACCAGAATTTCAGTTTTCTACTTTCAATAAAATCTGGACTGGGAACATAAATATGGCATATGACTTGGTAGACACTGATTTATGTATGCTATGTACATATTCTTCATTTGCTTCTCATGTTCAAGCAGTTAATAGTGTCTGTGCTCACTTGCTTTGAGGTGGTTTTTGACAGTGTTTCATGGCTTTTCACTTCTAAAAACAAAATCTAAATGAGGATGGGCAAGTTTTGAAGAAAAAAAGAAAGAGAGAGGGAGAGAGAGAGAGAAATCAGAGCTATAATAATGTGGGTGGTGCTATGATTCTCATAGATACCCTACGGAAATGAGAGATTTATTAGCCTCTACTAACAGCACCCTTCAGGTATTGCTCCAGGTAAAGGGAGCCATCAGGCTCAAGGCCATCTTTCTTCTATACCATTTTGAGAGACCCTCATAGCATAGTATGAGGTTTCCATTGAGATGGCTTGATTTGTTTCATGGCCCACTCATTCTTTCTCCCCTTCCCTTTCAGAGGAATTAATCCAAGAATACGCTGTAATATACCTCCTGTATGCTAATCTGCATTTTAGATTCTGCCTTCTAGGGAATTCAACCTGGAAACGTTACTTCAGATTGTTCCCTAAAAGAAGTCACTTAGATGGGATTTGGAGCTGGATTGCCCACCATCCAGCTGGAAATGAGGATCCCATCACTGTGGAGTGGAGAATGGAGAGCTCCTGGCCCAAGTTTGCAGTGCAGCTTTCAGTGATGAATTGGGATGCCTTAATTGGTGGGAATACACAAACTTCAAAATGCATAAGGGCTTGAAGAATTGTGAGAAAAATAATAACATTAAGTACAGTAGAATTGCTAAGCTTGATTGCTTTGGAAAAAGAAAGTAAAAGATGGAAAGTGATTAATTGGCAATGAATGGTAACTGTAAATGTGAAAGCCAGAAGGTCTGCTTAGTATCATACAAAGAGCCTCTCATCTCCTCCAGTGGGAGGAAGGGGAAAATTGAAAACCAGGTCCCAATGCTTAATTGTAAGAATAGCTGAGATCCAAAGAAATTGACATGATTTAGCAACCAGACAGGAATTCTGGAGATGATGCAGAAAAACTGGTAGGGTGGCTACTAGAAGCATGGGAAAGTAATAACCCACATTAACTATAGTAGGCAGAATAATAGCTGCCAAGATGTCCCAACCCCCAGAACCTGTAACATATTGGTTACATGGAAAAGGTGAATTAAGATTGCAGATGGAATTAAGGTTGCTAATCAGCTGACTGATGTTAAAATAGAGAGGTTATCCTAGATTATCCTGGTAGACCCAACATAATCTTAGAAGTGAAGGAGGGACTTGGAAGGGAGAACCAGAGAGATGACAACATGAGAACCTGAGTAATGTTGCTGGCTTTGAGAATGAAAAGGGCTGTGAGCCAAATGTTGGCAGCCTATGGAATCTGGAAAAGGCATTGAAATAGATTTTCTACTAGAGCTTCCAGAAGGAATGCAGCTCCACCAATATCTTAGGCCAATATATTAAGGGCACTAAGCTAATAATGACAAATGAGATCTAGTGCATTAGTGACCATTTTGGACACAGGCCCTCCAAAGTGTGAGAAATAAATCACAGTCTCATCTACAGTAAAAGATATAGTATTGTATCTTGTTCTGTCCACCATGAGGAAGGTCACAAAATGTCTAGTAAGCATCTTTGGATTCAGGAAGCAGTATGCTCCTCACCAGGAATGCTGCTCTGATCCATAGACTGGAGGACTGCCAGCTTTGAGTGGAGTCTAGAACAAGAACAGGCTCTGCAGTGTATCCAGACTATGGTACAAAAGACTTTGCTACTTTGAGAAATATGATCCAACACGTCTTGGGGTACTAGAGTATCACTGAATGAATTACCATTAAGCTCACTAGAGTTCTGGAGGAAAGCCATGTTATATGTATCAGAGAATTATACAACTTTCAAAAAACTTCTGACATTCTACTGGACCCTGCTAGAGACAGAAAGCTTAACCACAGTATATCAAATGTAGCCAGAACTGCCTGTCATGGTTAATGTCAGACCACCAACTCACAGGTCATGTAGGCCCAGAAAATATGGAATAATCCATTGTAAGATGAAGTGGTATATCCTGGAGATCACCTAAGCAGTACCAAAGGACATAAGAGCACTGCCTGTGCAGGTAGCTCAGAACTTTTATGTAAACCACCACTGTTGCACTAGCGCCTCTAAAGTTAATCTCTGAGAGTGCTCACATTTATGTCTCATGGAGCTTCCCTTGTGATCAGCTAATGAAGATGGACAAATTCAGAGCCTGGTTCAAGAATGGATTGGTTTGGAATATGAGGTAGTCTTGAAATACTGTGAAAGACGAAATCTCCCCAATGAACGGGACATTGAATATTGACTGCTCATCTAGTTTGAATGGAAAGAAAACTTGCTTTAGAATAAGCATTGAATTGTAGGGACTGGGGAATGTCTTGGCTGACTGGTCAAGGCCTGGAAGGGGAGTTTGCAAGTTTGAAAACAAGAAGATCTGGAGTAGAGACATATGGATAGACAAATACTCATTGTTCTCAATAGCTCAGAATTTAAGAGGAATAGATAGCAGGAGAAGATATTATAGTTAAAATAAATTCTTATGGATTACAATTGAGTTAAATTAACAGAAGGTGGGAGTGTTTACCAGTAAATTGGGAGAAGAGTAATTGCTTAGGGGCATGGAAACATACAATATGGTAAACACTGAATTTGTTTATAGCTGTTCTATCATCAGAATATACCTAGCATATGATAAATATTCAATAAATACTTGTTGAAATATTTGTTGAGTAGTATGAACTTACTAAACACACCAGCCAGGGGAAGTGTCTAAATTAAAATTATGCAAAAATATGAAAAAAAATTGTGGTACATGTCCAGTTGATGATTTTAATGATGGCTAATGGGGAGTTTGTAACTGAATAAACTAAATGATGTTAAAGTTACTTAATATACTCAAGATTCAATTTCCTTTATAAAATGTGGTTAGTGATAATATTCACCTCATAGATTTTTGATATAATTGTGTGATTGAATCTAAATATATCTAAGTTTGCTGGCAGTCATTTAGTAAATGCTCAAGAAAATTTAGCCATTAAATGCATTTATTTATGAACTTGTTGCAAGTAATTGTAATCCCTACAGAAGAGAAGATCAGTGTCAGTGTTTATTCTCTGTATTTGCCAATGCATAGCAGTATGTTTTCTCTCAGCAGGAAAAGATATACAAATGACTCTCTATTTAGAGATTAAGTGAAAATTGAGAGAGTGAAGAGCTAATTCCATAAAGTCAGTTGATTGTAGTTTTTACTTTTAAATATGCTTATTACTTATTGCCTCTGGCATACTTGAGTGTTTAAATCTGTTCTTTATATTTATACACCGATTCAAGAGCTAAAAGACAGATGACAAGAGATTTAAACAAAATGAGTGAGAAACCAAACACTTCTCCCTTGTGCTGATGTATGCTTTTTCCTACATAAATGCCTAATGTGTTGACTGGAGTGAGGCTGGGAGGATCTTCATTCATACTTATTGTTGTTGCAGATGTAGACAATATATCTTTTTTTTAATTTTAGAAAAGTAGTGATATATGACATACTGGAAAGACTTTCATTTTGAAAGACTTTCTACATTTTCTACATTTTTATTCTGAGTATTAAAAATATATATAAATATATATATCTATCTTCACTATTAAAATGTATATATGTACATATATATTTAAATCATAGTTTTTAAGGACAGACCTCCACAGTTAAAGTGAGAAAAAAATGAAATACTATTTGAAATGTAATCAATTCATATGAATCTGAAGAGTTCAAAGTTTTTGAAAATGAGATTCTCTACTCCTTTTCTTATGTAAGGCAAAGACTTTATTTTCAGACAATCACTTCTCCAACATCTGCTTCACAAAAAAAATTCCACAAAGTTTAGGAAAAAAAAAAAAGAGTATGATGAGTCTAAAGGTTTTACAACCATAAATCTTCAAAAAAAAAAGGACTAATTGAATATAACTGCATGTTTTGAAACTGCATCCAAACCTGATTTCCTTACTTAGGATTATTACCAGGTTCAGAACAAAATCTAGGTCACTCTAAGATTTTTTATTAAATTATTACAGAAAAGTAGTGCCTACAAATATTGCGAACGTTGGTAGTGATCGAATTCCTAAGATATACACTAATGCTGCAATTCCTAAATAAGAAATAAATTCTATTTATAGAAAATAATTTTTTGTTGAACATTTCAAATGCCACCTACGAGGAAAGGAGAAGGAGAATTAATTTTCATTCCAGATGATCTGTCAACTCCTCTTAAAGGAGCCAGCATTTCTCAGAGTTAGGTTTTACTGCAAGTGACCTTTGTCAACAATCTTTATTTGATAGCATTTCTTCCAATGCTTTGTTATTGCTCAAAAGCTAGGCCAGAATTTTGATGAAAGGTGATTCCATAACATGTCTTTACCTACAATGAAAATGTGTTTATTTTACTTTTAAATCAGTGTTAAATTATTCACCTGAGGAAAAGTTATGTAGAATGTTTGAGAATTCAGTGGGGTTGAAAATTAGATTTGAAAAGATAATGACCATTGTGTGGGTGTCAAACGTCTTCATTCTGGAAGATAAAGCACAAAGGGAAACTTCAGTCTTTGTCTGACCTTGAACAATTCAAAGATAAAAGTGACACCTCTAGAAACTCTCAGGTAAAAGCCCTGAGAAGAGGTGTCAAGGTGGAGCTGTGCACAGGATGTAGCAGAAATCTTGGGTGCCAGTGATACATGCTTCTCTCCCTGAGTAGTCCCAGGAGCCAAGTCAGAGAAGCAGTGAAGCAAAGCCTGACACTGGAGGAGACAGGCTGGTGACCACATCTAAGAAGTAGACATGAAAAAGATTCTCCAAGAAACCAACACTCTTACCAGTGGAATCAACATTTTCCACCTAAAACCATCTTATGTCAGCTGCCTAGGTGGGTGAATCTTAAAAACCAGAGGCATCGGTGGAGAAAAGAAACAAAAAAACTATATTTAATAAGACAAGCCAGTTAGTATACAGCTCAGATTGAATTATCTTAAGATCTTTAATACACAACAAATATTTGCTTTATGCCTACTGTGTATTGGAGAGTATGGTGACTGCTGGAGACCCAGTGGTAAGCAAAAGAGATGCTGCCCTTTCCTTAGGAGGCTTATATTCTGGTGAGGGACACAATTAAATATATAAACAGAATGCTTTAAGTTCTGTGAGAGTAAATAGAGAGTTAATAGTGTTAATAGAGAATAAACCAGCCATGGTGAACACTGAAGGGAGAACATCCAAGGAAGACAAAAAGAACAAGTTCCGGAGACACAGCTATGAAGGTGCTGAGCTAGGGGAGGAAGCTGGAGGAGTTGGTGTGGCTGGAGCATCGGAAGTGGATACTGGGTACTGTCCAGAACTGGGCTGGAGAGATTAGCAGGGACCAGAGGTAAGAGGCTCTTACAAGCTCCCGGAACAAGTTTAGATTTAATTTGAAGAGGGATAGAGAAAGCTCAAAATGTTGTATTTCCTTCCTTCCTTCTTCCTGCCTTCCTCCTTCCCTTTCTTCCTTCCTTCCTTCCTTTTTCTTTCTTTCTTTCTTTCACTTTCTTGCTTTCTCTTTCTCTTTCCTTCTTTCTCTTTCTCTCTTTCCTTCTTTCTCTGTCTCTCTTTTTTTTTCAAACTTGACCTAGTTTTATATTTTTAAAATAATCTTTAGCCTTTGTGTGGAGAACACACTTTAGGGATTGGTGAATGGAAGATGAATCAACAGGACCCATTTAGGAGGCTGTTGTCATGTCCAGATGACATGTACCAAGGGCCATGGAGGTAGAGAGAAGTAAAGGGAATTTGAGATACATTCTGGAGGAGTCCTGGTGCATTTGATGAATCACATGTAAGCTCTGGAAAAGGGAGAATCATGGATGATTTCTAGATTTTCTAGTTACAAAGGACAAGTTTGCTTCAGAAATTAACATCTCTGCTTTGGATATTTGTGGTTTAAAATTATTATTAAACAAACAAATAGAATTGTTAAGTAGTTACAGACACCAATATGAGGGATCTTTTACTTACTGTGTGTGTGTTAGTTTTATTTTATTCTTCCTTAGTTTCTAATTTCTAAGTAAATTTCATTTTGAAAATTTTATTTCATCATTACTTAAGAGGAAAGAAAGGCAATGAGAAGGAAAGTTTCTTTCCACATTTAGACCTGAAGAGCCAAGAATGTTAGAGCACCTCTGGAGAGCAGTGATTATGGTTTCAGTGATTACATTATCTTGAAATATATTCTGGAAAACATGATTCATTTTACAATGAGTTTCCTAAAGTGGAGTAGTTATAGCATCATGATTACAGCTTAACCCCGTGATGGGGCTCCTGAGTTTGTTCGTTAACCTCCTTCCTAAACAATTATCAAACTGTCATTGCTATTAATATTTACTCACATCTACTCCACCTTCAACAAATATAAATGATCAAACTCTCCCTGTGCCCTCACTATGCCTCATGTAGACTTCTAATGTGGCATCCAACACATTTTGGTTCCTTATTTGACTAGATTGTAACCCCCTTGACATAGTGTGATGGTATCTTATTTTTCTTTGTATCTCTTCCATTAGCACTGGAACATCCTAATAAATCATTGCTTGGTAGATGAATGAATAAATAAATGAGTGAATGAGTGAATAGGGCAACACTAGGGTACAGCTAAGTGGGGCTATCCTCCAAAGCCCTTGATTTTCTGGATCTTGCTCTGTTGACAATTTGGCATTAATCTTAGGTGAGAGTAAGAGATGAAAAAACATAAGGAGATCAAATGTCCCTAAACAATGGGGAACTAAAACTCTGGTAAATTCAGTTATATTACGTTTTTCTATACAGCATCTATAAACAGCAACTCTTTCTCAAAGTATATAAGAGCAACTACATGTTTTCAATGCACACATACTACACAAGCAAGAATTCTGTTTCATTTATAATAAAACAGAATGCAGACAGATTAATTAACTATAAAATCTGTAACTGTTAATGTAACTAGATTCAGTTTGTCGGGCTAGCGTATATTTTTCATTATACACAAAAGACACGAGAAGCCAAATTGGAATCAATAGGATGCTTTGTAAGCATGACATTAGAACAAGAAAATTAAGTTCTATGATTCAACAAGCAGAAAGCATAAAGCTAGGGCAGTCAAATATCACATTAAAAACAGACAGACATTGGTGACTGCTATTTACCAAAGTCTGGTTATTTAGTTAGAGGAGCCTCTACTCTAAACAATCCTCAGGTCGATACTTCTAATATTTGACTTTTTTTCTTTGTACTCTGTACTTCATCCTTCTCCCACCCCTCCAAATACAAAGCTTCATATTTATTCCCCACCAACACTGACACAGGTTGAGTACCTCTCAGAATACTGAAGGATAGTGCACTGATATATAGCCGTGAAGATTGAGAGGGAGAAATGTTGGAACACACTCATTTCTCCCAATACAAGAGATCCATGTTATTACACAGGCGGGATGTAGTTTCAAATATACTTTGAATTAGGTTGTTCATAGTGACTCCCTTTTTGGTGCTCCTGTTATGTAAAAATATTGTGCCAGTGAAAGGAGTAGAAATACAAACCAAGGTGAAGTAGTTATGTAGGCAAATTTCAGTACAAAGTGGAAGAAGAGAGAAATATGAATAAGATTTAGAGTCAGCATTATGGAGACAGTGATTAACACTGGAAAGAGTAGCAGCCCAAGTGCATGGTCTTCCAAATGAAGTTTTATTCAGCAGAAACTTGAAAGATAGACAGGGCTTTAGCTGATGGATTGACGGTGAGAACTTTCCAAAAGATGTAAGAGCACACCTACAGATACTAAAGACCCATGTATGAGCATAATGTGTTCAGGAACAATACCTAATTGAGCACTGAACAAAAGTCCATGAATTTACTTCAAAGATATTGTTTCCAAAGACCAACATTATGAGACATATGTTGTGTTTATGTCTTTTTAGTTAAACTTATAATAAGATATATCTAATTTTACCATAAAACAGTAATATTCTTTAAGAATAGAATATTATTTTTAAAAGTATTGTGTGTATCGATGAAGCTGCCATAATATCAAAATTGAATCATCATCCAAATATAAACTAAACAATGGAAGGTATTAATACTTGAGATTATAATGTTGATAGAAAATTAAAATTTCTTCTCTAAGTGAAAAGTAAACTAACTCTTGGGCTTAATGTCTGAAAATAATGAAGGGATACAGTTGTTATTTTAAAATGTGAAGTATAAAACTGGGATTTTTATTTTAAACACTCAGAGAAAACCAATGTTTTTTCTCCTCTTACTGGCTTCATAAGTTGTTTGCTTTTGTGCTGCTAATGAGTAGTCTTTTATTATCTGTAGATGTTCTGAAACATAATCTAAGGTCTCTACTGAATGTCATCTGTGTCTATACAACACAAGTAATATTATGGTGGGACCACACTCTGCAAAATCTTTCAAATGAAGTAGAAGACTGCAAATAAGAAGAAGCTTTCTTCAAGGCTTAGGTCTACTGTGACCTCTTCTAGTAACTATTTCTGTGGAAAAGTGGTACTGGACTTTCCTATTCAGTGATCCCATATAAAATTTATGTATCTGTTTTAGAAAAAAAATACAAGTATTTATTTACACATCTATCTATTTTTCATAACCTAGATGACCTTAGAAGCAGCAAAGAGACTCAATTATTTCTGATATCCCAGCACCTATTAAAGTGCATGACATGTATGAAAATACTCAGTGATGTTTTTAATCAAATAAATGTCTAATAGATTAAATTGAATTGAAATGTATAGGGGGAGATAATTTATCTGAAAAGGCAAAATTGGCATGTAATGACTTCAGAAAAACTTGCAAAGCATACTTTTGAGCTCCTTAACTCTTATATAACTATTGTTTTAATAACTACTTAAATCAAAGGTCGCTTTTTCATTAGTCTTTCATAATACACACTTTATTGCATGCTATCTATAGCATGGCCAGCCAGACTTTGCAAAGATGAAACAGCAAACAGATGTGGCATAAATCTGAAAAGACAGGAATTAAAATTCAAAATTAATGGAAAATTATCACTCCACCCCCTCCAAGATTGTCATAGTCCAAAATTTCAGTTGCTTTGAAATAGTAACAATTCTGAAAAATGAAAATATTAATGAAAATAGCTTAGTCCTTTCTTGCTACCTTAAATGAAGTTTAGAATTTGATCATGGAAAAAAAAAACTGAAAAGAAAATGAAGGTGTTAGCTTCAAAGTAGAGTTCATAAAGCAGAAAGTCTATGGGTTGGAGGTAAAAAGATAGCAGTAGTTCATTATAATGGATTATTCCATAAAGGGATGAACCTAATAGCCACCACCAGAGAGGATAATACCTTAATGTGAGATGTTTAAGATAACATAATGGGATAAAACCTGAAGGCTACAGATCAATTGCTTAGAAACTCGATAAGAGTAACTTTACTATGTGAGATAAGGGAGTTTATAAAGCATACAAATTATTATATTAAAAGTGATAAATTGCTTGTCCTTTTGTCTTGGAAATTTTAATGTCTAGCTCATGCATTTTACATTTTTGTGGTGTAATTTGATTAATAAAATATCATGCTTTCATTGATGAGCAGCCATGGCAGTACTGTATTGGATAAATAGATAGGGTCAAGTCAATTTTTTTTACTTTGAGTTTCTACTAAAAAGACAAAACAGGGAGTGTGGAAGGGGATGAAAAGACGGAGCACAGAGGAATTTTAGGGCAGTGAAAATACTCTATATGATACCATAATGATGGATATGTGCCATTATGCATTTGTCCAAACCCATAGAATGTGCAACGCCAAGAGTGAATCATAATGTAAACTGTGAACTTTGGGTAATTATGATCCGTCAATGGAGATTCATCAGTTGTGACAAATATACCACTATGGTGGGGAATGTTGATAATTGGAGGCGCTATGCATGTATGGGGGCAAGGGATAAAGAGAAATTTCTATACCTTCTCCTCAATTTTGCTGTGAAAATTTAAACTGTCCCAAAAAAATAAAGTTGTAATAAAAAGACAAGATGACCTCTGACAACATTGCCATATTTTATAGATTCTGTATTTATATTGTATGGTTTGCATAAGGATAGCAAGAATTTTGAAGTAAACTAGATGTATTTAAAAACAAAAAAAATTGGGCTTCCCTGGTGGCGCAGTGGTTGAGAGTCCGCCTGCCGATGCAGGGGACGTGGGTTCTGGAAAGATCCCACATGCTGCAGAGTGGCTGGGCCCGTGAGCCATGGCAGCTGAGCCTGCGCGTCCGGAGCCTGTGCTCCACAACGGGAGAGGCGACAACAGTGAGAGGTCCGCGTACCGCAAAAACAAAAAAACCAAAAACAAATAAACAAACAAACAAAAAAATTAAAAACAAACCTTTAAATGTCTATTTTGTTCTTAATAATCCCAATCTGGGCTTGGGGAAGCAAAGATACTGCCATTTGGGGCCTCACGGTTATCAATTCTTTTATTTTTCTGATCATTTTGATGTCTACTGGGAAGTAGCAAGGGCAATACCCACCAAAATAAAAATAAAAATAAAAAAAGGACAGGCTAGAAGAATTGGGCTGGTGGTGTTGTCTTTCCATAGTCTTAATTATTCCCTATGTGTTCCAAGTTTTTCTTTCCATTATAAGGAGCCTCCCAATTTACTAATAGAAAGCAGCATTTCTTAGAATTTGATCTATAGAACCTTAGTCTTATGGGATATTACCTAGAAACTAAAATATTCTAGGGTTAATAACTTTGAGAAAGGCTGTGTTAAACACAGGCAGAACTCCCTACCACAGTTTTGTTTAGAGAATTTATGATGCTAATGTGCATTGTAAATCTCCAAATGGTGATATTGTGTATTTGATGTTTTCCAAATTTATTTGATGACTAATAGATTTGTCTGAATACCTAAGCACCTTAAACCAGGGATTTGGCAAAGTGAGAACGAACTACTGAGATGTGAGGGTCAGCTTTCTCAATACTCATCAGAGGACAACTGAAAGTGTGTTGATGCATGCTTAAAATATAAAGAATGATTACAAGAGTATGGGAAAGGGATTCCTAGTTTCAGCTGGTGTATCATTCAGAGCAGGGTGAGCAGTGGCTGATTTAAGGGCAGTATTTGACTCCAAGTTTGCCCAAGCAGAACTAAGTACAAACACTACCTCACTCTCAATACCCCACCACTATAATCTTCTAGGTATTAAGTTGGAAAAAGGTAGAGTAAAAAGAAATAGCTGCTCACCTTCACAAGGAGGGAAACACAATACTCGAAGGGATGATGTCACTGACATGTAGGGCAAATGGGGACTTATCAAGGTGGTTAATGCCCCAACTTCTATTCACAGACTTTCAAGACCTTCACTAAGCTTATCTTTCCTTAGGCTCCTTAAAAGGGAACTGCTGAGGCAAGAAGAATCCAGCATCCTACCTTAATGTGCCATTGATATGATGAGGCTGGGCACCTACAGAAAATCTTTTGAGTACTAGAGGGAGCTCAGACTCATAATGAAAATGAGAAAAACATTGCTCAATTGGGGAGGGTGAAGCAATTCATCAGATACAACTGAGACAAAACCCAGCTACTATCCCTTCCCATTAGGGTGGCTAATTAAGAAAAGGGGTATTTCTAGCAGACATTACCTAAATAAAAATCCGACAGAATCTATTCAAAAGCTTAGGCTTGCAAACTGGATTTTGGAAAGGTTTGAAGAGCAAAGAAACCCCAATGCTACAACTAACTAGACTTAACCTGTACCCTCTTGCCCTTGCAAAACATAAGTGGGACAGAGAAAGAGGGAGAGATAGAGTCTGAAAAAGTATTAAAATAATGATTGCCACCAGTAAGTAGGGACATGTAAATTTATGACGGAACCACCATTTTAATCTGCTAACTAACATGGGAGTCTTGCTAAACTCTAATCTTAACATTAAGGGTTCATTATAGAGACAGAAGGAAAGTAAGTAACTAAAATAGAAACTTGAAACATAATCAGAGGGCCTGATACCCTGATGTCTATGAGTCCACTTGTGAGCTTAAAGGAAAAGTGATCAGAAGACATAACAAGGACTCCAGGGTCCATTGTGCATCAGAAGAAGCAAAAGTAATGTTGATAATACCCATGGAATAAGCACATTTTTCTCTTTTCCTGAGCAAGTTAAGGATTCTTGTCAATCTCAGATTGGGGAGATCTATATATTAAGGGGATAAAGAATAATATACCTTTAAGAAAATGGAGGCCAGCCTCTCTTATTAGTGTTTTGAAAATGAAGAAAAGAAAAGAATAAAGATAGTTAACTAAGAGTAAAAAGACATGGGAATTTTAAAAAATACTATTATTTTTATTCATTTTAACAAATTTTTACCTGGGGATGTTTATATATTAAAGATTTTATTATTTATGCTGAAAGGAAATAGAATATTAATAGCATTATATTGTTATTTCTAACAGAATAAACATGAAAGATTTTTTAATCTCTAAACTTCTAAATAAGGCTTTGTGAACCTTAACTTCCAAAAATTGTACACATTGGAGCGTCAGCATTTCAGTCGCATACACTGATCTTTCTTCTTTTAAATCAAGGTAAAATTTTATTATAAGCATCCATAGCCACACATTCCAAAAGAGTAGCTACCATTTTTATGTATCAGTTAAAGATATTTAAATACTGATATTGAATTCCTTCACAACTGAAACATACAAAATGTATTAGAATCTGTGCTCATAACAACTTCTGCATAGTTTTGATAGAGTCTCATTGACTTATCTTTTTAATATTAGAAAGGTATCACAAATATAGACTTGTTCCAAAATGAGAGGGCAATCATGTTGCAACATACGTCACCCCGCTGATTACCAAATATTATTTAAGTTGTCTGACTCCCAAAGCAGATGTCCTCCTCCTCCCTCACAGCTCCATGTGTGCCTTTCCTGAATTAGGAGGGTTATATTTATTTCGATTAAAGTTTATAATTAGGTCTACTGCTTTTTTTCTAATTTTATTTCACTTCATTAAACATTTGTTTGATGTTTATGATGTGCAAGCATTGCATGGTGTATTGAGGAAAAGTGTGGAATAAAATTATCTGACTTTATGGTCTAGTAGAGGAGAGTCACAAATAAATAAAGTACCATGTACATTGAAACAAAAAACACAAATGAATTAAAACACCAACATGCCTATTGACTACTTAAAAAATATTTTATGAAAGCTGAGCAATTCCCTGAATGACATCTGGAGGCCAATTTATATTGTAATAGCTGGAGAATGAAAAGGAAGAGCAAACATTGCAAGTAGTGGTAAAAGTACGAGAGAAGGGAATGGAGGTAAAAAAAAATAGATGGATTGGTTGGGGAATGGGCATTATTTCTGTATAACTGGGACACAGGATGTCTGCATAAAATTTTGCACACGAGACTGTCAAAATCAGACATAGAAGACATTACATTTGAAGTCTCAGTGAAGAGTTTTATTTGGGTAATTCCCTTTTGAGCATGCTGAATAGCTCAATCTTTTTCTGAAGAACAGTGTGATAGACTTGTTGACCCAAAACAAATAGACTGCTGGATATTTCTCCAGCAAAGATGGGTTTATTTGGGATCAGCAGAGAACTGAAACGGGATCTGCGGCAATGGCGGGCCACACGCAAGTCCCCACACAGCAAGGGAATAAGAACACTTATATAGAGGGAAGAAAGGAAGTTGGTGGGGCTATGGTAAACAGAGTCCATGGCTTTTCTTTTCCTGAATTCTTGCAAGGAGAGGAGTCTTTTCTTGTTGTTGGGCTCGGCTATCCTCACAAGGCATGAGAGCGTCCTCTTCTGGTCTCCTAAGTCTACTTAAGGTTTCTGTTTATTAATTTTTGGAGACTGGAAAGGCAGAAAACCAGCTCAAAGCAAAAAGCTCAAATAGAGACTGACAAAGTCTCTATTGAGGAAAGGGAAATGTTTACAATTGTCCAATATTTCTATTTAGGGAAATTAAAAGGATGGTGATACTTTAAACATGAAAGAGAACCCAAGGAGACCAGCTTTTGATAGCCAATAACATTTGATTTTTGATATACTGAGTGTGTACTGTTGTCGAAACACCCATCATATATGTTCAGCCCAGCCTGAAATAAAGGTTTGAAATTCAATAAGTCAGAGCCAACATTCAGAAGTGATTCATAAACATGGTACCTGAAATAGTGGGAGTAGATTAATCCAAGAAGAGAGCTCAAGGAGAAAATTGGAAAAGACCTAGTGTATAATGTTAAGGAATAAAATTCTTTTTTTTTTTCACATTTTTAATGGAGTATAAATGCTGTACAATGTTGTGTTAGTTTCTGCTGCACAACAAAGTGAATCAGCTATACATATACATATATCCCTATATCCCTGCCCTCCAGAGCTTCCCTCCCATCCTCCCTATCCCATCCCCCTAGGTCATCACAAAGCACCGAGCTAATCTCCCTGTGCTATGCAGCAGCTTCCCACTAGCCATCCATTTTACATTTGGTAGTGTATATACGTCAATGCTACTCTCTCACTTCATCCCAGCTTCCCCTTCCCCTCCTGTGTCCTCAAGTCTGTTCTCTACGTCTGTGTCTTTACTCCTGCCCTGCCACTAGGTTCATCAGTACTGCTTTTTAAAATTCCATATATATGCGTTAGCATATCGTATTTGTTTTTCTGACTTAACTTCACTCTGTATGACAGATTCTAGATCCATCCACTTCACTACAAATAACTCAATTCGTTCCGTTTTAAGGCTGAGTAATATTCCATTGTATATACGTGCCACATCTTCTTTATCCAGTCATCTGTTGATGGACACTTAGGTTGCTTCCATGTCCTGGCTATTGTAAATAGAGCTGCAATGAACATTTTCATACATGACTCTTTTTGAATTATGGTTTTCTCAGGGTATATGCCCAGTAGTGGGATCGCTGGGTCGTATGGTAGTTCTATTTTTAGTTTTTGTAAGGAACCTCCATGCTGTTCTCCATAGTGGCTGTATCAATTTACATTCCCACCAACAGTGCAAGAGGGTTCCCTTTTCTCCACACCTTCTCCAGCATTTATTGTTTGTAGATTTTTTGATGATAGCCATTCTGACCAGTGTGAGGTGATACCTCATTGTAGTTTTGATTTGCATTTCTCTAATAATTAGTGATGTTGAGCATTCTTTCTTGTATTTGTTGGCAATTGGTATATCTTCTTTGGAGAAATGTCTATTGAGGTCTTCTGTCCATTTTTGGATTGGGTTGTTTGTTTTTGTGATACTGAGCTGCATGAGCTGCTTGTATATTTTGGAGACTAATCCTGTCAGTTGCTTCATTTGCAAATATTTTCTCCCATTCTGAGGGTTGTCTTTTTGTCTTGTTTATGGCTTCCTTTGCTTTGCAAAAGCTTTTAAGTTTCATTAGGTCCCATTTGTTTATTTTTGTTTTTATTTCCCTTACTCTAGCAGGTGGGTCAAAAAGGATCTTGCTGTGATTTATGTCAAAGAGTGTTCTGCCTATGTTTTCCTCTAAGAGTTTTATAGTGTCTGGCCTTACATCTAGGTCTTTAATCCATTTTGAGTTTATTTTTGTATATGGTGTTAGGAAGTGTTCTCATTTCATTCTTTTACATGTAGCTATCCATTTTTCCCAGTACCACTTATTGAAGAGTCTGTCTTTTCTCTATGAATATTTTGCCTCCTTTATCAAAAATAAGGTGAATATATGGGTGTGGTATCATAATAGATTTATTTATGCTTATTCTCATCTCTCCTGAAAGTAAACTCTTCTTTTTCAACTCCATTTCAAATGAATTATTAGATGCTTAAAGTTTTCCAAAATATGATTTTTGCATTGATTTAGGTATAAAGGGCTAAATTAATGCAATTTGGAAGATCAAAGAGTAAATCTTGGGAAAGATAAAAATAGAATGCATAGTAAACAAGTATAGGCAAATTATTTTGTTGGAAACTACTATAACATTAAAAACAAAATAACAAATATCCATTATGTGAAGTTGTCAGTCATAGAAAAGCGACTTTTCAAAGTCCAAAGATATAAATATATCTGAAACAATTGAAAATAACAATTTTATCTCTTATGATTTACTAAGGTCTTCTGGATTTATATAATTGACTTACCACATTCTGATTGTGGCACATATCTTTATACTTTGTATATACTTTATACTTTAGTCGGTATCTCTTTTAAAATGCATACAATGCTACTTGTCCTTATGTCTTATTTTTTTCACATTTTAAACCCTGAAGTCAGGGACTGTGTCATATTTAGCTTTATATTCTCATTGTCACCCAATACAATGCTTTGAACACTGCAAGACATCAACTAAAATGTTTAATTAAAATATGGTCCAAAAGACTTAGCACAGCATATGTCAATACACAAAGCAAAAACAATGTTTCCCAGCCGTGAAGTGTTTTTAAGGTTTGACCTTGATTTTCAGCAAAAGTTTTGAGCTAGGGAGGAGTAGGGGGAGGATTTGGTTGCTGCAATTCTCTCTCTTGATGAAAAATAAAATATAAATTTAATATTCCTTATCTTTTCCTTATTTTCCTTTACACATTTTCAGATCTGTTTGTTGTTTACCAGTGAGCTAATAATGCCACAGGTCTGATTTTCTTCTTCACCTTCAACACTATAGTGAAATTCTGTCCAATTTTTTGACCACCTGAGTATGAACTCACTCAATTCAAAGAAATTCATCAGTGCAAACCACACAAACATATAAATTGACATTAGGACAATTAGCTATAGGTATTCACAATATTTCTATAACAAAGTGTATCAGTTAACAATTCTCTAAATGGTCAAAACAGCTAAATAGCATTTTAATATAATCTTCAGTTATTTCGATGATCAATTTCTTCTGATTATAGGCATTTTCAGTTTAAATATGATTATCTTTGTAACTGTGGCAATTTGATCCGCCATTGGTTGAATCCATGGATGCCAAACCCTCAGATGCAGAGAGACAATCATATCTTATTTTTATTTGCACATTTTTTACATTGCACTGATTATAAATCTGTGCCTATAAAATGCACTCGAAAATGTTCAATTAGTTTTATGAAGTAAGGTGATTTTTAAAAAAAATAATTTCAAAATAGCTGTTTTACTACATCTTGATTAATGGGTTGTTATAGTCCAAGATAGACAAAGCTTTGTCTATAAAATTCACAAAAAACAATTGATTAATGACTAATATAATAATATAGTAATTGTTAATAAAATAACACCTTTTTAATCAACTTAAAAATGGTTCCTTGGAGTCCACTATAGACACAGAGAAAAATTTTCTACAACAATTCTCTGTGGACTAAAACATATACACAAGTGCCTGTCTACTCTGAATAAAGGCACATTGAATATTATCTTTTTTTAATTGTTTAAATGTCTCAATTTTTTAATCATTTTTTTTTGCCTAAATGATTTTATTGTACTTTATTGTCCTATATTTTATAGAAGAAGGTTAATAGGTGGGCATAAATATTTGATTTTATAAATACATTAGAAATCTCATTAAATTTTCTTTAGGATTAACCCTTCCGAGCTACATAATTGCAACACTTTTGATTTTTCTCAAAGGCCTTATATTTTTCAAAACTTTTAATCATTTGGTATTTTTTTATATGGACAGTGATTTAGCTTAAACATATGTAAGTGGCCCTAAGAAATTCAATCCCGTGTGTGTGTGTGTGTGTGTGTGTGTGTGTATGTGTTTGTGTGTGTGTGGAGTAATGGGACTGCATATGTCAGCAGGTGAGTGTCAGTTGCAGATGGGAATCAGGGAAGAATTATCAGGAGTACGATATAATGAAACTACCTTTCAGTTTATTTCCACAAAACAATAAACAAAAACAAGCACACAACAAAGGCAATCAGACACACTGGGACAGCATTATCATAAAGGAGAAGCAACAGAAACATCAGAAAATAGAATAACAATGGAGTCCTTATATTGCTATTATTAGATACAGGTTTTTAAAAGACTGTCATTATGTTCAAGGTGATAAAAGGAAAGATTAAAAACATTAGCAAAGCAGGAGGAACTATAGCAGACTAAGGAGAAAACTAATCAAATATAATTGTAAAACTAAAAAAATAGAAAAATTGAAGTTAGTAAATTATTGGACATTAACTGCAGATTAAACACAGATTAAAAACAACTAAAGATTACTGAATTGATAATCAGGTTAAAAAAAATCCCAGAAATAATTTGGAGAGGCAAAATGAGGGAAAATATATGTGCAAGACTAGCACATCTAGGAAGCAGTCAGAATCTGAAACATGTCTAATTGGATTTCCAATTAATATGTATTTGTTTTCTAAAATTGATGCAATACTTCATTCTACACATTCAAGAAAAACAATAAAGTTTAATCATGATGACTATTAAGAAATTAATATCAAAATGTAGAAAAAACAAAGATAAATAGAATATTATAAAGTTATCTAGAAAACCAGAGTATTTTCAAAAAGGCAATGTAGACATAGTTTCTTAACCTATGTATCTACTAGGAAAATGCAGGTAATATGTAAACTTAAAATAAGATGGCTGTTATAATCAATTAGTTTATTTTTGTGAAATAAGTTGAATATTTTGGATTAAAATAGCTTCTTCCACTAATATTTTCAAAAATTATTTTGAAATAAAGTATATTATTTTGAAAATGCCCCAAATCTTAATTACAATAGAACATACAATTTCTCTACAGTATTGTGTTAGTTGTGCTGCTGTAAAAATATACATACTACATATTTATTGGCTTAAAACAATACAAATTTAGTACTTTACAGGTCTGTAGGTCAAAAGTCCAACATGAGTCTCACAGGACTAAAACCAAGATGGTTGAAGAACTATATTCCTTACTGGATGCTCTATGTGAGAATTTGTTTCCATCCTTTTTTTTTTTTTTTTCAATTTTTAAAGGATATACACATTTCTTGGCTCATGAACCTATTCCTCTGTCTTCAAAATCATCATCAATAAAGGGTTGAATCCTCACATCTCATCACTAACTTCCCTTTCTACCTCGCTCTTCCAATTCTAAGCATGCTTACAATTTCAGTGTGTCCATCTGGCTAATTCAGTGTTATTTATCTTTTTAGAGTAAGCTGATTTGTAACTTTAATTCCATCTGTGACTGTAATTCCCCTTTTCAATGAAACTTAACATATCTACAGGTTCTGATGATTAGGTTGTGGATATCTTTGAGGGGGTCATGATTCTGCCTACCACATGTATTTTTTGACCTTTTTTTTGACTCTTTTTAAAAATAGACAAGACACTACAGTGTCACTTACCTATTTCGCTATTACTTTCGATCTCAAGATTGTCATAAATGTCTAACTCACTGTCTTCTCCTTTCATTGAATAGTAATTCATTTTATTTGACTCCCCTTGAATATGTAGATGTGAATATCAGCAATTCTCATGGAAATTCCAGTCTCATAAGCTTAATATTGGCAACTGAATCAGCCATCAGAGGAACAATGCTAGTAGATAATAAATAAATATGCTAAAATGCTGTGATATAGAATATTATTTCCATTTTTATATCCTTCATTGATTTTGTAAGACTGAATAAAAGAAAAAGTCATGCATTTATGATTTCAGATTGTTATTATAGATAGAAAACGTGTATTATTTCTCAGATTTTCCAACTAATATTTTCTTTATTTTTTTCTAATGATAGTAACTATGTAAAAATATGTTTTTAAAAGATAGAATGCAATGTATTAACAGATGTTGAGTTTTTAATCACTCAATATATTCACTGGGATGATCACTTGGCAAAAACAATGTATAGGAGATATTAACATTGTGTCACATCTAGACTGAATGGCTTTAAATATGGTTCACAACATAGATAGATCATAAATATAACTTTAAAATTTAATTAAGATATGTTTTATGTTTCAGAAATCTAAAATTCTGCCAAACTGTTTTCTATTTTCCTATTGTATTATTTTTCTTCTGTGGAAATAGAAATTGCTATGTTTGATGTTTCAAAGGATTATGCTCTTATACAATATCTTGCATCATATTTTTATGAAGCAACTAATGTCTACATTTAATTTTCATCAATATAATTCTCAGCGATAGTTTATCTTCATCTCTGAAGATGAGTTTCTCCATGAAATATCATGAAAAGAGAAATGCTGACAGTGGTGGGAAGTTTTTATATGTCCCTTGTTGAAATGAAAAAGTATGACTTGTAGTTGTTTCTTCCAATTCTGTCTCTAAATAGTTTCACAATTTTATTATAAGTCATAAAATAAACCTGCAGGGAAATCTATGTGTTGTACTGAATTGTAAAATACATGATAACTTAACTTCAGTAGAATTACTTTAAGAAATCATTTCTTTTATACATCAAGATTTAAATATTATATATTTAAATAGGTGAGAATACTTTTTAAAATGTTCTAAAAACTCTAAAATATAATTTCTTTCAAAATAGCATCTAAAAGAAACCCAAACGTTGAAATATTGATTAAATAAATTCAGCTCTTTTATTGGTGTAGTACAATAAGCTAAAAAGAATTTCATTGATTATGTTAATGGACAATCACAAATTTCCATAAAATGTATTTGGTTCTTGAAAAACTGACTGTAATTTTGAAAACAAAAACAGTGTACTTGAAAAAATTTTAATCACATGCATTTTTTATTACTTTTTTCATACAATTTTTAAATTATTACCCATTAAAACATTTGTAGTATGATACATATTGGTTTGACTAAAAGTATAAACTGTTGGTAATGGGTCCTAAAGTTGCACATTTTCTGTGCTTCCCTTTCTTGATGTATTTTCTTTCAATAAAACTCAAGGCTAAATGATCAGTTCATGAAATATTTAGCCACATTACTTCCTGCATTTTCTCATCACCCCTACTTTAAGTGTGCTTGTGATAAATATTGTAGCTTATTGTAGCTTTTCAATTGTGGAGGTTGAAAAGTGGGGTTAGACTCAAAAAATAAACTGTTGAATAAAAACACTTCACCTGATGTGGATAAAAAAATAAAAAAGAAATAAGACTAAAAAACCAGTGAGTTTTTAAAGCATAGAAATAAAAGGGAATGGGATAAAAAGAAAAAAGTAGAAGACTGTTTAAACATTCATTTAACCAGGTGTATTCATTGGGATGATCACCTGGCAGAGACAATGCATAGATATACATTTGGGATCTGACTAGAAATATATCTTTTTATTAATTCAGATTCTAATTCTAATCAAATTTATTGCATATTACCTGCCTTAATTTATACTTATGATACATTTGGAGCCAGAGCATCTATTTAACTTGTAGTAATTTAATTATATTAGATAATGTGTTCACTTTTCATTACTCTGCTAGTGGTTCTAACAACGCAGACTCAATGGTGCTTGCAAAGCAGACAGGAGGAAAATCGCTTGATAAAAACACAGTGTTCTGCTCTGCTTCTGTGCCTGCTTCCTCCCTTCTTCCTCCCCTCCCTTCTTTATCTCTCCCTCCCTTTCTTCCTTCCTTACAAATCTCAGTGATACAGTAATAATTTAATAACATTTCAAATGTCACATGTATCACCTGTGTGAAAAGATATTTTTAAAGATGAAAAAAAAGAAATCTCATTACAGACTAGCACTAACAGATGAACGTTTGCAGTCGATATTGATGTAGATAACACTAAACTTAAACACTAATTAAGCAAAAGTATTCCCATTCTTCTCATTAATAGACCTGTATTACAGAAGTTTTACTCAATTATTATGGTTGCTGTTATGTACTGAATTGTGTCCCCCCCAAATTCGTATGTTGAAGCACTAACTCCCAATGTGTTTGGAAATAGGGCGTTAAAGATGTTATATTCCCTTTAAACTGACATTTACTACAATTAACATTTTATTCTTTATTATTTTGATATTCATTTTATCCCCCCAATAAACAGAAAACAGCGTCTTCTCTCACTGTAGGCCTAAAGCTGTTTGCAGCAGGTGCTTAATAACTGTTGGTGAATTGGGGTCTTTTGGAGCTAAGGGCAGTCTTTGCTGACAGCCAGTAAGGGAAAGGGACCTCAATACTACAGCTACAAGGAACTTCTTTCTGTCAAAACCTGAGTGAGTATGGGAGCAAATTCTTCCCAGAGCCTACCAGTTAAGAGCTCAGGTTGGCTGAAACCTTCATTTTGACCTGAAATCTGGAGCAGAGCAACCTGTCAAGTTAACCCAGCCTTTTCACCTATTGAATTGTGAGATGTTAAATTTGTGTCGTTTTAAGTTGCTAAACTTATGGTATTTGTTATGGCATAGATACAAAACTAGTACAAGTGGATAAAGGTATCGTCAGCCAGATCCATCTACAACAAAGTTCCCTATAAGTCTCTCACCTACAGGTAGGGACCATTGATGGTTGTTGCTTACATCTATTGTCATTAGGGTTTACAAAACGGTGATTTTCCCAATTCAATCATTTCTTCTGCATTTATTAGCTGGAATTCTTCTCTAAAGAAGAACTTTATCAATAATTTAGCTATCCTAAAATAAATTTTGTACATGAAACACAGACTAAATGCCTAATTTTTTTCTTCTTTATTAGTTTTCAGAATACTAAGATTGATTTTGCCTATCTAAGGCAACCAAGTAGGTTTTTTTGTATCATCATAAAGTCAAGGATTGTTATATATTTATGTGTTTCAACCACATTACTGTCAATTTCTTCATTGCACTTAAATAGTCTCATGTGTGGACAATGCAAACCCCTTCAAGATGGACCCTGTATTTTTTTGTCAAAACTCCATTATTCTATGATAGCATTATTACTTTCTGACACTGCAGATTATACAAAGTTTATCTTGTGCATTTTATGCCCTGTACATTGCACTCTACATGCCCCCCAAGACTCTCTTGTTTCTTTGGGGCTTTTAGAGACCACAGATTGGGCATTTAGGAGTGGTTTTGTTATTGCTTCAAGGTTTTTCAGTAAACAGAGATTTTTCGTGTTATTTGTTTTTTAGAAATAAAAGATAAATTATAAGTTCATATTACATTTACAGTCCAGAGGTTATAATACATGGTATGCTTAACTACTTTGATTTTTATACTTGAATTTTTTTAAATTTTGGTTTCTAAAAACATTGCTATAACTTATTATTAGTTTTATTTATTTGACAATTCACATTATAATAATAACGTTGTTAATTTTGGTTTAAGATTTCTTTGCAGGTTTTTGTTTGTTTTGTTTTTTTGGTTCTCAGAATTTATCCCTCCTGGGAAATATAGTCAAAATACTGTATCTTAAAGAATTAAAGTATTCTTCACTAAGTGGTTATGTCACCAACTTTATATAAAGTTTATTCATTTATTTCTGTTGTTGTTTTTTTAATTTAGGGGTCATGTTTTCTATATATTTTAATTTCATTTTTAAATTTTTAAACATATACATAATTCAAATGTTAGAAAAAGGTCATTCTGAGAAAAAATAATTGATTGTGAATTAATTATAATAAGAGAGGGAAATCAATGCAAATATTCCAAAAATGGATTCATCCCCCAAATTATTTATTTTAGAAACAGTATCTAGATGCTAGATGTTACTCAGTATCCCAAGCCAGAAATCTAGGAACCGGTTTGCTCATTCCTGAATGAAAAATTCAGCAGTTGTATCAATGTTACAGTTTTAATATTAGATACTTCTCTCCATTCCCAGCATCATCACCCCACTGCAGATCATCCTGACTTTTCCTGGATAACTGTAATTGCCAGCTATCTGTGCTACCTGGCTTCATCTGACTCCATAACCATCAGTGCTCAAATGAGTGGTAGAAGGACTTTTAAAAATACAAATGGACATGCCGTTCACCTGCTCCAAAGAATTAACAGACTTCTATATGCTCCTAGGCTAAAAGTCATCACTTCTTCTTTTGGTAGGTTGTAATCTTATAAATATCTATCTTGTTTGTAATCTTGGAAAATAGACCATAAACCTCATGAAAACTGTGTGTGGTAGGGTAGAGATGTGTGGAGAATCAAATGGGATTAAGAGATGAAAATATTCTCTATGACTAAAGTCCATAATTTCATCAAACTGCCTTTGGCTCCTCATAGCTGATTTTGTTTACTAATATTTTTTACTTCTGTATAAGAGCAAATTTATAAGATATACAAGTAACATAGAAAATTACTAATATGGATTTGTGGAGAAGGCAAAACAATTAATTAAGTACTTTTGCCTTTTAGTGTACATTAAATGAGTATGTTAACATTCCCACTCTTGTATCTTTATTCAGGACTTATCCTTTGGGTAAACTTAAGACCTTAGTGATACAATATGCAAGTCTAAACTATTGTTTAATTTTCAAGATACAAATATTATATATTAATATAAAAATATGTAAAATGAATAGGCTATTTGTAGCATTGCTTGTATTTCTAAAGAATGTGAAATACTCAATATGCTAAACTTTTACAAAAACTCGTATTGTTAACTGTTGAATGAGATTAAATAGGAAAAATATCACAAGAAAAATTGGACACTCTCCATATTTCAGGAACAGATTTTTACTTTAGGATTTTTTTTTTAAAGAAGGAAATGAAAAAGAAAAAGGGGGAGGGAAGGAGAAAGGAAGGGAGGGAGGGAGGGAAGGGAATGGAAGGGAAGGAAAATTAATAAAAATATATGTTTTAATTAGAATGATTAAATCTAAGAAAGGAAAGGAGATTGAAGATATATATATATACACACACATATATATGTGTGTATATTATATATAGTCACATATACGTGGTCTATATTAGGTAGGGTTAAAAATTAGGTGGGTTAAAAGTAACAAAATCATAACTGTTAGTTTTCCTGGGAAAATCTGGGCTCGTTTTCATTGTCCTAACATCCTGTCTAGTTAACATTACTTTTGTTCCCAAAAAGTAAGTGGCACAAACAACAAATCACATGGTCACATGTCACACAAATACCTAAAAGGCAGTAAAATACACTGTAAACTTACTTTTAGAACAATCACAAAATGTATTGCTTGATCCCCACTAATCCTTTGTAAAATTTCTATTACATAGTTCTCAGACGATGATTTTGAGGTGAGAAAATAATTTTTTTCTCACTGAAATTGGCGTTTATAATTTTTCTTTAATTATGTCTAATTGAAACTCAAGTATCCTAAATATATCTTCAAATTTAAATGATTGATCACAGTTACTTTTAAAACATTACAAGTGTTAAAATCATTAATATTTTTATATAATTATTCTATTTTTTGTACCTCAAAATACAAGTTAAGCAAAATGAGATTAAACACAAGTACTGAGAATGGAAACGATTTCCTACCTTAGCTATTCCAACCACTCTGTCTATTTTGGATCACGGATGTTTTTGAAAAGGATGGTAGAATCAATTTGTTAATGTGGAAAAAAAAACCATGAGGTGATTAAAACACATTAATAAGCATAAAGCTTATTACAGAACATGATGACTCACAATTGAAGTAAAAGAATAGAGAGGGCTTTGGACACTCTACTCCACCTGAATGGAGTCCAAAGGTGTATTAAGCATCTGAGTTTGTCTCTCTTAGAAGCTAAGATGATGTCTGGACTCTGTATCCCTATAATTCTTTGGAACCACAGAATAATGTAACATGGAAAACGGAATTTAACTTTTGTCTTTGCCTTCCCTCATTTTTTTCTGCTTGAAGTACTATCTAAAATTTATTGTTTTTCAATTGATTTAAGATACAAGCAATAGAAATATAGAAATGAAATATCAAAATAAATGTGAAAGTTATTTCAAAGGTAGTCTTACCAATCATGTTTCAGATAACTTTTTATGTATTTTTTATCAGTTCAGAATCTATTTCTGGTTATACAGTTCTCAGCAATATGTCCTAGCTGGGAATGGAAAGGTATGGAGAAAAAGACAATCACATTCATAGGTTGGTAGTAAACCAAAGAAAGACACTAAATTAATAAATGTCCTGAGTGGTGTATTTTAGAAATATTGGTTCGTAATAGATAATGATATAATTTAAGCTAGTGCCACTATTAATCATTACTTTTGGTAACAGAATAATATAGACAGCTTGATAAAGTTGTACTGTCTTCTGTTTTTTCACATACAACAGAATTAAGAGGCCAGGTATGTTTTTAGCTAATGTGCATTATTTTCTCTTCCTTCAAATTTAAAATGCTTAAAATTTTTTTATCATTATTCTTATAGCCCCAACATTTCACCACTATATGTCTATTTGTGGATATCTTTTCAATTATGTTGCCTGGAATTTTGTGAGCTCTTATAATCTGCACAGAAGTTATATTAATCCAAACTGGAAATTTTTCTTCTGCCTTGTGGAAGGTAGAAAAATTACTTCCCAAAGATGTCCATATCCTAATCCCCCAAATTTGTAAATATGTTACCTTACATGGCAAAGTGGACTTAAAGATGTGATTAAGTCAAGGGTCTTAAAATGGGAAGATTATCATGAATTATCCAGGCTGACACAATATAATCTCAATAATCTTTATAAGAGGAAGAAAGAAGGGTTAGAATTAGAGAAGATGTGATGACAAAAGCAGAGCTCAGAGAGGAGAGAGATTTGAAGAAGTTACACTATTGTCATTGAAGATGTAAGAAGGGCCCATGAGCCAAGGGATGTAGATGGCCTCTAGAAGCTGGAATAGGCAAGAGATGACTTCTACCCTACAGCCTTCAGAAGGAATGCAGCCCTACCAATACCTTCATTTTAGTCACATAAAACCCCATTTTGGATTTCTTACATCCAGACTGCAAGATAATAAATTTGTGTTGTTTTAAGCCACTAAGTTTCTGGTAATTGGTAGCAATAAGAAACTAGTACAAAGCCTTTGATTACTACTGTTTTAGCTTTGTTCCCTTCATAGTTGATAATTAAATTTATTTTATATTTGCTCTAAGAATTTTGCATTTTTATACTTTTGCTTTTGTTTTGGGAAAAGCTTTAGATGTGTGACTTCCACAATAGTTATTCCATTTACTGTGGTATGGATTCTGATTTTTAAAATTATGTGTCTTTCTCATTCCTGGTGTTAAATATTTAGTTACCTGTCAGTACTACCTTACTACACCATATCCTATTTCATCCCACCCCACTCTTTAGTTGTGTTGGCTTCTGCTTCATAAAGATTGAAATCATGAACCCTACCGAGAATGTCAGCTTTCTGAACTTTTCTTCTGGGTCTTGCAAGATCTTTTTTTCAGAGGTTCTTTCTGTTCCTCTCTGAGTTTCCTCAGTGAATCAGTGTTTTCTGTTCTCAGTATATTTTCTCCATTGGCCCCTAATTGGTTACTTTTCATTATTCATTGTCACACAGTACATTGGTCCAACCTTAGTGATTTTTAAACAACAGGTGTTACGGAATCTTTTAGCCCCCTAAAAGATTGGGTAGTTAAATTTTGTCATTTTCTCCACAACTGAAGGGCAGTTGATATATTTTCAGTCTGGTGTACTCCTATTTTGTTTTTATTTCTGCTATAAACCAGAGTAGTACATGAAAATATTAACTTCAAATATATATTATCTGCCTTCATAAATAATGCCTCATTTATAAGACTATGACTTGACTGACCATTACCTAGTCTGAATATTCAGATTGCTATATTTACTTAGACCATAATTTGATTTCAGAAATGTAGAGTGAGAATGTAGGAAGCAACTTGCCATTCAATTCTGTCTAATAGTTATTAAATACCATGCCCAGAATCTGGCAGTAGAGGGAAGGGAAGAAATGCACTTTGCAAAATTCCTAAGCTGAGCTACACTAGTTCATGCTACAGTTAAAAATTATTTCAACAACCTCGAACCCCAAAAGAGTTTAATAGCCCCAAATGAAAACATTAATCACACAAAGATGAAACTACAGTTTGATACACATCCAGTTACATTATTTCCAAGAATACAATCTTTAGTTTTGAACTCATTTCATGTTATAAAACACCAAAATAAATACAGTTGTTGGAAAACCTGGGAGAAGCATTAATGAAAGTCAGTGACTCAAAAGTAAGAAACAGCACATTGGCAAAATGACTACTTATGACTTTTGTGCTATTTGAGGGAAGAAAACAATACCTAAAGGGTTGCAGGCTTTTAGCATCATATATATTTTTTAATATATAAATATATAGATGTAAATGTGTGTGCTAGTTTGCCATAACACTGAAAATTAATTATATCTACTGATGTATTAATTGAAAATACTCTTACATTGAAAAGTAACAGATACTTATGATTTGTTACAGAAAAATAAGACTAGAATATATGCCCAAAATAGCACTGTTTAATCTATTTAATCCTTCAGGTTTCTCAGGGTCTTTAATGCTGTGCATTTGCTCATTTATAAGTTCAGATGAAGATCTGAAGGGTAAGTAACATGTTGTAGCATTAGATAAGCTTTTAAACTCTTTCCCATGAGCCATGAGAACAATAATGAGTTACTTACTGGAAGGAGCGTGGTCTCCCTGGAGGCTCGGTAAATTATGTTTCTCAAGACCATGAGTTTATTTGTTGCTCTAAACCACTAACAGATTTCACTGGACTGTATGTTTTACCCAGACTAACTTTCTAAAGGCTTTAAAATTCAGAACTAAACAAGTTACAGACTTCACAGGCTTTCGTGGAAATGATCTGTGAACCTGTAAATGTTTTGCTGTAATGCTCTTTTGGGAAGATTCATATTTAGATAAATTTAATTGATTCATAAATTTTTTCAATGCACAGACTTTCAAGATGAATTTCAAGTGTGATTCCTTGATCATGACTGATTTATGTAGATTATATTGTAATTCTTATTTAATTAAGATATTTTCATTTTAACAAGAACATACACCCAGCCACAAAAAAAAAAGAAATAAAATGGAGGTATTTTACCAGTACCAAGCATGTGAACTAAATTCAAATATATGCATATCATTAACTGCCAATTTAATCATCGATAAGTTGCTTATCCTATGTAATCTTTCATTTCCCTTTGTGAAAAATTAAAATATTGAATTAAATACATTCCAAAAAACCTATCAATTTCAAAACATTGTGAATATGTGTAAAGAAAAATAAATCACAATAAAACAACTTGGTAAGTGTGGCACCAACAAAAGAAATAGACTCTGTGATGGTTTAACTTATAGGAACTCATGGGTATTCAACAGGTGATAAAGATTTTACTAGTGAATTTCTTTATTGATCATATTTTAGGATTGTCCATTAGAGACAAGGTTAACTAGGTTATTATATCAGTATATCTCTGTTTATAATTTCCTATTTAATTATATAATCAGAAGAAAAATACCTTTTATGACCGAATGTGAAGTGGGCTTTTTTGCTGAAAAGGACCATAAAATTTTCGCTTGAGTGATTTCTATCCATAGAGAATATTGCTGAATTGGATACACTAAAAAAAAAAAACTACTTGCATATGCTACAAATTCATGTCATCCAACCATTAGTAGATGGAACACCATGAAAGCCAGAGGAAGAATCAAGAAAAACTAAAATATTCTGTATAAAGAACAAAAATTTGGCAGAAGAAGAAAAGGAGAGTAGTGAGACTTTATTGGCTGCTAGAGAAATGTATTATAATGCAGGTAATTGAGGATAAATTTGGCCAGTAAAAATACCCAGTTGTTAAAAGATCAGAATGCTTTCAAAACTCTTATGAAAATCTCCTCCTTTTATTGAAGATTTTACCAAAGCTGCTATACTGAAATATGTCTTAAAATAATTTTAATTTCACAATGATTTCTCATAAACATTAAAAAATATATCTTTTGATCTACTTCCTCCCCCAAATTCTACTCTCATCCCCAAGTGGAAACACAATTAACTGTTTTTATCATTTTTCTGTTTTCTATAAACATGTACATATATATAGTTTTGTTTTGACTGTTTGTGTTTTAAATAAACAGGATAATAGTAAAATGAAATTTTAAAGCAATTTAGATTATTTTGCATTTAAACATTTTAAAATTTTCACTTTGTTTGCTTAAATTAACAATATGTACAGGAAATTTTTCCATGCAAGTACACAGTGACCAATTTTAGTTTTAAAACATACACATTAAAGTAGATACTGCTCTCATTGTATTTAAATTTTTTTATTACTAGTGTATCAAAAACATTGATTTTGTGTGTGTTTCGCATTTGTCATACTCATTAAACTCTTTTATAACAGAAAAACGTATTAGATTCTTATCATTAAACGTGTCTATTTAAATAATAATTTTTTTCTTTCAAATGTGTATAATTTTTGTTTTTTTGTCTGATAATTCATAGAGCTTCCAACTGTTAACATTAATTGGAAATAGGAGCATCTTTTCTTATTTTTTACTTTAGTGTGAATGCTTTCAATTAATTCTTTATTAAATATGATATTGTTGTGGTTCTTTAAAAGATATTAAGTCATTTATATTCCCATTTTGCAATTACAAAGAAAGCATCAGAAATGTTTTTAATGTTATCATATGCCTTTTCTTTATTTACTGAGATTTTATTATGCTAATCATCCTTTAATTTGGGGGAATTTCCCAATGTACCATTCTTGAATTCATGAAATAAAGTCTACTTGCTCATGATGTTTAATGTACAATTTCGGTATGATTTTTTGTATAATTGTATTCATATTTAAAATTTAGTGTAAATGCATTTATTTTCCATGCCCAGTTTTGGCTTCAGGATCATGATACCAAATATAAATTTTAAAAAATTTTATTATTTTTGGCTGCATTGGGTCTTAGTTGCAGCATGTAGGATCTTTCATTGTGGCATGGGCTCTTCGTTGTGGCATGGGGTTTCTCTCTAGTTTTCTGCCTGCTGGCTTTCTCTTCTCTAGTTGTGGCGCACAGTCTACAGAGCATGTGGGCTCTGTAGTTTGCAGCACGTGTGCTCTCTCATTGAGGCGCATGAGCTCAGTAGTTGTGGCACCCTGGCTTAGTTACCCCGTGGCATGTGGGATCTTAGGTCCCTGATCAGGGATCGAACCCACGTCCCCTGAATTGCAAGGCAGATTCTTTACCACTGGACCACCAGGGAAGTCCCCCAAATATAAATTGAATACAAAAGTACTCAATTATATCAGCTCTCATACTAAATATAACTGAACTCAACACTCCAAGTAAAAGATAAATATCACCACACTGCATTAAAAATAAATGTGGTGCATTTGCAGTGGACATACATTATATGTAAAAATACAGAAATTTTGAAAGTAATAAGATGGATAAGAAAAAAAAAAATTGAAAACACTAGCCAAAAATGGTAAAAAATATATTAAGAGCAAAATATACTTCAATGAGAGAATGTTATCAGTGATAAAAGAGGAAAACTTCATAGTGAAAAGGGGATTATTCAAAAGAGCATAAGAATCCTAAATTTGTATGAGCCGAATGAGACATCTTTGAAATACATAAAGCAAGAGTTTAAATATATAAAAGGAGAAATAAACAGATTCAAAATTATAGTTGGATATTTTTAACACACTATTTTCTCAATAAATAATAGAGCAAGTGGACAAAATAGTCAATAAATATATATAAATTAGCAAACAACATTAATCAACTTGACATAATTTATACTTTTAAACACAACTACCAAACCACTTTTTTTGAGTAAATATGGTCCACATTCCAAAAATATAACATATTCTAGGTCATAAAGTAAGTCTCAAACATTTAAAAGCTTTGAAATAAAGATTTTTTTTTTCTGAGTAGAATTAAATTGCACTAAAAATCAACAGGGTTTTCTAGAATTTTTTAAACGTTTGAAAACTAATCAACATAAGGATTTGTGCACTGGTTACTACAGACTGCCGTTCATAAAGCATTACAAAATATATATAAATTCAGGAAAAATTGGTCACTTAAAAGAAAGGGAATAGAAGAAGACCTACAGTTTGGGGCATAAAAGTTTGGAAATTTTGTCATTTCTAGAACTAAAAGAGATAAGCTTGAAGAAGTTTTTGAGTGGTAGAGGCACACTAAAACTTATTAATACCCTGCAGCAAAAATCAGATTAGTTTTTTTGTTGTTTTTGTTTTGCTGTTTTTGTTTTTGTTTTTAAGACTTCAATTTGGAGAGAATCATATTGTCAAGGAGAGTATAAGACTGGTCTAAAACATTCTGTGACTCTTCGGTTCATCTTAAGCAATTGTGGAGTAGCATGTGGAGGCTGCCCAATAAGTAATGAGAGGCTACTGGCCTATGTTCATTTCAGATATAGCCAGAGAAGCCAGTACATGAGTAGTAACCTCCAAATGAGCAGAATCAAGAGCAACAGAGAAAAACAGACACAGCAGTTCCTTCCAGAGAGTAGAATCAGAGCCTAAAATGAAACTCATACATGACAGCAAGATTTAAGAATTGCTAGTGACCTTTACTGCTCTAATCTAGTTTTTACTCTTCCATTACATTAATTTCTCTATAGTTATCTCTCCCTGCCTCATTACTGTTATTTGATTGTTGAGGAGTGGTGGTGTGAAGAAAAGTTTCTAGTTCTTATGTTGGCCAACCACAAGGATCCATGTTGCCATCTGACAGAGAAGACTGTATATCCTCTAGAAATCCTTGAATGTAAATTATATGTAGGAATTGGATGAAACTGTGGTTTTTCTTCATTGGCAAGTGGTTAAATATATTCTAAATAAGAGAGTGGGAGTAAAATACATATTTGGTAAGCAAAATGTTAGATTTTGCTAGAGATTAATCGATGTGCATAAAACCCAATGTACTCTTTTTCCTGGGAATACAGTCAGGATATATTTTCTGTGCCTTTTGGAGTGAAGTTGAACCATACATAGAACTAGGTTATGGCCAATGGAATGTAGAAGAAAGTGATATATACTACTTCTATGACTGAGCTGTAAGTACTTCTCACAGAGCATTCTCTATTTCCTTTTTTCCCAATCTGCATATATGATAAAGAGGATAAACAGCAAATTCCAGCAGACTAAATGATAGTATTTAGTCACTGAATGGTGGTGGAGATACATGTCCTGCAGACATACACATATAATCTCAGACAATTAAATCTTTAATAATAGTTTAAGCACCTTGCAGGAACAAGATCCATGAAAGCAAGGTTTCCATTTGCAAGACCAATCATTGATGGAGAAAGAGAGAAATTTTAGATTCCAAGGAGCTAGAGATTTAAGCACCTGGACCACCATAGTTTATTCCTGGGTCTATAGAATAGGGACAACTATGTGATGACAGAAGAAGCATTTTTCCACACAAATATAAGTGTGCTTTTGAAAACCAGATGGCAGAAGATAATCTAAGTCATTATGACTTGGGTTTTAAAACTGATAGGTCCTTTAAAGGGGCCCAGAAACATTACCTCCCTGAATTTATACCCAATGATGGAAATTATTAGGATAATTTAATAGAAGTCCAGAGAAGTTGTAGGAAAACCTGAAAGCAGAAGAGAATTTTGTTTTACTTTTATGATGTGGAGAAAGGATTTTGAATCACTTAGGAGATATCCATGTTGGAAATGTTTCCTGAAACACAGAATAGTGATTGCTGAGGGCTTTCTCTACATGTGAATCTTAGAACAAAATTTCAATGACCAAAATACTATAATGATAGTAGAAATTCTAGGAGGTTTGACTAGCTGGAGAAGACTAAAGACAGTTTGCAGACAGCGTGAACTTCATGCATGGAGCTCGTATTGATGCATGTGGACATTATTCCAGGTCATAAAACTCTGAGATCAGGCAGGAACCGTGACACAGAGGTAGAGGCCAGAGGAAAGAGTAAAGCACGTGGATGAGTGACTCTCCAGTACTCCCTTGGGACAATACATAAACTACTGCAAATAATTGGACTGGTAAAAGGTTAGAGAACTGAACCCTAAACTTGGAAGAATATTTATCCAAAATTAGACTGTTTAAAAAATAGAATGAATTTGGCAAGACTAATTTTTCTACCACAGGTAGAAATGGAAGTTGTTAACTAAGTTAAGTTTATTATATGTCTGGGAAGAAAGTTAAATTTTCTGCATATGAGCTACACTATAAATTTTAAACTTACATTATTTTTTATTACACTTCCTTGCTTTTGAATAATATTTACCTGGTGACTTCTATGAATTTCATTATTTTTGTTCTTTTTGGGATAGCTTTAGGTATGTATAATTTAAGTATACATACATGGATATTTTGATTATTCATCATTTATATGCTTTATATAAAACTGTAGGTATGTCTATTTTGAATCTTGTTATTTAACACTTGCACGTTTATTGTGGTTTCTTTTGTCCTTATATTTATTCCAAGTGTTTATTGTATGTTTGAAACTCACCCATGTAGTCTAATTTTTCTTTTAAAATTTTGTTGGATTATTTAAATTTGTTTTTTACTATTTAAAGTTAGAAAGCATATGTCCTATTTATTGATTTAAATACTGAAAGAAAATAATAAAGCAAGTTTTAGATATATGTTTCTCAGAATACCAAAACAATAATAGTGCTATGCTGCATGTTATTTGGAATTCATAAAATAAATAAAATAATAATAAACAATTAAATTAATTAAAATGAAGATAAATATTTTAATATTTCAAAATTAGAAACATGATAAAGAAAAATGCTGAACATATGTGATTAAAAATTAAAGAATAATTTAAAGAAAAATGCTGAATATGTATGATTATTTTAATATATTTATTAATAAATAAAATTAATCCAAAATTATACAAAAATTATTACAAAATGAAAAATAAAAATTTTTACACAGAGATGGAAATGATATAATGTTTTTTTTTAGCATTTCAAGAATGTTAATAATATAGGAGGAAAGATTCCCATATAATGTTAAGAAAACTTAGATACAAAGCCAGATGTATATATACATTTTTATACCAATTACATAAATAGAAAATCTCAAATAGACTGCCTCTTTCACATGCACAAACTGGTAAGAGCTACACTAAAATAGTATTAAGGATTATTCTGTGCTGTAGGATTATGTGTATATTTCCTTTGCCTTTTTAACTTTTTTTTAACATATTCTGCATTTTCTAAATATCTTCAACTAAAGCCTAGAACTATAGAATGAGGCAAAACAATGTCAAGACAAATATGGCATGATGCATCCTCTTTGATTTTGGGGGTCTAACAATAGAACAGGACTTATGAGGACTTTATTCCATGCCCCTTCCATTCTAGGGAGCATGGCATTACACTATCTCTGCACACCCAGGGAGAGTCCCTGCTGCCAGGGGGCCTTCTCCCCAACTGCCGCACCTCTCAGCTATCTGCAGGTAACCTGTGGAAAGGTACTATTCCACGTCCTGCGAGACGGCCTCCTCAAAAACCTTCTGCTGCTCCTTCAGCCTCATTTGCTGGGTACGCTCCATTTCCAAGACCTTCTGGGTGTGCTCTACATCTAGTTCAACTTTGAAGGTTTCAAGTTCATTCCTCTTATTTTTCCTGTAATTTTCCAGTTATTGGGACTGCTTATATTTTATTTTTCTATTGCCCATATAAAATGTCCAGATTCAGCAGGTGGGGTTTTTTTTGTGTTTTTTTTTTTTTAAACTGGAGAGGAATTCAGATGAAAGTCCTGAAATCTGGAGAGCCTGAGGAAGGGGTATCCTTGAGAGAATACAAGTGTTTCCTACCCAGTTAACTTATCTGTTTTTTTCTTTTATTTTTAATTTAATTTATTTATTTTTGGTTGCACGGGGTTTTCATTGCGGTGCACGGGCTTCTCACCACGGTGGCTTCTCTTGTTGCAGAGCCCGGGCTCTAAGCCCACGGGCTTCAGTAGTTGTGGTACTAGAGCACAGGCTCAGTAGTTGTGGTGCATGGGCTTAGTTGCCCCGCGGCATGTGGGATCTTCCCGGACCAGGGGTCGAATCCGTGTCCCCTACATTGGCAGGTGGATTCTTAACCACTGCACCACCAGGGAAGCCCCAGCAGCTGGTTTTTATCTCCTAAAAACTAGCCATTAAATATGTCAGGTTTGCTGTCATAAATTCTAAATCTGGTATTAAACCTGGAAGTTGCTGAGGATGCACCTGTAACTCTTAGCTCTGTCTTCTTTTTCTCCCAGTGTGCTGAAAGCATAACCACCTTGCTATCCACCAGCTCTCTAGCACCAGCACATTCTTTGGTTCTTCTGTGAAGTGCAGCCCATGTATCTTCATACCTGCTAAGTAATTCTAGTCCAGCAGAGCACTTTGGCAAATATGGGATATTTTGGGGCCAATTTTTCCAGTTGTTGAAAAGCTTTCTGAAGTATATTAGTTAAGAAGAATTATAGAAAGATTGTTATAAACTAACTCAATATTTTCTTATTTCTTTAATTCTAATATAATACCTATTCTCAACAACATATTAAAAAATGTTTTAAAGCTATTTAAACTTAAGCTATCTATGTTTTAAAGGCATTTTAACTCATGCAAGTTCTGCTTTTTGATGAAATAAAGTATTCCCAGTTCTCCTTTATCTTCTTTAGTTTCATCATGCTTAGATTCCAGTGCACTATTCACTTAGAATACTCTTTTTCATATTCTGCCTATTCAAAGGTCTCTGAAGGAGAGAAAGAATTATTCTAAGAATAAACGCTTTGCTTTTATAAATTACAATCGTCTTCCTTCTTGGGAGGACTTTGTGATTTAGAATTCTTTCTAAACTCTGGCACCTTTGTTCCATTCAAAATATTATTGTAGAATTTCCAAGTACCTCAAGGATAATGGGAGCGTTTTAAATTTGAATCTCTACACATCCTCCAAGGGAAAAACTTCTGATCAACAAAGTTAGATAAGAAAATCTTGCATAGTTAATATTAACAGCATAACTAGGACACAGAGAATACTCCTTCAGTTTACTTTAATGGTGCATAGCCACCCAAGACCACAGAGTGTGTTTAATGCCTGTACTTAAGTGGAGCCCACGCCTGAATGGAGGTTAACAGGCAATTGTGATGAACACAGGAGAGTGCTGTACGGTTCTAGTAGGGATGACCACAGATAACATCTAATAATATTTATATTTAGAAGCAGAGGATCCTAACCATGGTAAGATAACACAGAGAACATTTAATAGAGAATTAAACAGAATGACTTTAAATTATGTGATACCAAAGACGGCAATGTCATACAAGCAACAACTCTGAAGGCAATGGAGGATCCTCAGGAAGGGACTCTTTGGAGGCTTGGTGGTGAACAGAAATAAAAAGATGGCTGAAAATCAAAACCTTACTAGAATTAGAAAACAGCAAAGAATCAAAATGTGTTAGAACAGAAGAGATTCTATTACTTTCCATTTGTTGAAGAAAGAAAACTGTAGCAGCAGGAAAGGTTTCTCTTGAACTAAGAATTGAAGTATGCCACCAAACCTCACCTTTATATAATTTTTCTGCTGTTAGTCCCAGAAAAATCAAACAATAATTAAAAACATCAACAAAATATGAACACTGATCCCATCAGAGCTACCATAATAAAAGAAAGCATAAACATAATATTTTTAGGCAAAAATTTCTCTAAACTAAGCTAAGAACAAAAAAGAAAAGTGTAAGACAACATTCTGACCTGAATTAAATGTAATTAAACAAGCATTTGCAGAATTGAAATAATACCACAAATCAGAAATACAAAGAATCTGACTACAAATGGACAAATAAAAGAATATAAAATCAGAATTGAATGAATTAAAGAAATGAGAATTAAAGAGTAGAATCTCTGGAATGAAGGCTAAATGACAAAGGTTTCCAATGGAGAATATATGCAATCAAAAACATAACATAGGGCTTCCCTGGAGGCACAGTAGTTGAGAGTCCGCCTGCCGGTGCAGGGGGCACGGGTTCCTGCCCCGGTCCGGGAAGATCCCACATGCCGCGGAGCGGCTAGGCCCGTGAGCCATGGCCGCTGAGCCTGCGCGTCCGGGGCCTGTGCTCTGCAACGGGAGAGGCCACAACAATGAGAGGCCCGCGAACCACAAAACAACAACAACAACAACAACAACAACAACAAATGGGATTTAGAAAATAAAAGTGTAAAAAAGCCCCAAAATGTCTAAAAAGGTAAAAGTCATGAGAAAGAAGTTGTGTGTGTGTGTATTCAAGACATACAGAAAATTAGATGAATTTTTATAGAAATATTCTACTTAATAAATGAAAAAGAATTATAGAATTAAAATATTATTTTTCTATACCTAATATTAATCAGCAATGACTATTATTATGATAAAATAAGAGACAGTAGTGCTTCATGACTTTCTTTGTGGACGAACACAGCTGCCCTTATGGCATAATAGTCCAAAAGGGAAAAGCCTTCTAGATCTAAGAATTTACAGGATGTAAAGAAGGCAGAGGGGTATGTTAAATCATACCATGGGGATGCAATCAGCATTATCCAGACAGTAGAAAACTCTAAGGACAGGTAAATCTGTGTCCTCAACAAATGAATTATAAGAGGTGGCAGGGAGAGAGAGAGAAGTGGAGGCTATAGCTAAAAACAGACTTTAAGAGACATAGCAACTAATGTGAGGATCTTATTTGGATTATGATTCAGAAACATTATCAGCCAATTGAAAATTTGAATACTGAGTGAATATGTGATGGTAGTAAGTAACTACTGTTAATTTTTTTTTTTTTTTTTTGCGGTATGCAGGCCTCTCCCGTTGCGGAGCACAGGCTCCGGACACGCAGGCTCAGCGGCCATGGCTCACAGGCCCAGCCGCTCCAAGGCACGTGGGATTTTCCCAGACCGGGGCACGAACCCGTGTCCCTTGCATGGGCAGGCGGACTCTCAACCACTGCACCACCAGGGAAGCCCTACTGTTAATTTTAAGTATGATTATGTTGCTACCTTGATGTTACTTTTTAAAATATTTTTCTTACAGAGATGTGATTGCATACCTATGCTATTCTTTTTTAGTTCATGAAGTTAAAACAGAATCATAAGGTCTGCCCAAAGTGAAAAGAAAGGCTTCTCGCTAGAATCTGCAGGTCAAGGTCCCTCAAGTTCTCCTGTTTCTTGGAGTTGGCAAGCAGTCCTCTGAGGCTTTGGAGTGCTTAGGTCTCATCCCTGTGGTCCTCCTCCCTCATTTCATACTCCATTCCACAGTTTGTCCTCTTATGGGCTATCACCAAAGGAAAATTCACAGCCTCAAAATTAACTCCATATAGAGCTCCAGCACAGCTTAATTATCAAACAAAATCAAATGATAAGTTTGTTAGGGATTTTATGGTTTCCTTTGTGGATTTTAACACTAAATATTTAATATATCTCTCTACTTATATCTCTACCTCTATCTCTCTCTCTGTCTCTCTCTGTCTCTCTCTGTCTGTCTCTCTCTCTCTCTATCATGAGCTTCAAGAGCTTATGGAATAGAGTGGTGAAAAAAAAAACATCTCTACTCTCACTCTGGTGGAACATGGCAAATAAAATGTTGGGTTGAAACTTATAGAATTCAGACAAAGTTCTAGCACATATTAGTGTTGAACCTTAGACAAGACTTTTTTTTTTTCGATCTTCAACATACCACATACTAAAGAGAAATTCCCATTACAGTAGATCTAACAGAATTGTCTTCATCAGATGATGACATATGATAAAGGGCCATTTCCACCACAAAGAGCAAGATTTCTGCTTCATCAACAAATTATTTGTTTTTTCAATAGTTTATAAAAGTCAAATCCCAATAAAAAAGAATACACATAAAAATCTATACATAAGTTTTTGTAAAATTAAGGGAGAGTTCATATCTAATGCAACTAGGAATAAACATAGCCTCTATATTCATCCTATACATATGTGCAAATACATATATACACATATGCATACACTTAAATGTTTTGTTTATAATATCCTTGGTATTAAAATTATAGTTACAATATTTATAATAATTCTTAATGCAAGGTGTATATACCAAATTAATACTTTGTAGATATTCATTTAAAGAACTTCTAATACCTGAAATATAATTACCTTTATTTTGTAACTTTTGCTTTATATTATGATTCAAAAATAACTATGAAGAAGTGGGGCAAATTCATTATTTTTTTCTTCTACACTAAGATATTTAGATTGATGATGAAGCACATCGTTAACCAAGGTAAAGAGAGGGACTCCTTACAGCTGCAGCTGGGAGTGAAAATCAGAAGATCTAAAGGGCAACTGTAGCTTGACACTTAAGTTTTGGAAATAACAAGCTCTATCAATTTTATTTTTAGGAATATTTACTGATATGGAAAAATTTACAGGATTAATTAAGTAAAAATGCAAGTTGCATAAAAATTCATAAACTCATAACTTAAACATATATTTCTATAAATTTAAAATTCGGTATTCAAAATATAAAATGAACATCTTGGAAAATATTAGAATAAATAATTAGAAACAAGAATAAAATCAGTAAAGTTCATTATTTTATCTTGTGTGTTACATGATAGCCACCTTGGTTAGAACATATTTTAAAATTCTTCTGCTTCTTTATGTTTTTGTTTTTCTCAGAAAAGCTTGTACTTTTTATAATAAAAATATGGAAACTTGCCAAGAGCTTAAATAAAAAAATTCCAACATCAATAATGCCATATTTGTTAATGTTAATGCTATATCTGTTATAATATAAAATATGAAGTACAAACCAAAATAACACCTTATGTTCCCTCACAATTATTCTTGTAATAAGACATTTCTTGAAGTTTTCATCAAGGTTAAGAGTGAACTAATGGTTCAGTAATTCAAAAGATATTATTACCTTCTGTGGAAAGCTAGAACAATCAGCGTAAGAATGACTAAGGGGAGAAAATCCTTAAGGTCACTTGAATTTTTCTTTGCAGTTGCCTAATCTGTATCTTCAAGAAAAATTGATTCTCCTTATCTTGAAAGACACTGGAAATAGTTACATAATAGAATATGAAAAATTTGGAAAATATTATGCCTCACACAATTTTGAATTATTGTGTTGATCATTTTATTTGTAATGTCCTCTCCAGAAATGCAAAACTCCTCACAATTATTACATTATTTATATCTATTGGCTTTTTCAAGTGGTAAAATAAAGTAGAATATGCACAAACAGCAAATGTTCATTACATAATTAAGGCACTCAAAAGGCACACTATTATCTATTCCAAATTATTTGTCAATTTTAACATTTCTGTTCTTCAAAAAATAAGATCCTACTTCTACTACATGGAAATAGGAAACAACAACAACAAAAAAGAAGCTCATATGAATGTTATTTAATGTATTTGTTTATTTCACATTGCGTCTGCCTGAAAAATGCTTAAACTGGCACGCAATTCCATATGTTTAGCCAAGCAGTCAATTTTTCTAAAAATATAATCATAACTCTATTATAGAGCTTCTATAAATTACAAATAACCTATAGAACAATTATAAAGAGCATGAGCCCTAAAGGTGAAAATTTCATAGGTTCAAATCTCAACTTCACTAGTAACCAGAACTTTGCTCTTAGGCAAGTCAAGTCCCTTAGTTTTTTTGTATTTAAAATAGGATAATAATATAGGGTTATCGTGAAGATAGAAATGACTAATATCAGACACAAAAAAGCACTATATAAAATCTAGTCATTATTATAATTATTAGTATTATTTCTGCTGATAATATTATATTTACTACTAGTTGTGTTAGTAACACTGAAGGTAGTATTATTTGAATTTTACTTGCAATAAAAACTCAATAACATATTCTGATAGTCTGTGGTAGAATATTAATTCCAATTTCCTGATCATGAAGCCATTTCTACTGTACAAATGAAATCTCTTAGTGTTTTTTCAGAAAAGAAGAAAAGCACTAAGATGTAGAGGCATTTATTGTCTGCAGATTATTATGTGAAAATTTCTAAGCACGTTATTGAATTTTTGCAACAATTGAGGTAATTATTTTTTGTTCATATTTTATAGATGCTGAAGCTTTATACTCTAAATGTTTGGCAGAGTGAACACTGCTTTTCTGTAGAAAAAGGAAAACTCAGTCTTTGACCCACAATATTATAATTAAGCCATTCTTTAGATGTAACACAAAGTAGCTGTATGTGTTTATTTTTCTGATATGGAAGTGACACTAATTGTCACATAATCTATTTGGAGAAAATGTAGGAGTATGGAAAGATATTGAGAGACATATTTTGCCTAAATCACAGGGTTTTTTTGTGAGGATCCCAGGAAATGTTTGTGGAAATGCTTTGTGAACTGTGAGAATATATGCCACTGGAGCACTGCACAGCTTTGGGAGTGCTGTGGTAGTTTTGTGTGTGTGTTTCTTGTTGTTGTTTTGTTTTTGACAAAATTGGAGTATTCAGTAGAATTTTTAAAAATTCAAGCTGGGAGTCACACATACCCCAGAAGAGATATAGTTAACTTTTTTCTTTTTCTTCTTTATAATATCATAATCTACAAATGATTTTTTAGAATACTGTGTTAAATATTGTTTTGACTTATATTCCTTTTTATTTTTTAATATTCTATAAGCATTCAATAATGGTCCTTGAGAACTTGTTTGCCTCTTGGAATATGTATGTAGAGATAATTCCAAAATTTTCATTTTGGAACTTTTTTTATAAAACATGTTACTATTTCAAGATTAATTATTTTAAAAGAATTATATGCTCATTTTAATTTTACATAATATTTTAGAAAGTACTTCTTTTGGCTATCCTGTATTTATTATAAGTAATGACATTTGCAATGAAACTAGTAGCTTGCAAAGCAATAATTATCATTATTGCATTCTCAATTGTAGAATTATACATAAAGGAATCACTAGAGCATTAAATTTCAGCCTGTAATAAACCTAAGAAAACATGTTATTCAGCAATGAGGAGATCTCAGCACAAGGTTGGATGAGACAGATCCTGGACCTTTGCATCACATCCCATAGTCTCCTAGGGATTCTGTCAAAAGAAAACACCTAAAAGTGGCTCAACATGATTTAGCATGCAAATCATTTGAGGAAGTTTAAATTTATTAGTAGGCTTTATGAGTTAAATTTCAGAAATATCATAGGTTTTATTAGTAGAGTTTCAGCACTATAATTTTAAGATTCTGTGTCTCTTCAACTTTCCTACTGAAAAAAATGATTGTGATTTCTTAAGCACTGTATCCTGGTGCCTGGCACATTGTCATCATCATCATCATCATCACCATCACCATCATCATCATTAAATATTTGAATAATTCTTACTATACTCTAGACACAGTTCTAAGAGCATTGGATAGATTATTTCCTTCTATTCTCACAGTCACATGAGGTCAGAACTATTATTATCATACTGATTTTACAGATAAGGAAACTGAGGCAGAGAGAGGCTAAGTTACTTGATAAGCATACACAGCTGAAAAGTGGCAAAATCAGTATTTAAACACAGAATTTGGTTCTTCAGCATTCTTTACCATTGTACCATGTTGCTTCAGCTATATGTTCCATTAATTATGCATTCATTAGCTGATTTTTAGTATAGCCCAGTGAAGTATTTAGAACTCTGCTCAATATTCTGTAATAATCTAATTGGGAAAATAATTTGAAAAAGAATAGATACATGTTGATGTCACAGAACCAATGAGAAGATGCTATGGTCTGAATGTTTATGTCACCACAGAATTTATATGTTGAAATTCTAATCCCCAAAGGTGATGGTATTAGGAGGTATAGCCTGTGTGAAGTGTCTAAGTCATGAGGGTGGAGCCCTCCTGAATGGGATTAGTGCCTTGTAAAAGAGGCTCCATAGGCATCCCCAGCCCCTTCTACCAGGTGAGAACACGGCAAGAAATAGGCAGTCTGCAACCCAGAAAAGGGCCTTCACTAAAATCCAACCATGCTGGCACCCTGACCTTGGACTTCTAGCCTTCAGAACTGTGAAAAATAAATTTCTGTTGTTTATAAGCTACAAAAAAAGAATAGATACCTGTATAAGTGAATCACTTTGTTGTACACCTGAAACTAACACAACATTGTTAATCAACTATATTATATATATTCCAATATAAAAGAAAAAGTTAAAAAAGCTACTGTATTCTCAAAATTACAGAAAAGAATAATCAAAGCACTCAAGTGCCTTATCCAAGCTTATGTAATAAGAGGTACAAGTGACATTCAGAAAGGGAAAAACCTAAATATAATTCCAGTCCTCTTTCAACATCATCTTAAATTAACAGGTTGGAATATATCAGAAGAAAAATAGGCTATACTGAGGACTGATTCTAAACTTAAATTCATATTTTTCTAAGACAAAATATATATCAAAATATCTTTAATAGCAAATCATAACTTGGAGGGCACAAGCACAAATGTAGACACAAGAGCAAGGCAAATAATAATTTTGCAAATGCCTCTTATAAACAAATTGCACAGAGTATTTCAAAGGCTCAGCAAGCACTTTTCTACATGGTGAGCATGATTCATGCCCACCCCCATATATAACTCCTCCATAGTCTTCTTACAGTGTATCTTTTCTGTTTCCTGCTTTAAATGTCCATTTTCAAAGAATCATTAAATCAATAAGAGAGTGTACTGGGAAATTCATGATAAGATGAATACCAATATAATTTTTGCTTACATTCTTTTTTCCCTCAAACTTGAATAAATTAGGAGTCTATATGAGTAATGTCTGTAGCCTTATTGTTCTTATATAATCTTCAAGCATCAAGCTCCAGAATAAAAGATCTTAATCACCTCCCTGGGGCCCCTGAAACTTCAATTACTTCACCTAAAACAAAATCCCCCCCAAAATGGTATTCTAATTACTTTTCTTTAGGATCAAAGAGATAGTACAAGAAAGACCCTTATAAAAGGAAAAAATTTTTGAAATAGAGAGCAATATATTGATGCAAATCATATTAATAAATTCTTATCAAATGTTAGAGGTTCTGTATATAGTTTTCTTCCTATTTTCATGATGTGTTTTTGGTTCTAGAATTGTAATATAAAGTTGATAAATAAGGAAAGGCTAGGATAGTATAATGAGTTAGAGTATTTTTTATTTTATTTTCAATAGAAATAATAAAACCTGTTTTCTGAGACTTGTTTTTAACTTACCTACTCATTTCCAATTCAGTTCTTGTTTTTTTGTCATTCTATAGCACCTCCCTGAACAGAGAACTTTTGATCCTGAAACTGGATAAACTAATTCAGATTCTATTCAAGCAGTTCCTACTGAATAGGATGAAAAATGTGGTCAGTTGATTTGTGTCTTCAGTGAAGATAAATGCCTAGTAGTGAGTAAATACTGGATGCTTATGAACTTAAAATTAAACTACTAGATAAGTAAAATTTCTGGTCTCTACTCTGTGCCAGTTTCTGATTATGTTTTATTTTCCCTCCCCTCTTTTCATCTTCATATCTCAACATCAAACAGGACTAAGCCAAACTGAAAATCATGGCCTCATACTTTCTAGTTAGTATCCGGCCTACTTTAATCTGGCATCTTTCACCATTGAAATTTGCCCATTTTAGTGAATTATTTCAATCTTTATGTTTTACTTGCTCTTTGTACATTGTAAACAATTATTCATACCTTCATGGAAATTTTCTCCTACTTTGCTTATGAAAAACCAGTTTTGTACAGTTTTTATTGTTTAATTATGAACATTCCGTTTCAATTCACACATCTGTTTCCTCTTCTCCTCTTTCCCTCTCCTGTTGTTTTCCCTCTTTGTGTATCTCTGTCTCTTTCTCTGTCTTTGTCTCTCTGTCTCTCTCTCAGTCTCCTCAATTTAAAATGCCTGTCTCAAAGATTTCATCCATTCCTTGGTTTACTAGTCATACTCTGAAGCCTCCTAAATCTGTATCTCTAGTCCAGGTAACTATCCTGGGTTCCAGACAAATATATACCTAAGTACTGTACATCTTATCTGAGCCCTCCCATAGACATGTGAAACTAAACATGCCGAATGTGAAAAATGCTTGTCCACACTATTTCCAATATTAACATACAACACCATAAACTAAAAAGTTGCTCAAACCAGAAATTATTGAAGCAATTTACACTACTCTTATACCTTTTATCCCCTCTTTCAAATGTATCTGTCATCAGGTTCTGTATATTCAACTTAATATAAAGACTATCCTCACCTCTGCAGTTTCTGGTCTCACAGTGTCTTGGATATTAGTATCTAGTGTCATAGTGTATAATATAATGTAAAGTCACATGGTCAGGAATGCCCCATCAAATGTCTCTTCCCAACTGAAAACTAGGTGCTCTAAAATGCAAACTGAGTTATTTTATTTCCCTGCTTAAAATCAATCAACGGTTTCTGTTCACCACAAAATAGATCTTAAGTTAGAAATGGAATAAAAGATTCCTTATGATTTACTCCTTCTTTTGCGATCTTTACCCCATTGTTTTCTTTCTCACTTCTCAAAATATAGTACTATCTGGCTACATCAACTTCCAAAATATACTACACTGTATTATGCCTTCAGGTCGATAGCCATGTTTTCATCTGCCTGGAAGATGCCTTTCCTCTGTATATCCTACACTTCTATCAGGATTCAGTTAAATTATTCTAGAGTAAAATGTTCACTGTATAACTAACCCAGGATAACCTCGTACACCGTTTGGGGGCGGGTCACTTAAATTTTATATCTTTGTTGTTTTTGCCAGATCCATATGAAGTCAATGACTTAGATGCTCTTACTCATAGTGTGATTATTCTTCGCTACTAATTCCACTGAAGTACCACCTTATTTCTTACCAGTTAGAACTAACTCCGATTTCTCATCCCATGCATTCTATTTACATCCATTTGATCACAGACATTTCTTTCACTCTCCTTTCCCTTAAATAAGCTGGCATTTTTTCAGGGTCTATACTCATCTATTGTCACTGTATGTGATACCTTGAATAACCAGCCTAGGCTCTGAGCTATATTGTAGCAGAGCATTAGAGATCCTCACTGTGAGTCCTGTTTCCATATCATCCATGTTTCTGTGGCAGGACAAATTATTGGTGGATTTGTGTAACCCCTCTGTTGGGGAAACATGGCACTTGGAATTAAACACTTAATCAAGTCTTTGTGATTCAAAGGCCTAGTTATTTTACTATAATAGCCATGAAATGCACAGTGTCTCCATTACCTCTTGTTCCCAATAAATGAAAAGTTTCAAGAAAATAAAGAGAAAATTTGAAACTTTTAATGTGTCACAGATGTCAGATGGCATATAATCTTAAACCCTTTAATCCTTTTACAGATTTAATAAGGTTTAATTTATGTACAATAAACTGCCTATATTTAAATTATACATCTTGGTGTTTTTTAAATATATTCATAAAATATTAAATCACCATCACATTCAAAGTACGAAACATTTCTATCAAACTCTGCAGGTTCCTGTGGCCCTATTAATGCATCCTTCTCTTTATTCCAACCCCAGGCAAAATCTGATCAGATTTGTGCCACCATTGAATTGATTTCATATTCTAGAATTTTATGAAATGTAATAATATGATGAACAATCTTTTCTCTGTCTTCTTTTATTCAGTAAAATGACATTGAATGTAGCAGTAGTTTGTTCCTACTATTGCTGAGTAGTATTTAACTGTGTAGATATACCATATTTGTTTTTCCATTCTTCTGTTGAGGACATGTATTTTTTCCAATATTTGGCTACTATAAATAAAGTTTCTATGTATATGTGCATATAACTCTGTTGAACATGTGTTTTCAATTTTCATGGTATTGAATTGCCAACCTTGTTTCCAAATTGGTTTCCAGTGTGTATTGGCCTATATTACAGCACAAGATAGTATTTTTATATGGCCAGGATTCAAACATTGGCTATTCATATGGACCTTCTATAATGATGAGCAAGGCAAGGGCTGTATCCCATTTCTCCCATCTGTAACATGGGGATAAAAACATAACCCTATTTAAGGGTTGCTATGAGCAAAAATTATTATGTGTAATAATAAACATGAAGTATAAAATATAGTCTTTGGAAACTAAATGCTCAAAATCGCATTATCATTATAATGATCAATTTCATGATCTAATTGGTAGATTATGGAAATGTTTAATTGATTTACCTTCCAATGACAACTTGTATAAAGCCTCTGTTAATTGATATATACAAATAAGACAAAACCATCCATAAATGAAAATATTGGTTTGATTTGTTTCTCCTGGTTTCTATAAACTAATGTGCAATTAGTAAAGTCTATTACTTGGGGTCATATGGATAAGATTGGCTGATACAATAAACTGAACTAATTTCCACTCAGTCTCCTGTAGGTTTATGTGTATGTGTGTGATAATTTCCTGTTATATAATAAAAATTATTTCCTTGAATTTAGTAAGAAAATTAATTTTTAAATTTTATGATATTGATTTTTCACCTTCTGGAGATATTCAGAATTATAATCATCATTCCTATGTTATTTTTAAAAGCTAATTTGATTAGTTACTTTTAGAAAGTTCTGACACATAATTTACTCCCCTAAGCTATTTTAAAATTACATTGTATTGCATTAGGTGTTAGATGATTTGTATAGTTTATTTTTTTTAAAGGGAGAAAAAATGACCTTTATATTAACTAGATGTTTGCAAAATCTTTTTTCTCTATTTCTCTTTGGAAATACTTGTGTTGTTACCTTACATGTAGGGCAACTTCTATTTAATTCATACATTTATATGCAGAGAGTTTACCAATCTAATTCCAGTTCACAATTGATTTATTGTGAAATATCTATTTACTTAAGTAACAGTGAATGTGATATACTGGGAAGGTTCTGTAAACAAATTGTGTTCATTTCTTGCACCTCAGCAAAAGTTCTCTTTGCTAGGGTTCCAAAAGTGGCTATTATATAACTGGATCTCTTTTTTGTTGTTTGTTTTTTGTGGGTTTGTTTTAGTAACTTCAATAAAGGCATTGAATAACGCCTTCTAAATTGTAATAGATTTGTATCCCCTTAAGAAGTGATACTTTCAAAGAATACAATGATCAAGAAGTGCGGGAGAGATGAAAGTGAGGAGATGAAGCAAGAAAAGTATGGGAAAGGAAGAAAGGAAAGAAATTTAAGTTCTTTGTGGCTAACAGTTGAGAAAATAAAAGATAAAATATTTACATATTCAATACCACAAATAATATGTAATAGTATAATAAACAAATATGTATAAAAAGAGAGTAAAGCAGTGATCTATTTAATCTTTTTATAGAAGTATAGTTGATTTATATTATATAAAATATTATTGTAATGTATTTCTCTGATCTCTGCCTCAACTCACATATGTTAGTATAGGTGAACATGGTTTTGAATACAAGAGCATATATAAAGTTAAATACAAATAAGGTTTTGAAGGAAAATGAAAAATTACTAGAGTAGGTTACCAAAGGTGTCCACAGGCTACAGATTATTTGTTTTACAGTGTTTTAAAAAATAGAAGAAAAGTAAATAAAAAGAAAATGAAAAATATATTGAGCTTTCAAGATAGATGTTTAATGTTTCTAAATTGCCTCAGAATCCTCATAACCACAACAGTGCTAAGATGAATAGCCTCACACATGCTCTCCTATGAACATACATATGCTTTTTTTCTGTTATAGGAATTCTGGATCATAGATTACAATTTATTATATTTGGTTAAGTACTCACAGATTTGTCTTCAGATTGGGTGCACCAAACTAACTCTTACGAATAGTACATGTGCATTTCCGTTGGCTTCTTGTCTGAATTTTATTTTTGTATACAGAAGGTTCTTATTAGTTATATATTTTATACATATTGGTGTATATATGTCAATCCCAATCTCCAAATTCATCCCCACCCCCACCCCTGCTTTCCACCTTGGCAACCAAACATTTGTTCTCTACATCTGTGTCTCTATTTCTGCCTTGCAAAGCAGCTCATCTGTACCATTTTTCTACATTCCACATATATGCATTAATATATGACATTTGTTTTTCTCTTTCTGACTTACTTCATTCTGAAAGACATCCTCTAGGTCCATTCACATCTCTACAAATGACCCAATTTCATTCCTTTTTATGGCTGAGTAATATTCCATTGTATATATGTACCACATCTTCTTTGTCCATTCGTCTGTCAATGGGCATTTAAGTTGCTTCCATGACCTGGCTATTGTAAATTGTGCTGCAATGAACATTGGGGTACATGTGTCTTTTTGAATTATGGTTTCCTCTGGGTATATGCCCAGTAGTGGGATTGCTGGGTCATATGGTATCTCTATTTTTAGTTTTTAAGGAACCTCCATACTGTTCTCCATAGTGGCTCTATCAATTTACATTCCTAACAACAGTGTAAGAGGGTTCCCTTTTCTCCACATCCTCTCCAGCATTTGTTGTTTGTAAATTTTATGATTATGCCCATTCTAACTGGTGTAAGGTAGTTTTGATTGTAGTTCTCAGCACCTCATTGTAGTTTTGATTTGCATTTCTCTAATGATTAGTGATATTGAGCACCTTTTCATCTGTCTCTTGGCCATCTGTATGTCTTCATTGGAGAAATGTCTATTTAGGTCTTCTGCCCATGTTTAGATTGGGCAGTTTATTGTTTTTAATATTGAGCTGCATGTGCTATTTATATATTTTGGACATTAATCCTTTGTCCATTTATTCATTTGCAAATATTTTCTCCCATTCTGAGGGTTGTCTTTCCATCTTATTTGTAGTTTCCTTCACTGTGCAAAAGCTTTGAAGTTTCATTAGGTCCCATTTATTTATTTTTGTTTTTATTTCCATTACTCTAGGAGGTGGTTCAAAAAAGATCTTGCTGTGATTTATGTCAGAGTGTCCTTCCTATATTTTCCTCTAAGAGTTTTATAGTGTCTGGCCTTACATTTACGTCTTTAATCCATTTGGAATTTATTTTTGTGTATGGTGTTAGGGAGTGTTTTACTTTCATACTTTTACATGTAGCTGTCCAGTTTACCCAGCACCACTTACTGAAAAGGCTGTATTTTCTCCATAGTATATCCTTGCCTCCTTTGTCATAGATTAGTTGATCATAGGTGCATTGGTTTATCTCTGGGCTTTCTATCCTGTTCCATTGATCTATATTTCTGGTTTTGTGCCAGTACCATATTGTCTTGATTACTGTAGCTTTATCCTGATTACTGTAGTCTGGGGTCAGGGAGTCTGATTCTTCAGCTCTGCTTTTTTTCCCCACAAGATTGCTTTGCCTATTCGGGGTCTTTTGTGTTTCCATACAAATTGTGAAATTTTTTGTTTTAGTTCTGTGAAAAATGCCATTGGTAGTTTGATACGGATTGCACTGAATCTGTAGATTGCTTTGGGTAGTAGAGTCATTTTCACAATGTTAATTCTTCCAATCCAAGAACATGGTATATATCTCGATCTCTTTGTATCATCTTTAACATCTTTCATCAGTGTCTTATAGTTTTCTGCATACAGGTCTTTTGTCTCCTTAGGTAGGTTTATTCCTGGGTATTTTATTCTTTTGGTTGCAATGGTAAATGGGAGTGTTTTCTTGATTTCACTTGCAGATTTTTTATCATTAGTGTATAGGAATGCAAGAGATTTCTGTGCATTAATTTTGTATCCTGCTACTTTACTAAATTCATTGATTAGCTCTAGTAGTGTTCTGGTAGCATCTTTAGGATTCTCTATATATAGCATCATGTCATCTGCCAACAGTAACATTTTTACTTCTTTTCCGATTTGGAGTCCTTTTATTTCGTTTTCTTCTCTTATTGCTGTGGCTAAAACTACCAAAACTATGTTGAATAATAACGGTGAGAGTGGGTAACCTTGTCTTGTTCCCAATCTTAGTGGAAATGGCTTCAGTTTTTCACCATTGACAATGATACTGGCTGTGGGTTTGTCATGTATGGCCTTTATTATGTTGAGGTAAGTTCCCTCTATGCCAACATTCTGGAAGGTTTTTATCATAAATGGGTGTTGAATTTTGTTGAAAGCTTTTTCTGCGTCTATTGAGATGATCATATGGTTTTTCTCCTTCAATTTGTTAATATGGTTTATCACATTGATTGATTTGTGTATACTGAAGAATCTTTGCATTCCTGGGATAAACCCCACTTTATCATGGTGTATGACCCTTTTAATGTGCTGTTGGATTGTGTTTGCTAGTATTTTGTTGAGGATTTTTGCATCTATTTTTATCAGTGATATTGGCCTGGAGTTTTCTTTTTTTGTGGCATCTTTGTCTGCTTTTGTATCAGGGTGGTGGTGGCCTCATAGAATGAGCTTGGGAGTGTTCCTCCCTCTGCTATATTTTGGAAGAGTTTGAGAAGAATAGGTGTTGGCTCTTCTCTTAATGTTTGATAGAATTAGCCTGTCAGGCCATCTGGCCCTGAGATTTTGTTTGCTGTAAGATTTTTATTCACAGTTTCAATTTCAGTGCTTGTGATTGGTCTGTTTATATTTTCTATTTCTTCCTGGTTCAGTCTCAGAAGGTGGTGGTTTTCTAAGAATTTGTCCATTTCTTCCAGGTTGTCCATTATATTGGCATAGAATAACTTATAGTAATCTCTCATGATCCTTTGTATTTCTGCAGGGTCAGTTGTTACTTCTTTTGTTTTTTTCATTTCTGATTCTATTAATTTGAGTCTTTTCCCTTTTTTTCTTGATGAGTCTGGCTAGTGGTTTATCAATTTTGTTTTTTTTCTCAAAGAACGAGCTTTTAGTTTTATTGATCTTTGCTACTGTTTCCTTCATTTCTTTCTCATTTCTTTCTGATATGATCTTTATGATTTCTCTCCTGCTAACTTTGGGGGTTTTTTTGTTCTTCTTTCTCTAATTGCTTTATGTGTAAGGTTAGGTTGTTTATTTCAGATGTTTCTTGTTTCTTGAGGTAGGATGTATTGCTATAAACTTCCCTCTTAGAACTGCTTTTGCTGCATCCTATAGATTTTGGTCATCGTGTTTTCATTGTCATTTGTTTCTAGGTATTTTTTGATTTCCTCGTATTTTTTGATTTCCTCTGTGATTTCTTCAGTCATCTCTTGGTTATTTAGTAGTGTATTGTTTAGCCTCTATGTGTTTGTATTTTTTATAGATTTTTTCCTGTAATTAATATCTAGTCTCATAGCGTTGTGGTCAGAAAAGATACTTGATACAATTTCAATTTTCTTAAATTTGCCAAGGCTTGATTTGTGACCCAAGATATGATATATCCTGGAGAATATCCCATGAGCACTTGAGAAGAAATTGTAATCTGCTGTTTTTGGATGGAATGCCCTATAAATATCAGTTAAGTCCATCTTGTTTAATGTATCATTTCCAAAGCTTGTGTTTCCTTATTTCCATTTTTGATGATCTGTACATTGGTGAAAGTGGGGTGATAAAGTCCCCTACTATGAATGTGTTACTGTTGATTTCTCCTGTTATGGCTGTTAGCATTTGCCTTATGTATTGAGGTGCTACTATGTTGGGTTCATATATATTTACATTTGTTATATCTTCTTCTTGGATTGATCCCTTGATCATTATGGAGTGTCCTTCTTTTTCTCTTTTAATAGTCTTTATTTTAGACTCTATTTTGTTTGATATGAGAATTGCTACTCCAGCTTTCTTTTGATTTCCATTTGCATGGAATATCTTTTTCCATCCCCTCACTTTCAGTCTGTATGTGTTCTAGATCTGAAGTGGGTCTCTTGTAGACAACATATATACACGTCTTGTTTTTGTATCCATTCAGCCAGTCTATGTCCTTTGGTTGGAGCATGTAATCCATTTACATTTAAGGGAGTTATCGATACATTTGTTCCTATTACAATTTTCTTAATTGTTTTGGGTTTGTTATAGTAAGTCTCTTCCTTCTCTTGTGTTTCCTGCCTAGAGAAGTTCCTTTAGCATTTGTTGTAAAGTTGGTTTGGTGGTGCTGAATTCTCTTAGCTTTTCCTTGTCTGTAAAGGTTTTAATTTCTCTGTCAAATCTGAATGAGATCCTTGCTGGGTAGAGTAATCTAGGTTGTAGTTTTCTCACTTTCATCACTTTAAATATGTCCTGCCACTCCCTTCTGGCTTGCAGAGTTTGTGCTGAAAGATCAGAGGTTAACTTTATGGGTATTCCTTTGTATGGGAATACAAGGGAATTCCCTTGTATTAATTGTTGTTTTTCCCTTGCTGCTTTTAACATTTTTTATTTAATTTTTGATATTTTGACTACTATGTGTCTAGGCATGTTTCTCCTTGGATTTATTCTGTATGGGACTCTCTGCCCTTCCTGGACTTGATTGACTATTTCCTTATCCTTATTAGGGAAGTTTTCAACTATAATCTCTTCACATATTTTCTCAGTCTTTTTTTTTTTTTTTCTCTTCTTCTTCTGGGACCCCTATAATTCAAATTTTGGTGTGTTTAATATTGTCCCAGAAGTCTCTGAGATTGTCCTCAGTTCTTTTCATTCTTTTTTCTTTATTCTGCTCTGTGGTAGTTATTTCCACTAGTTTACATTCCAGGTCACTTCTCCGTTCTTCTCCCTCAGTTATTCTTCTATTGATTGTTTCTGGAGAATGTTTAATTTCATTTATTGTATTGTTCATCATTGGTTTTTTTTGCTCTTTAGTTCTTCTAGGTCTTTGTTAAACGTTTCTTGTATTTTCTCCATTCTATTTCCAAGATTTTGGATCATCTTTACTATCATTACTCTGAATTCTTTTTCAGGTAGACTGCCTATTTCCTCTTCATTTGTTTGGTCTGGTGGGTTTTTACCTTGCTCCTTCATCTGCTGTGTATTTCTCTGTTTTCTCATTTTGCTTAACTTACTGCATTTGCGGTCTCCTTTTCGCAGGCTGCAGGTTCATAGTTCCCGTTGTTTTTGGTGTCTGCTCCCAGTGGGTAAGGTTGGTTCAGTGGGTTGTGTAGGCTTCCTGGCGGAGGGGACTGGTGCCTGTATTCTGGTGTATGAGTCTGGATCTTGTCTTTCTGGTGGGCAGAACCACGTCCTATGGTATGTTTTGGGGTGTCTGTGAAGGTATAATGATTTTAGGGAGCCTCTCTGCTAATGGGTGGGGTTGTGTTCCTGTCTTACTAGTTGTTTGGCATAGGGTGTCCAGCACTGTAGCTTGCCCAGTCATTGAGTGGAGCTGGGTCTTAGCATTGAGATGGAGCTTTCTGGGAGAGCTTTTGCCATTTGATATCATGTGGGGCTGGGAGGTCTCTGGTGGTCCAGTGTCCTGAACTTGGCTCTCCTACCTCAGAGGCTCAGGCCTGGCACCTGGCCACAGCACCAAGACCCTGTCAGCCACACGGCTCAGAAGAATGGGAGGAAAAAAAAAGAAAGAAAAAGTACATAAATAAAATAAAATTATTAAAATAGAAAAAAGTTATTAAAAATAAAAAAGGAATAAAAAAGGAAGAGAGAAAGAAAGAAGAGAGCAACCAAACTGTAAAACAAATCCACCAATGATAAGAAGCGCTAAAAACTATACTAAGAAAAAAAAAAAAGGGACAGTCAGAACCCTAGGACAAATGGCAAAAACAAAGCTATATAGACAAAATCACACTAAGAAGCATACACTCACAAAAAGAGAAAAAGGAAAAATATATATATATATAAAAGAGAGCAACCAAATCAATAAACAAATCTACCAATGACAATAAGCTCTACTACTAAACTATGATGAACATAAAACCAGAAACAAATTAGATGCAGAAAGCAAACCCCAAGTCTACAGTTGCTCCCAAAGTGCACCGCCTCAATTTTGGGATGATTCGTTGTCTATTCAGGCATTCCACAGATGCAGCGTACATCAAGTTGATTGTGGAGATTTAATCTGCTGCTCCTGAGGCTGCTGGGGAAACTTCCCTTTCTCTTCTTTGCTCGCATACCTCCTGGGGTTCAAATTTTGATTTGGCCCCGCCTCTGTGTATAAGTTGCCTGAGCGCGTCTGGCCCCCTCCCAGACAGGAGGGGGTTAAAGGAACGGCTGGTTAGGGGGCTCTGGCTCACTCAGGTCGGGGGGGAGGGAGGGGTATGAAATGCAGGGCAAGCCTGTGGCGGCAGAGGCTGGCATGACGTTGCAACAGCCTGAGGTGCGCCATGTGTTCTCCCGGGGAAGTTGTCCCTGGATCACGGGACTCTGTCAGTGGTGGGCTGCACAGACTCCCGGGAGGGGAGGTGTGGATAATGACCTGTGCTTCCACACAGGCCTCTTGGTGGCCATAGCAGCAGCCTTAGTGTCTCATGCCTGTCTCTGGTGTCCGTGCTGATAGCTGCGGCTTGTGCCCATCTCTGGAGCTCGTTTAGGTGGTACTCTGAATCCCCTCTCCTCACACACCCCAAAACAATGGTCTCTTCCCTTTTAGGCAGGTCCAGACTTTTTTCCAGACTCCCTCTCAGCTAGCTGTTGTGCACTAGCCCCCTTCAGGCTGTGTTCACACAGCCAACCCCAGTCTTCTCCCTGGGATCTGACCTCTGAAGCCCAAGCCTCAGCTCCCAGCCCCCACCACCCCCCCAGGGGGTGAGCAGACAAGCCTCTCAGGCTGGTGAGTTTTGCTCAGCATGGATCCTCTCTGTGGGAATCTCTCTGCTTTGCTCTCTGAACCCGTTTCTGCACTCTCCTCCATGGCTTCAAAGCTTCCCCCCCAACCCCAGTCTCCACCAGTGAAGGGGCTTCCTAGTGTGTGGAAATTTTTCCTCCTTCACAGCTCCCTCCCCAACGTGCAGGTCCTGTCCCTATTCTTTTGTCTCTGTTTATTCTTTTTTCTTTAGCCCTACCCACGTATGTGGGAAGTTTCTTGCCTTTTGGGAAGTCTGAGGTCTTCTGCCAGCGTTCAGTAGGTGTTCTGTAGGAGTTGTTCCACATGTAGATGTAGTTTTGATGTATTTGTGGGGAGGAAGGTGATCTCCACATTTTACTTCTCCACCACCTTGAAGGCCGAGAGCGAGACTAGAATTTTATTAGACTAAGTCCATGTGGGCTCTTTCAAGATTACTTGGGAATAAAAATTTTAATACGCAACTATTTATCCATATGAAAATAACCAGAATTTTAAACAACTTTAACTTCTGTATACTGAGTTTTCCCTCCCTGAAGAAGTGGATAATACTATGTACTTATATTTATACATTTACATCTTAAAGTGATTTTTATTTTGTAACCCAAGTCTTTTACAATCAGAGGAACTTATAATAAGAAGTGATGAGACTGTGCAATATGTCAAACCAACTTCCCAATAAAGATTAAAATATTTCAGATACTGAGTCACTCTTGGAGGTCATCTATTCCACCTTTCTCATTTGCCAATTTGAAAACTGAGGTCCCAAACAAAACGAATGAAAAACTGTTCAGGATCATATGGTTAATTGGCAAAACGAGATCAAGATCTATGTTCTCCTGATTTCTCACCTAGAATTTTTACAATATTATGTGCTTTTGTTGTATGGTTTTAGCCATTGTAGGTGCTATTATGTAGTGTTGGCAATTTAGTGTATCTCAAATTAGTCTGTCAATAAGATTTTTTTAATCTAAACAGACACAACATTGACTAACCATTCTTCATAAATATGAACTTAGACTTCAAAAGTGTGTGTGTGCACACACGCGCGCATGTGTGTATATAAGGCCTAAATGCAAATATAGAAAGTTTCCCGTAATCTAAAGGTGGCAAATACAAAGCTGTCCATTCAAGATTTAGTCAATGGAGATTTTTTTGAAGAAAATATATCAAAGAAGTAAAATAAATTGGAAGTTAACAGTTATATTTCAAACAACTAGATATTAACTGAATTTTTAAAATCTGCTGACGACTGAGGCATAAAAGAAACTATAATTTTCTGGAGGGAGAAATGCCTCAATGAACATGGGAGAAAAACTGGTAATTAAAGAGAAAATCTGTGCTATGGCATGTAAAATTTTTTCTGCATTATTTGCTCTGGTCCTCCACCCTAATAAACGAGTTATTGTAAAATCAAGGTCAGTTTCTCATACTAACAGTATTCCCACAGCGTCCTCTCACTCATAGTACCTTTGTTCCAAAGCCATGTGAATAAATGCTGTTATCATGCAAAGAAATGTGAAGTAACATATGCATCTGTATTATCTATGAATCAATGTATTGAAACTTCTCTAGGTATGCTAAAGTTGGAAAATATTTGTGGATCATTTGTTACACATCTCACAATAGTGGAAAATTCTGCCAATACATTGGGTTTTTTTGGGATTTTTTTTTTGCGGTATGCGGGCCTCTCACTGTTGTAGCCCCTCCCGTTGCAGAGAACAGGCTCCAGACGCGCAGGCCCAGCGGCCACGGCTCACGGGCCCAGCCGCTCCGCGGCACGCGGGATCCTCCCGGACCGGGGCACGAATCCGTGTCCCACGCATCGGCAGGCGGACTCTCAACCACCGCGCCACCAGGGAAGCCCCAATGTATTGTTAAAAATTAATGCTGGCATTACAAGAGGGCCCTGAGTGGTTTTCAGTACGAAAGCGAATACATTTTATATTAGCATTTCTGCTTGGAAAATTCCTAACTAAGCTGCCAAAGGGGGTTAATAAATTTGAGTTAGAAAACAAATTTGTTATTTTTTATATGCAGCCTCATGACTATACTGTTTAATATTTATTAGTAGATCAGTAAAATTTCCTTGAATTGTTTGATTGTATCATGACCTAAAAATCACTCTCACAAATGTTTTGACAATACATACACTTAATGTCTTGAGCAATTAAATTATCATGTTTCTGAGTATATACTTTGATTAATACCTTAAGTTCATGATCCAGAAAGTTCACCTTGATCTGTCTTTCAGGCTACAACATAGATTTCCCCTTTAAAATATATAATGAACAAGATTTATAATCTCTGAAGGGTACAATATTGAAAATAAATAGTTGCATAAAAAATAAAACGCTATCCCTTTTCACATAAAGAACCTACTATTTCCATATAATTTGAGTTAAGTCTTAAACTAAAGATATGAAATATTGACAAAAAAGAACTGATGGCATAATTAAAAAAGACTAAGCACATTCTAAGTACCAGGTAATAATAGTATAAATACTTATTATTAAGCTTTAATATGATTTTATTCATGATAGATATTATAGTCATGTTTTTAGATGAAGACACTAAAACTCATCTTTTGAGTAACTTGTTGAAGCTTACATAGTTCTCTGCACTAGTAAAATGCTCTATGTATTTCAAAATACATCATTACTCATTACTCTATACTGGGGCAGAACCTCTGGATACATGGCTCAGGGTCCACTCTTCTAAAACAGACTAAGTCCTCCACACCACTTATTCCTGCCTGTACCAGTTAATATTAAAGTGTGCATGGCCCTGACCACCTATCTTCTATCACCCTAAGTGTTCTGATCTTTCTTATTACCTGAATCCTAAACTTTTTCATTGTACTCTCAAGAATTGTGCACCATAACTAAGAAATCCTCTAATAACTTTAATCTCTCATCTAAAAGTTCTCTCTACTTCCATTCTTTCTTTCAATGACTCATTATTGAGAATATCACTGGACTGGTGGCTGTTCAATAATTTTCTTGAGTGACTGATTTTTTGGAGATTTTGGGGTTTGTTTCAGTGTTCTCTGTTATCTCTGCAGATAGTATTCAGAGATTATTGTTAATTCCAAAGTTTTAAAGAAACCCTGCTGCCATGGTCTGAATGTTTGTGTCCCCCTAAAATTTCCAGGTTGAAATCCTAACCTCCAAAAGTGATGTGTGATGGTATTAGTAGGTGGGGCCTTTAGGAGGTGATTAAGTCATGAGGGTGGTACTCTCATGAATGGGATTAATGCTTTTATAAAAGTGATCCCACAGAACTCCGTAGCCACTTTCACTGTGTGGAGGACACAATTAGAAGTCTGCAATGCAACAGCGGGCCTTCACCAGAACCTAACCATGCTGGTATGCTTTTCTTAGACTTCCAGCCTCCAAAACCATGAGAAATGAATTTCTGCTGTATATGAGCTCCCCAGTTTGTGGTGTTTTGTTATAGCAGCCCAAATGGACTAAGACACCTCCCATGTTCTTCTCACATCCTTGTGATTGCCCTCATGTATTCCTGCTACAAACAGTTCATCAACTGGCATGAGGTTTATTCTCCTTAAATTCCAAGTCCTGCTATGTTACTGTGCAACTTCTATGAGCAGCTGAATATTCCATCAATCCCTCTATTTGGTGAAGTCCTTAGCCTATTCATAACCACTGACCTTCTAATCTTTTCCAGTTCAATCAGTCATTACCACGCTCACACCTGGAACCCTGTCAACAAATTAAGTCAATCCAATTCCAAGTATGATTCAGTCATCCCACTCTGAACCAACCCTTGGCTACTCCCAGTTTGCTTATTTCTCTGGGACTTCTTTTCAACCTTGTCAAGATGTGCAATCCATTTCTCTACTTATTCCCACTTCATTAACATTATTTATAATTATCCTCTTATTTTTAATTTTCTCATTATCCAGCTTAGATTGCTAATTCACAAAGATTCTTTGCTGGCCTAAATTTTTTCGAACTTTGTTTAAAAAAATCCCAATATTGGATGAGCCTAATTCTGGATATTCTCTACACTGGCATCTAAGCAAACTAGTACTTCTAGGAAAAAAATCATACTAAGAGACAAATTGTTTCTTCCATAAATTTGTGGAAAAACAAATAATAATAAGCCATTAGAAAGACTAAGCAGTGTTACCATCTCTCTGATCATTCTCTCTACAGTGACTAAATCAATTTTTTTCTTTTCAGTCTGAAACTTCTAACTCTTCCCCTCATTCTCAGAAGAATACTCTGCTTTCCGATTTATAGAGACAATAGAAGTTATGAGATGGGGACTCCTTTATTATACAATTACTCAACACAAAATACTACTTATATCTAGCGGTGCTTGCCCAAACTACCATCCCAAAAAGCAGAATATGGGCAGCATCAGCAGCTTTGTGCAAGAGCTGGTGAGAAGATGCTACCAAGTGTTAAGAGCTTGGAATAATGAACCCTCCAACAAGTAACTCATGCCCCAAAGGAGAGGATTCTCTGAGTGAGAAAAGCAGAAATTGAGTACGTGAATTATTTTAAGTACCAGAAAAAGAAATTATAGTTCTGGAGTTGTGGGTAAGGGCAAAACAAAACAAACCAAAACAAAAAAAAAATGCTTGCAGAGTCAGCAAGTGATCAAACAGGGATGTGGTGGTCAGAGATGTAAAGAATCTCAGAAATATCCAACAAATTTCTTTTGCAAAGAAATCCACCCTGCACGCAAAATTCAAATATAGCAAGGCAGAAAGTCTGGGAAAAATGAAAAGGGAAGCTAATTTAGAAGGCAGAAGGGGCAGAAAGAAAGTACAGTGACAGTAAAATACAACCTATAAATTTGAGAGCACTTTCTTGAAAGGCAATACCTATAGAGATTTAGGAATATCTGGAAACAAGAAAGCATATATAAAACAATAAAAATATTCTGAGTGGATGTAAAGCTATGAAGTGGCTACACAGGTCACATTTTGACTACTTCATGATGATAACAGATGAGGAAATAATAAATTGTGAAACTTTGTAAAGTACCCTGGCTTTACCACCCTCTTCACAGAGAACTATAGTTATTCACATATGGGGAACAAAAAGGTTATTATGAGAATAAATGAAGGTGAATCAAATTTTGTTTATGATAAAATAAAGTCATTAGGAAAATAGGGACTACAGACAATATGAAACCATTATCTAATATGTTTAAATGAAATAAAATAAATTAGTAAGGGGGGAGGGAGACGCAAGAGGGAGGAGATATGGGGGTATATGTACAGCTGATTCACTTTGTTATAAAGCAGAAGCTAATACATCATTGTAAAGCAATTATACTCCAATAAAGATGTTAAAAAAAAAAGATGCATCAGGCCAGAATTGTAAACTAGAAATAAACTAAAAAAAAACCCCAAAAAACCTATATAGGCCTCAAAATAATTTAAAAAGTCAGAAATAGGATGTCTTGGGATTGAGACATCTCGATCAGATGTTGAAAAATTTGAGAACTGATAAAAATCAAGAAGTATTAAAAAATAAGACTCATTTTAGAAATGAAGTTTAAATCAGGAGAAAAATAAGATCAAAATATACACCACAAAAAGCACAATAAATAAACTAGAAAATAGAAAAGGAAAATTGTGTTATTAAAATTTAAAAGAAATAAATGATCTGAAAGGAAGCAATAAATGCAAAGCATAATTAAAGAGGGTGCAACATGTATAGTTGGGATCTTTGCAAAGGAAAGCCAACTCAAGAGTTCAGGGCAGGTAATTAGTTAATAGAAGAAAACTTTCCTGAAATAAAAGGAGATGTATATCTATATACTGAAAGGTACACTATGAAACTCTATTCATTAAATATTTCTTGAATTATTTGATTCAATGAAAGTTTCTAATCTAGTTGCTGGTCTCTTCATACATGGAATGAGTCCACATTTATGAAAACTGGTTTATTCCGAAACAGCATTTTCTCAAGGTGTGTAACCTGTGCTAAATTTTTCTCAACTTTTAAGTAGTTGTAATCTCTGGACACTGTAATAACTTTTAGTTATGTCTAAATACATAGGAAGCAAATTCTTCCTGAGAATGAAACTGCCTTAAACTTTCTCCAAAATAGTCAAAGACAACTAAAAATCCAAGATCATGTGTTTGAACAATCTGTTGTCTTATACTCTTACTCTCATTCAAGCAATTGCACTTTTTAAAAGAATTTGGTCATGTAACATGTATGAAGGAAAATCATCTCTACATCTGCTTTTCAATTAGCTCATTCAATTTGCTGAGCCTGCTCTTCTCTCTTCGTTTTCTAATTATGACAGAGAATCTGAAACAGATGGAGAAGAAACATGACCTACTTGGAAATTCAGCAGCCGGGCCTCTAAGTTTTGTAGAGCAATATCAACACTAAGGAAACATCAATTCAAGTGGATTCCAATATGCAATTGAAGTCATTAGTATGGATCGTGTCAAGCTTTTAAGCATTTACCTTATTTACTGAATGACCTAATGTTTCTAAGTGGTAATGGGGAGAGGCTGGAGTAGGAAGATAAGGATAGACTCTAATAAGAAGGTCCTTAGGGCACCCACCTGAATTTCAGAATTACTGTCAAATAAATATTTACTAGTGTCCTTTCTCTTGTATGTAGACAATAACTATAGATATAGGTGGTTGACTAAAAATTAAGTGCTAAGCTGCAATCAGATACTGAAACTGAATTCCAATATTCTGTTTAGTGAATCTCCCATGATATATATTCCATACATGGAATATTTTATCTATGTGCATATTAATTATAACTATTAAAATAATCACTGAAAATATATCTCCTGATCTATAGAATATATGAAATGTATGTTCTCAGGTCCTTGTGCTAGATACAAAATAAATATGAGTAATGTGAATTAAAATTCCCATGAACGTATCATTTTGCAAAATGAGCTTTACAAATTCCATGTTTTCTGCAATCCGGAAAAGATAAAAAATGCTTACCAAACCAAATGATGATGCTGAAACAGTTTATCAGCTGAATGATGGCAGTCAGCAATTAAGAATAGTCAAGCTTTGCAGAAAGCAGCAGATATTTAAAGGAAAGGTACTTTACAAATATTATGAAAAAAGGAAAAATGTCTATGACTCTTTTGTGTTTTTAGAATAGGGAAATAAAAGAAAAGAAAATTTTACAAGTAAAAGCACCAGAATACATTTTAAATTTTATAAAATAACAGTAAAAGAGTATTATGAACCCTTAACTTTTGTCTTTTTAGATTTTAGAACAATAATAACATAACTAGGACTTGGTTGTAATTCTAGTTCTAACACATCCATTTACAATTTATTTTATGTTTCTAAACCTCAGGTTTATCATATATAAGTGGACTCCTATGATAATGAAATGAGGTAATCAATGTACGATAATAGGCAAACCAAATGGCACACTGTAGCTTCCCATAATAGATGTTCGATAAATACGGGTTTGTTTTTCTTGTTTTCCTCTATTATAATCCATTTTTCCAAAGTATGAGTAAATGAAAAATAATGGTTACACCCACCATTTCAACAATGATTATATTCACAATCAATTCTGTCCTTTCTATCTCTATTTTTAGATAAGGCCATAACATAAATGACTTACCTTTATTTTTAGATTAATTGGCTAATAAAATAATGTCCATGGAAACCATAAGATACCAAAGGAATGTAGATGCAAATAAGTTAATGATAATTTAGAATTTGTATTAGTTATGGTAATAGAAGTTCCTATACAGATAACCCCAAAATAATAGTTTAATGCAATATAAGTTTATTTCTTTTTCACTGTTCTGATTGTTGATGGTAAGAACTGTCACTGTGCTTCATAGTCCTTTAGGTGTTTAGTGACTTAGGAGTTAGAAAATACGCTTTTACATTTGGCTACTAAAATTTCCTTGAGAGTCACCCTCAATTCAGCAAGGACTGAGAAGGACAAAGAGACTGTTGAAGTCATGCGGCAAGTTTCGTATAGAAATGGCATGGAAGAGGCGTGCATCACTGCTCTTCATAATTCACTGGCCAAGGCTTAGTTATTTGGTCATAACTAAGCTCGAGGGAGACAGGGAGAAAAGGGAAACTGGTTTTTCTGAATTTGCTAGTTAATCTGTGCCTAAGAAATAGTGAGAACTAAATATATAAATAGGAATAACACAGTAGCTTTTATATGGCTATGTGTGTAACATAATTATCAAAAGTTTTCCATGTGTGATAGAAAATTTAATTTAGAAATACATATATTCATTACAAAATAAGAAGTCTTTGTCAGTGCATATTAATCACCCCAGTGAGTGTTCAGTATTGGATCAAAAAGCAAGGATTTTTTTTGACTATATATATTATTCTGTATTACCACATATGTATATAACAGGTGGGAAAGCAAATTAATAACCTTTATAATATGTGTTAAAGATAAATACAGCAACTTTCATCACTAATGACTTTCTGGGGTGGGTGAAAGGGAATAGAAGTATTAGTCCCAAAATAGTAATTTTGCACGTCTTGGAGTTAGATATCTTAATCCAACTATAAGCATGTTTTAAAGATTTTAAGGTTTGAGATATCAAGCTAAGGAACAAAAGAAATACTTCTAAGGTAATTAGGGGAAAAATTGCTCCATTTAAAAAAATTAAAACTATCTTCATCAACTTTCCCTGATATATTTAAACATTTCACTTAACCACTTAAATTTAGCTTTATAAAAAGTGATAAGATTTTTCTAAATAAAATAATTTGACTCCAAAAAGAATTTATTTGAACACAGAAAACAAAATTAATCTTTTCAATGAGCCATTATTCTCTATTAAATCTAGTATTAATAAGATTCATTTGAGATCTTATACTGGTTAATGTTAGAACTCCTACAATTCAAGAAAAGAAAAAAAGAAGGCAATCCAATAAAAAGGCATACCATGATTTAAGGATTAAAAAGAATTAAAGAATATGACAGGCATTATTTAAAACAGAGAAAAAATAGGTTATTCTAATAAATGTTTTTAGGTCCTTTGAGGAATGTAAAAGGAAATAATGTTACTTATTAATTTCCTTTAAATTATTATTAACTTATATACTCACATTTTCCCCAGTTTTTCGTTTCTTTGTTTTTGCTTTATTTTATTTATTTATTTATTTTTCGTGCCTGTGTGCCTAAGAGATTTAGAGGGCAGTAGGCTGTATTTGTCTTTTGGCCATTGACATTAATGAAGACCACTACTGCCAGGAGTTATTTCCTGTCACAAATAAGTAGAATGTGAAATTGTATTTACATAGGTTAAAATTAAGCTGTTTTCAAAATGGGAGTTTTATACAATCAATATATGCACCAATAACACTAATAAAAATTTTCCAAACATAATTTTAAATGATACTGCAGAGTATATTAATAAAATAGGTTATTGTTCAAATCCTCCAATTAATGACTCCCAGTGGAGAACATTTTATTTCCTACAGGAAGCTTCAAATGTCAAAAAAGATGGAGTCTGTTAGAGAAAGATTAAATTAGTATGTTGGATTTCAAAAAAGTTCATAGCTTAATTCAGTTAACTTTGCTAAAGTGGTCTGTGCGATTTGTAGTCAAGCCTTGTCAAGTAAAAGTTTACACTAATCAAAATGTTTTTCTAAATCGTTTTAATGCATAAGTTAAATGTTTTGACAATATGATGCTGTTGCTATTATTTCATCTAAGTTTCAAAAGGATTCATTAATGATGCTTTTCACAGACTACCATACAGTCGCCTAAACATTTTTTTAGTTTCAGTGATGGTTTCAGTCCAAGTTTGGGAGATTAAAAAATCAACATGTATTCTTTGTCCAAATAACATTGATACCAAGTATTATCACAGTTCATAAACTCTCTGAGCCTTGCTCTTTATCCTTCTAGTAGACTCTGTGAATGATTGCAAATCCCCAATCTTTTAGATAGATAGATACATACATACATACATAGAAGATAGATGACAGATAGATATTATGTATTTATATTTAACAAATGTATATCAGTCTTTATCTCTCTATATGTAGTTATTTGAAGAGATAAAAAAGGACAAACCTTTAGCTAGACTAACCAGGAAAAAGAGAAGCCTTAAATTCTTAAACTCAGGGATGAAAGAGGGAACACTATTACTGACCTTCCAGAAATAAAAAGGACTATAAGGAAATACTATGAACAGTATGCTTATGTGCATGTACAGATGTACACACACATATTTGCAGCCAATACTCGTCAGGCAAAAAAATGTATAGTTATGGTTTTTGATTCAGTTATCAAGAATCAGTCTTGTGGCTTGGAAGCAAAGAAATCTAAATGATACGGTATCATTGTCAGCAAGGTGAGGGTGAACTAGTTTCGTAGATTCTGAAGGAGGGGCAGGAAGTACCAACTCTGGTTGGTTGACATTTGTTTGAGTTCCCAAACCTGAAACTTTTAACAGAATTTCTTGGGTGTGAGGAACAAAATGAAAACAAATTTAGAGAAACTCTCAGATTTATTAAGTCAGAATTTCCCGGAGGAAGGAATTAAATATTGTGATTTAAACATTAGATCCAGGTATTTGTTATGTAGTCAGAGCAGATATATTCCTGGAGGGGAAGTCTTCGTGTGACTGTATAAGTGTAAGGTGAATGGTAACAAAGCTTCAGTTCTGAGTATTAGTTTCCAGACTTTGAGAATGTAAAGCACCAGTCACAGAGCACACAATCAATTAAACCTATAATACCATCTACCTATCTATTGGAAATCTGAGCATACAAACACCAACAAGCTGTATATTAAATATGCTTCATTTGAGGCTACACATACAATTAATTCATAATGGTTTTTTTTGTTTGTTTTTTTGCGGTACGTGGGCCTCTCACCGTTGTGGCCTCTCCCGTTGCGGAGCACAGGCTCTGGACGCGCAGGCTCAGCGGCCATGACTCACGGGCCCAGCCACTCCGCGGCATGTGGGATCTTCCCGAACCGGGGCACGAACCCGTGTCCCCTGCATCGGCAGGAGGACTCTCAACCACTGCGCCACCAGGAAAGCCCATTCATAATGTTTTAAATTAAAAATTAGAACTGAAATTTAAAGTAGATGTGTTTAACATAAATCTCTATTTATGGTAGAAAATAGGTAGAAAGAGAGAGAGAGAGAGAAGGGAAGGGGAGAGAGGAGAGCCGAAAGGGAAGAGATGATGGTATTAGAGAAAATAGGCATTTCATCCTCAGTGTCACCATTTTATCCACATGGGTCTTCATGCAATATAAATGCTATTATTTTTCTGTTGTTGTTTACTTTAGTGCTTACATTCTACTGATTTAATACACAATTTGACTTAAAAAAACTTTAATTTTCAAGCTATTTCTTTTGTCTGCATATTTCTCAATATAGCTACATAGATATGTCAAATTTAAATATTTCCATAGCATATAAATATGTAATTATGGCTATTTTTATATCTTTTAATAAAAAGAAATAGCTTAAGTATTAAATAATAAGATCACATAAAGACTCTCATGAGAATTTATGGCCATAAATCACGCTTTGAATTTTCAAATATATGAGCTAATTGATATGAGCCTCTAGATTTACAGGCTGAGAAATCGACTTTTAATTTTTTTTTTTATGTAGAATATTTTCAGTGTTTTTGTGAGTGAAAAGAATAGAAAGAAACCGAGGCTATTACATATACGTTAGTCTCAAAGTACAGTCACCTAATGGAATTACTCAGGTTACAAAAGGTCCTTTCCCATATACAAGCAAGTATCTCCTCAGATTGAATCACAACTGCTGTGAAACTCTGTAACAGATAGAACTCCAGTCTGTCATTTAATTACTATAAAGAAAAAAAATACATGATCTTTTCATTTATGGAGATGTTAATAATAAAATATCAGTCACAAAATTGTATTTTCTTTTTTTTTAATGGAGAAACTCTTTATTAGTAGAAATCAATAATTCATCATATGACTTTATACTTTATGACCCAGGTCTAGAAACCATACAATTGCTAAACTAACTCCTCCCCACTATTAGAAGCAATCACTGGACAGTGCAAAGTTACCCCTCTCCTCTTAGCATCCAGGTCAGAACAGTATACATAACATCAATTTGGATGAAATTCATCCACAGACACTGATTCAAAATATGACAGACTTCGCTGGCTAAGAGAATGTGCAGAATTCTATTTAAGAATTTAGAGGGGCCTCCCTGGTGGCGCAGTAGTTAAGGCTCTGCACTCCCAATGCAGGGGGCCTGAGTTCAATCGTTCGTCAGGGAACTAGATCCCACATGCATTCCGCAACCAAGAGTTCACATGCCACAACTAAGGAGCCTGAGAGCCACAACTAAGGAGCTTGCCTGCTGTAACTAAGACCTGCCGCAACCAAATAAATAAATAAATATTAGAAAAAAAATTTAGAAAAGACTGCAAAAAGTTGTGGAAAATCTAATAGACCCATTCCCTGGCTCTAAACCCTTTTATTCCCTTAAAATTGCTAATACTACAATCTCAGACAACTCTAATGAGAGGAAAAATGAGCAAAATCACCTTTTGGTTTTTTTTTTTTTAACATCTTTATTGGAGTATAATTGCTTTACAATGGTATGTTAGTTTCAGCTTCACAACAAAATGAATCAGTTATATATATACATATATTCCCATATCTCTTCCCGCTTGCGTCTCCCTCCCTCCCACCCTCCCTATCCCACCCCTCCAGGCGGTCACAAAGCACCGAGCTGATCTCCCTGTGCTATGCGGCTGCTTCCCACTAGCTAGCTACCTTACTTTTCGTAGTGTATATATGTCCATGCCTCTTTATCGCTTTGTCACCGTTTACCCTTCCCCCTCCCCATAGCAGGAATAAAGACACCTTTTGGTTTTTAATTATCTTATTGGTTTTCTTAAAAATAACAAGTATTTAATGTAACATGCAAATAGAAGTATATTTTCAAACGTCAAAAGAGAAACTTGGAAAATAAAATGAAAAACTTTCCCAAATAAACATTTTGGTACATACCCTTCCTGACTCTCTGCACCCATACCACATAGGTTTTTGATTTATAACTAGAATCACACTATATATAGTTTATCTAGAATTTTTTGACTTGTCAGTACATATGAAAAATTTGTTTTTCGTTGCTATATTCGTTGAACGCAAGAGTCCCTGACACGTAGATAGAACTCAATTTACCTCATGCTTCCTAACATCTCAACAGCACCCTATTACACAAATGTCCCATTGCTCAATTATTTCCTTGCTGATAAACTTGAACTTAATTTCAAACTTTCCCGATTAAAAAAAACCAAACTCAAATTGGTTATATCCAGCTCAGATTTCTCCCCTGGGCTTCAAATTTGAAATGACCACTGTATTTCCACGTCTAACAGACATCGAAAGCTTCACACAGCCCAAACTGCAATTCTTTAGTATCCTCCCCATTCCCAGCCCCCAAATCCCTAAACCTTCTCTTCCCTTCCCTACCACCACAAATCCACTTACTTAAACCAGAACCTCGCATTCATCAACCAGCCAATCCTGTCAGTTCTACCTTCTAATTTTCTCCGGATATTTCTTTCCCTCCATGCCAGCCTTAACCCAAGCAACTTCATCTCGTTTAGATTAATGCAAAAATATCCTTCTTCCCTTCTTGCACCCCATTCCCCGTAATCTATTCTGCACAGAGCAAAACAACTTCATTAAAAGACAGAGTTAGGGCTTCCCTGGTGGTGCAGTGGTTGAGAGTCCGCCTGCTGATGCAGGGGACACAGGTTCGTGCCCCGGTCCGGGAAGATCCCACATGCCGCGGAGCGGCTGGGCCCGTGAGCCATGGCCGCTGAGCCTGCACGTCCGGAGCCTGTGCTCCGCAACAGGAGAGGCCACAGAGGTGAAAAAGACAGAGTTAGATCAGGTCATTCCTCTGTTAAAACCTTTCAATCATTCCTCAAAACTCTCAGAACAAAACCCAAACTTCTATCAGAACCTGTAAAATTCTAAAACGTCTCCTGCCTACCTCTCTAAATGGGCCAAATCCTCTTACTGAACCCAGTGCCCCAAACGGCGCGGCCACGTGTTCACCGAAACATGCGCCTCCCAGGCCCAAAGCCTCCCCGTTCCTTTCAGAGCAGGGGGACAGAAAAGGCACCCACGCGATCCTGAGCACCGTCTTCCTCTCCTTACGTCTTTCTCTCTCCTCTCCTACCCAACACCCACCTTCCACCTGCAACGGCTCAATCTACCACCTACCTTAAAGATGACGTAGCCAACAGACGTTTCAAACAGCACCAACATGGTGAGGATGGGTCAGGGCGCTGCGCGGCCCGCCCCCGAGCTCTTATATCAGTGAAAAAAGACCAAATCTGCAGCTCCCCAAGGCTTGCAACGCCGCGGCTGGCCAAGCACCAGGGCGCCCACCTTCCCGCAAAGAACCAGCCCACGTTGCCTAAACGTTCCACACTGCACTACAAGCAGAAGGTGTGAACGCGCTTCTTCTCCAAGGCTTCTGGGATAACACAAAATTGTACTTAATTCTCTTCTGTATCCTCTTATCCAGTCCGCCTTCCCCTTTCCACATTCTTGCTCACAATGGCCCACTCCCAATTAAAAGTAACCATAATTTGTAGTAGGGAGAGGCCTTTTTGTAAAGTATCCATTTATTGAGAATTGATAAAACATTACTGAGATTTGTTGCTAATGCTGTTAGAAGAGGATCATATCTGAAATTGTAGGACTCTCCAACATTGTCATAAATTTGCTGAAAATCTGATCAGGTTTTATTATTTCTTTTCAGTGACAAGTTCTAAATAAGTTCTAAATATATATGATTTGTATTATATCCCCTTCACACTATCTGGAATTTGATATATTTCCCACATCACAGGAATTTTTCATTAAAATAAAATATTAAATGGGAAAATGATGAATATTTACCTCAAAGCCAAGTCAGGATTCTGGGATTATAGCTTTAATAACAAAAATATGTGATTTTCATGAGACTGATGAAGTTGTTTGGGTTTGGAATGTCTTTTGCCTAATAATGACCTTAACATGTTTGAAAAATGAAGATATTTTGATATATGCAAAATAGTTGCTGCTTATGAAGGTTAATAGATAGCATTTAAAATAATTATAAATTTCATAGATTTTCCAAGGGGCTAATTTCTAATATCTTTGAATCATTATGTCACAAGTTTTTCTTAATAATTATATCTTAGTTTTCTGATAAAATGATGTAATAGGATTTAATTCAACTTGATTCTTTATAATAACAGATAGACCTTATATTTTATTTAATAATATGTAAATTATTATGCATCTATTATTAAAATATTGTAGTCTTTAGATAACATAAAATATTATTGTCCTGCCCTTTTTGAGATCAATAATGGATTGCCATTAAATTTTATATCATATAAATAAGATGCCATTTCATAAATTAGTGAAAACATCATAAATATATGAACATTGCTTGTTACTTATTAAGAACCCAATCAAATGTAATGATTACATAGTAAAATTTTTTGAATTAATTAAAGTATCTCTTTTTCTTCTTTCCCTTACAAAATATTTGTCTTAATTTATACCATATTAATGAGTAAGTCATAAGGAAACAATTATTGTACATACACTTTATGAAAATTCTGATAATTTGAAAGTTATTTTTATTGGCTTTAAATTAAAAGCAAGCTTTGTAAAATACACATTTAAATAAGAAAGAAAGAAGTGTGTGCTCATGGAATTTTTTTTGCTCATAGGGAAAGTAGTTGTCACATTCCTCTTTATGTTTCTTTCCTCTTTTGGAAATCAGCTTCTTTTCCCCTTCTTTGCAACCTTTAACAATAGGACTAAATCATGGAGCTTTAACCCATTACCTCATGTATGCACATTCTCTGCCACTCTAGACCTTGAGCGATGCCGAAGGTGGTCTATGAGAGAATGGAAGCCAAATAGAATGAGTGCAAAGGCAAGCAGAGGAGACTGAGGAGGTATTTTCTGTTGGAATCAGGAGACTCAGGAAGTATTTTCTGTTGGAATCCTGGGAACCCACATGAATATAGTGTAATTTTGGCATTGTAGAAATAGAAGCAGAATACAAGTAGGCAGGGATTGGTTCAGAGATTATGGTACCTCACCTTTCTTCGAGTCCTATGTGGCACGGAAGGGATCCAAAGGTTCTAGGGAGGAAGGTCAAACATAGCTGAGATTTGGGAGACAGCCCTGACCTTCAAAGGGTGGTGTAGTTGAGTGAAGAGACCTTGAATTAGAATCTGTGGAATGTATAGTTTAGGCAAAGACCATATAGAGGACATAGCTAAGAATCTGGTATTTGCAGAACCAGGGAGAAGTGCAGGGGACAGACTGGAAGATAGTGGGCCCTGACTACATCCAGATAAGAGACCATACATTAACTGTAAATAGTTTTTATTAGGAGAAGCAGCAATAGAAAGCATTGAAATGAATCCAGGAAATGGACTCACAGTGGATTGAGCAGGCAACAGAAAAAGACTGTACAAATGATCAATCACTCTTTCCACCATGAGGATATATACACCTTCTTTTGTCCCTAGATGCCAACATGGTATGCCTTAAATCCTTGGGTTGCCTCTGGATTTGGGGGTTATTGTCTTTTAACAAAAATGAAAAAAATCAGCCACTTTTGAGCATCTCTTCTTTCCCATTCTCTATATTCCTGCTTAATCAGGTATGTGTTCAGCTATCTCATACTATCCTTCATACTATTTAACCTCTCATATTTTCCATCTGTCTACCTAGACTACATTTTATACAATTTATGTTTTTCAGTTTTTGTTTCTTTAGCTGTGTTTAATCTGCTAGCTGATCCATCATTGAGGTTGAAATTTGAACTACCCTATTATATTTTCATTTCATTAAGCTTTTCTTCAAATATTCTTCTCCCAAGCTTACAATTTTAGTCTTATCTTCTAATGCATCAAATGTACCAAACATATTTATTTTATATTTAATTCAGGTAATTGCAATAGCTGAAGTTATTTTGGATCTGTTTCTGCTGTTTCAGTGAATTAGGTATATTAGAAAGTTCAGGATACAAAATTTACTCAGAGTTTGTCCCATGCTATAAGTGCAGTGGTGAGTAAAATCTGTATCATATTGTCCCTTTCTTTGATGTTACTAGGTTTGTCTCTTTTCTTCCTGTCAAGATCTACTTCTTTTTTCTTGACCTTCATTCATTTTGACCCTTCCTTTATTTTGTTGACTATTTTTTCCCTATTTTTAATCCTTCACTCCTTCCATCCTTCTCATCCCTCATGCTGTACCTATCTCTTCATTACGACCATCACCTCCTTTCATATGTCTATATCTGTGATTTAAGGACAAATTACAGAATTTCAAAGTGAATCAAGTAAATTTCCTACAGGTCTGTGATTGTAAGAAAGGTGTGTAACTAAGTGCAACCAAGTCAGTAAAGTCATATGTGTCTTTCTAGCAGACACTATGGTCCATCACTGACTTTCTATGTAGCCTGAAATATTTAATTCATCTTAGTATTCTAGGTCCTTCACTCAATAAAATTACATAACTGGTATTTATGGAAATATAAGTTTTCTGGGCCTTAAGTTTCTGTAAGCTCCAACAATAGATTAATAAAGATTAAGAGAAGGCATGTCCTTATTCATTTACATACTGATGTCATTCCCTCAACATTGATCTAATATTGATAGAAGACAAAAATACTAAGTGAAAAGGACTTAAAATTTCTGGAAATATTAAGAATATATTATATTCTTATACAATTTTCCTTTTTATAATGCTGCAGATGAGAGATATTGTTCATAATTTTAGTGATAGAGAGCTTTTCTCCTAAAGAATTGGCATTCATCATCTTTTCCAACAATGACAACTAGATAACTGCTTATGTTTTCCTGTTGTGCCTTGTTTTCTATGAAACTCTGGGACATCTGAAGCTCATGTATAAAAAGGGCATTAAGATGCATGCTTGGTACCTTTGCTTTTTCTTCTTTGACTATCATTTTCTATTTTTGTTTTACCATTTCATTTTCTATGACTCTTCTGGTAAGCCATCAGCCTTGAAACATTTGCATGAAGAGAGAAATATATGTATACACATACATATGTATGTGTGTGTATATATATATATATATATATATATATATATACACACAAAATGGCTTGTAAATGGGAGATTCTGCAAATAATTTAGAAGGTTCTAAAAAGTCAAGTAATCCCACATGCATTTGACATTTTTATAATGACAACAACCATTATTTCTTATGATCCTTTTTTTCTTTGGATCAGAGATTGATATTAGCTGAACAATGTAACAGCAAACCAAATTCTGTTTTCACCTGTGTTATCATGGAAATTAACTTAAAATTTCAAAAATATAACACAATTTGTATTTTGATTGTAACATAGTTTTCATAAACTTATAGAACTATGTCAATATAGAATAGAAATGAACACTATAATACACGAACACAAAGCAATCTTAGAGATGAATATATGTAAAAGTCATGTTTTTCATCCATCTAAATCTTGTCTTTTTCACTTTATCCAGAATGTGATTGACATTACAGAAAATCATCTTAAACAAAGAAATGTTATCTATATGTGGATGAGGTGGGGAGGTTTCATTTCATGTTTCACTGAATAAATAGAAATTTATTTTATACTTCATATTATTGGAGGAAATTGTTATTGCTTAATTAGTAAAAATCTGGTTTTCCCATGCCCTATCACGTCTTGTACTAGATATAGGATCAATTTTTAGATAAATATTTTTAGAAATAAAAGAATATATATGTATATTATATTTGTTTTATAATAGACAAGGTATAGGTTTTCTCTACTAAAATCTAATTAGCCATCTCTAGTGTGATAGAATAAGGGAATGAAATCCAAGGCTCCCAGAGAAAGCTATCAAATTGATGGATTAATGGAGCCCAATTCATTCAGGTTTTCTGATTCATTTTTTCTCTTAGTTCCTATATTTTTCATTTTACACCATTCTGTTTAAGAAATGTTCAGTTTTTGAATCTTTAAAATTGAATTATATTTATAGTTAGTATCAAATAGTTCATTTAAGAATACAGTTTTCTCTGCTAGCTATAGTATTTCAAATTTGTTTATTTTCTACTTTTAAAATGTATCATCCAATTATATTAATCATTTATATAGTTTATTTATTAATATTATAGACAATTAAAGAATAAACCAATGGGAACTTCTGTAATTAAAGGGCGCTTATTTTCTTCCAAAGAAAGGAGAAAATTATAGAAACTTTAATCTCTCAGAAAGTTTCGCATACAAAATATCAGTAAGCATTCCAAGTTTCAATCTCAAAATACTCCTAATTTCTACCAAGAAGTGGTTAACCAGTTCATATAAATCATTTCTAATAAATGAAACTTACGTCACTGGAGAATGAAGACAAAACATAATTTTTAAAATGAAACTCTAATATGAAGGTATTATTTTACTTCATCTATTTAATGTGGTCTTCTGAAAAATTAAACTTTTAGTCTAAATTCTGTTTTCCCTCTAATCAAATGTCAGTAGATAAATTAAACATATGTCTTGGGGAATCTTGATCTTCTCTGGGGAGAAGGGGAAAAATTACTGGGGCAAATAATTTGCAAATTTAAATTCACCAATGCTTACCAATTCTGATTTTTTGCATAAACCCTAGAAACATGGATCAGTGCATTTTTTTGAGGGCATATAAATTTGTAAGGTAAATGATATTGGTTCTTCAACATGAATGCACCTGAACCAAGAAAAAAATCTTTTATTATACTATTATCCAGTATGGTAGCCATGCAGATATTATACTCAGATCTTTAGTTGTCTCCATAGAGATCCAGAGATGACTGAATTCCTAGCCAAGGAAGGTCTCTTACCTAAGACATGGAAACAAGGAATGAAGACATCAAGATGGGTTCCCCTGATCACCGGGGCTCCTCAAACTTCTCTGAACACTCGGTGCTTGTAGAGGTGGCCCATCTAATGTATTAAGAACTTGCACTTCCCTTGCTTGAGGAGATACTGTGGACTAATAGGCATTCCCCTCAGGAGCTGTCCCAGGCGGATAATTACAGTTAAATCTCGGCATAACCAAGCTGGCAATATGCTAACTTCAATATAGAGAAAAGAGATTACAACCCAAAGGAGCTGTAAAAATTAGCTAGCATGTAACAACAGGAGCCAAGGGAGTATTCCCGGTATTGGATTTTGTCCCTAGCAACACTATGTTTTATTAACTAACTCATCAAATTCCTGTCAGTAAAGCCCTCTTGGCTGTTCCTCTGACCTTGCTGATTTTTACAGTGGTTAAGTAGCACCACTGGCCTCTACTGCTGTATTTCAAGGGACCTGGAATAGGAACTAAATAAGCAAAAATTCATTGACTTAGGGGCACTTTTATGGAACAGAATATTTAACTCCCTGGCAAGGACCCTAGGGATTATGCAAATGAGCTGCTAGGGTGGCACTTATAAAACCTAGAAAAAGTGATGACCCCTAGTGAGGTTGAAGTACCTGAGTTACCTTGGCAGATGCTAGATAAAGGAATAAAAAGGCTTAAGGGGCATGCGTATAAAATAATTATGTAATGTAAGACCAGAGGACCCACAAAAGAGCATGTGCCACAGGAAGGCCCAGAGAACTCACATTTAGTCAAAGATTTAATAACTGCAGTGGTGAAAGGGACACTAGCATCGCTGAGAGGAGGCTGTCCTCCACAGGCTGGAGCTAATGGTAGATGTAGCCACAGAGCTTGTGTGTTAATATAAAGGAAAGAATGGGTCTTCAGAATAATGGAGGCCAGGTGTTGTTCCTTAACCACCTGATGCCAGAGAGCCACAAATTGCTGAAAAGATCAACAAGGTTGGAGAATGGTAAAGAGACCTTTACTGAGAAGGAGTTAAGTTAGTTAATAGAACACAACATTACTGGGGTAAATCAAGCAGGGAATGAAGATGCTCTTCAATATCTATACTCAGAAGAAAGCATGAATGGAACAGTAGGAATTTGAAGGTGGTTTCCCCAAAAATACTTATGATCCCTTTCTCAGTTCCCAGACATGAACCAATTTTCATATCTAGAACTTGTTGACTTCAGTCAGTATGTACTGAAATGATTCCTCCAGTTCTTCCCCCAAAGAGCCTATGGATATTTACTCAGGTGACTGAAAACCACATGAAAGCAAACACGCAGATATTTGAGGACTGTTGGATATAGGGTCATAATTGATATTTATACCTAGAAACCTGAAGTGCATAAAGGCCCCATATTTAAGTGGAGGTATGCAGGGGCCAGGTATTAAGTGAAATATTAACTAAACTTGTGTGATTATTTCCCCAGCCCCTGAGTGTTATAATTGGAACTGACATCCTTAGCAATTTAAGTCCTTCACCTACAGGGTAAAGCTGTAATAGAGGGAAAGACCAAATAAAAACCTCTGAAATTGTTCACTATCAGGCAAGAGAGTAAGTCAAAACAACAATGCATCTCATGAAGGAATGGGGGTAGAGAGTGAGTAATGGTAAATAACGGTGCAATCCTTGAGGTTCTAAAGTATTCAAACTCTGTGGTCCCAATGTAATTCCATTCAATTCATCAGTGTGTCCTCTGCCAAAATCTGATAGATCTTGGTGGCCATTGCAACTCAAACAAATAGTAGGCACTGTTGCAGCTGCCATTCTGGACATATTTATTGTTGTCATAGATTAATAAGACCTCAGATGCATGGTATACAGCTGTTGATTTGGAAAATACATTTATTTTTATCTCAACAGAGAAGAAGTTCCAAATCATTCCATACCCACTTGGACTGTACAACAATATTCATTTACAGTTTTGCCCCAGGCCTATGTTATATCTCCTGTCCTCTGTTCAAAGTGCTCTAGACCATCTGGAAATCCCATAGAATATCACTCTGAATCATTATATCAATAGCATCATGTTGATCAAGCCGGATAAACATGAGATAGCTAGCCTGCTGAAGGCTTTTTTAAGCTACATGCACTCTATACAGTGACAGATAACCCTTTTGAAGATTGAAGGATCTGCAACCTCTGTAAAATATTTAAGGATACATCAGACAGAATACAGCAAGAAATTCCCTCCAAAGTAAAAGTCACTTTGCTGCATTTTGCATCACCTACTGCAAAGGAGCCACAGCGAATGATAAGCCTCTTTACATTTTGGAGGTAATACATTTTACAGCTAGGGATACTGCAACTGCCCCTGTTCTCTGTGACATGGAAGTCTGCCTGATTTCAGTGGGGTCAAATGTAAGAAAGGGCTCTTCTCTAAGTTAGGGTACAATGCAAATAGCCTTACCCCTTTGGGCTACACAATTGGAGACCTTATGTTGTTAGAGGTATCATTGGTGGGATATGACCCAGTATGGAATGTATGGCCAGACCCAGTGGCAGAATCACAATGTGAGCCACTGGACCTTTGGAACAAAGCCATGCCACCTGTACTGGAGTATTACACCTTTCAAGAAATAGGTTTTAGTATGTTAGTAGTTCTGATAGAGACAAATGTTTGACTCTGGGTTACTAAGTGACCATTCATTTGGAACTGCTCATTATGAGCTAAATTCTGTTGGACCTACCAAGACATAAATATGGACCAACTCAGCATTAGTCCATCATATGATGGAAATGGTACATATAGTACCAAGCCCAAAGAAGACCAAAGAGCATGAGTAAACAATACAAGCAAGTAGCTCAGACTTGCATGAAACTCCATGGTATAAAAAAGGGTCCTTAGCTTACATATATGGCTACAAAGAAGGGGGGTGGTTCCCATTTAACTAGCTGAATGTGGAAGAAAATCTTGAGCTATGTTGATAAGTCTGCTCAGTGGGTGCATGTAGCTGAAAAATGGATGGCAGCTACATTACAGGAGCATTCAGGGTTTTCCTTGAGAGGTAATACTGAGGTAAAATCTTAGCATTGAACAAAAAGTTCATTCAATGAATGAAAAGTTTCAAGAAGTGCACTGATCATCCACTTCTGTGAGAGGTGAAGTGGTCTGAGGTAAGAATATATACAGAATTCTGGGCAGTGGCTCACAACATAGACTGCTGGTCAGGTTCTGGAATAACAATGACTAGAAGATCTGAGACAAAGAGGTGGAATAGAATCATGTATATGGACATATGGGATTAGACAAAAAGTGTGAGCATTTATGTATTAATGTTAATGCCCACCAGAAAATATCCACCATGGAAGACACACTGGAAAACCAAGAATACAAAAATGAACTGGCTAATCAGTAGCAGCCAGCCTTTGTTATTAGCCATAATGGAATGATGGCCACAGGAATGGAATGACCACAGTGGCAGATATAGAGGCTATATTTGGACCCCAAAGCATAGACTCCTCCTTACCAAGGTCAGTCTAGCTATCGCCTCATATGAATGTTTAGTCTGGCAGAGATCAATACAGATTCCCCCACTATGGCACTATTCCTCAAGGAGAATAACCAGCCACTTGGTTGCACGTTGATCTCTTTGGGCCTCTTCCCCACTAGAAGAGCCAGGGGTTCATCCTCACAGGGACTGATACCTTTTCTGGGTATGGGTTTCCTTTTCTTATTTGCAGAGTTTCATCTAGCAACACTGAATGGGTCCCTACCAAGTGTTTGACCCATAGCCATAGAATCTTATAGACCTTACATATGACACACTATCAAGAAGTAATCAGCCTGATAAATCATTGGAATGACCTACGGGAGACAAAACTGTAGCGTTAGCCAGAGAATATACTCAAGTACCAGAGGAAATACTCAAAAAGGAGAGGTTGCCATCCTCTAGGGTACATTATATATGCTAAAAGCAGGGCCTTAGTATGCATTCCTGAAAGGAAGAATACATGATTCTGGCAACCAAAATAGGAAGAAAGAGCAGACCCCACTTATCATCCCTACCCATGACCTCCTACTAGAGAACTTTAGTCTCCTGTCCCTGAAACTCTAAGCTCTGAATGATTAGGAGTGCTGGTTTCCATAAAGGCCACACTCTTGTCAGGGGACATAGCAAGTGTCCTATTGAAATGTATATTATAGCTGCTACCTGGGCACTTTGAATTCTTTGAATCCATTGATGAGTGGGTGGGAAGAGTCACCACTTTGGCAGGAATAATTGACTCTGATCAACAGGAGAAGCCTACTGTTTTGACACAGTTGGAGCCAGAAAGTATAGAACCCCAGTGATTTACCTGTTTGCCATTTGATTCTCTCTTGCCTAATAGCTACGGTGAGTAAACAAATACAGCAACCCTGGCCTTTAGAAGCATAATATTATCTAAGGCTCAGAGGGTTAGTGAATAAAAGTTTGGGTCACATTACCAGGAAAGTATTAATAAAGACCTACAGAGGTGATAGCTCTGAATAAGGGGGATTTAGAATGAATAGTGCGGGGAAGAAGATGATTAACATTTGCAGCCTTGAGACCATCACTAGTGACATTAGCCATAACTTGTCCAGCTAATTTCCTTCTTCTAAGTTTCTCCTCAGATGACAGGCTACAGAAAACCTGGAGAAATCTCTGCTAAAAAAAATGTGGAGGATTGATGCAGCTCAAGAGGTGTAAGAAGTCAGCTATACAGGCTAATAAGTGTGCCACCCAGATCTCCCTTCAAGTGAGAAACTGATCTGAGAACTATAGACAACAGCCTCCAGCTTCTATATATTTCTTTTGAATTCATTGTAGCCACATTCTCTCTGGGCTGCCAATGTCTAAGCATGGCAAAGGTACTAGAAGTACTATAGCTGTAGTCTAAAGTGCTTCCTACTATCTACTCTCCCTTTCTTCCCCTTCTTGTTTCACAGCTATCAGGTGTTCGTTGAAAGTTTTCTTGCCAACCCCTGATCCTTCTCCTCTTCACCTTTCCTAGATATTAACCTTAATAAATCCCATTCATGTTTAATTCTCTCCATGCTTCTACTTCTTATAGGACCCAACATGGCACACTAACTCTACCAATCTACTAACTCTTGCACCCAGAGGAAATGAAATAAGACCCATAGCACTAGTAGTACCTTAGTTCAATTATAGTTAATCCATCACAAGGTACATTTACTGAGTGCCACAATATGGCAGATAGATACAGATATAATCACCAACTATTGTCATACATGTGCACATATAAATGAATGAGATATGGTCTTTATTGTCAAGAAACATAGGGTCTATCTGGAGAGACAGATACATGTAAAATTACTAAAATCACATTCATTCAGTGATAAGACCATGTCATAAAGGAAATGTATCAACGTGTTTTGGGAGGAGAGAATCTCTGGGAGGATTTTATAGTGAAAGCTTCTAGCACTGATCTACTTGTGGTACATTATATTTTCCAAAAATGACCATAAGAGCATTTGTAGTCTCACATGATCTTTCAGAAACTTGTCACTCTCTCAAAAGGTAGAGTCCATTTCCTCTCCCTTGAACCTGCTATTGTATTTGAAACTGACAATGAATAGAATGCAGCAGAAGCGATACTGCATAGCTGCTGAGTTCTAGATCCTAAAAGACAATGCAGTTTCACCTCAGGATAGATGAGCTAATGCATAAAAAACAAAACGAAACAAAACAAAACAAAAAACCCCTGCTACCTTAAAGATTCCGTGTTGGACAGATGCAAGGAAAGACTGCACAGAGACAGAAAGAAATGGTCAAGGAGGCCCAACTCTAAAGCTTCCTAGTCCAGGTCCCAGGCATATGAGTAAGCAACTCATCAGATGATTACAGCAAGCAGCAGCCTTCCATCTGCTCCAGGGGCAGCAGAGCCTAGCTTTCCTTTTCAAGGACTTTCCAAATTGCAGTCCAAATCATGACTAAAACAAATATTATTTTAATCAGTTAAGATTTGATATACAAAATGAGGTCAAATGTACAAACTTCCAGTTATAAATAAGTCATGGCAATGTAATGTGCAGCATGGTGATTATAGTTAATAATTCTGCACTGCATATTTGAAAGTTACTAAGAGAATAGATCTTAAAAGTCCTCATCAAAACAAAAATAGAAAATTTATAACTATGAATGGTAATGGATGTTAACTAGACTTATTTCGGTGATCATTTCGCAGTGTATACAAATATCAAATCAGTATCTTGTACACTTGAAAGTTATATAATGTTGTATTTCATTTATACCTCAATTAAGAAATTTGGTGTAGTTTTCTAGATTCAATTGCAAATGAATTTCAACAGTTTTTCAATTGATTGATAAACAGAAGTGTATATGAGTGTGCATGTATTATCTGTTCATCATATATTCATTAAGGGGATTTCTACTCATTGATTTGTATGAGTTCTTCATTTTTAAAATATGGTATTAGTATGATTCATAACTGTTATTTTCAAATGACAAAAAGTTTCTCGACTGAAGCTAAAATAGAACTTACCAATTCATAGAGCCAGAAGGGCCAGGCATTTAAAAATTCCAGACAAAGATTCAAATGTTCAAACAATATTTTAAGAATCTTCCATTTTATCTTTCAAATGTAGTCTTATTTTTATGTTGTTCATTTTCAACCAGTCTCTCTCTTTGTGGTACTAAAAATGGCCCTCAGCAGCTCTGGATTCCATGATCCACAGAGTCAATTATACCATCAAACTCAGACCATTTCTTAGAAAGTCGTTGTAGCATACTTCCTGAAGATGATTCCTTGGGTTGGCTGGAGAAATATATTCATCTGTGAATGGATACATATGGCCTGGAAGATGGATTGCCCTCATGCCCTCAATCTTAGGCCTAAGTCATTGGTTAAGCTCTATCACAAAATACAGACAAATTCACTGAAATATCCTTTTAAATCATTTATTACAAATATATTTTCCTGTTTCATTTTTAGCCATTTTTTTAGGTATTTCTTCTTTGATGAATAGTTTTTTATTTTCATGTAGACAAGAGAATTTCTCTTTACCTCTTTTCTCTTTCCTTCAACAATTTCTAATGATTTCGTATATTTGATAAAAGTTATTTTCTTCTACTTTTAGGCAGTTTTTGATATTTATTATATTTTAATTACATAAAATTTGAAATTGATCTGAGCATCTATATTGATTTATTTTTCCAAGTGTTAGCATCTTATCTGAACATCATTTGTTGAATAATTCTTCCTTTCTTCATTGATTTGTAAATCATCTTGTCATAAATTAAGTTTATATGTATAGTAAGTATATTAAGGATTATTTGGGGCTATGAATTCCACTAAGTTGTTGGCTCTATTTTTTATCAGTAGCACATTTCTTTGACTTCTATATCTTCTCATAATTTATTATTCAGGAGTTTCACTGATTCTTCCAATTTAAATTACTCATTTTTATGCCATGCGTTAGCCAGTAGTTCAACCCTCAGAAATATATTTGTTGTAATGAATTATCTCAGCTTTCTTTCTTTTGGAATGAATTACACTTACTTTGTAACAGCTTTATTGATGTAAAACTGACATACTATAAAGTCCACATGGAAAAAGTGTAAAATTTGATGTTTTGACATATGCATATAACTGTGAACTATCACCTCAATCAAGATAATAAACATATCCATCACCCCCAAAAGGTTCCTCATGCCTTATTTTAATCCTTCCTTCCTGCCCTTTTCCACAGTTGACCTCTTGTAGTCAGTGGTCTGCTTTCTGTTAATATACATTAGATTGCATGTATAAGATTTTATATAAATGCAATCCTATAATATACATTCTTTTCATCTGGATTCTTTCACTCACCGTAATTGTTTTGAGCTTCATCCATACTGTTGTATTAACAGTCTCCTCCTCTATATTGCCAAACAGTATAATTCATCTGTCAGATTTGCCACAATTTGTTTATCTGTCATACTACTTATGGCTATTTGAGTTGTTTCCAGTTTGGGGCTATAACAGAAAAATAGGCTTCTATAAACATCTGTGCAAAAGTCTTTGCGTAGATAGAAGCTTTCATTTTTCCAGATAAATAAATATCTAGAAATGGAATGGCTAGGTCTAATAGCAGATCAGTGACTGACTTTCTTTTTCAGTGTCTAGTCGTGTTTTAATCTTAGATTTAAAATGAGGAGTCAGCTTTATGCCTGCTTGCTTTCATAGGAATTATCATCTGTTATGAATCAGATGAGCAAGGGAAACATTACAAAAAGAGACAAGACCATGGGGTTCTAGAATTTAAAGCAAGAACAACTCTTGATGATCACAGATTCCTAAGCCCTCATTTTACAAAGGGAAAAAAACTAAAAAAAACAAAACCTCAATATCTGAGAAGAGTAAGTGACTTGCCCAAGGTTACAGAGAAGCAGGACAATTTCCAAAGATAATTGCTGATCTATTTATTTTACCACTAACATTGGCTTTAAATTTTTTTTCAGTCAGCCTTTTTAGGCAGGAAAACATGCAAAAGTGTTTTTTTTTTAATATTTAGAGCAATTTTACGTTCACAGCAAAACTGAGTAGAAAGTACAGAGATTTCCCGTATACTTCCCGCCCCCAAACAAACATAGCCTTTCCTGTTATCAAGAGTCGCCACCAAAGCAGTACATTTGTTACAACTGACGAATCTACATTGACATATCTTTTTCACCCAAAGCCTTTAGTTTACATTCGGGTTCACTCTTAGTGTTGCACATTCTATAGATTTGGACAAATGTATAATGACATATACCCACCATTATAGAATCATACAGAGTATTTTCACTGCCCTAAAAATCCTCTGTGCTCCACTTCTTCATCTCTCTCTCCCCCTAATCCCTGGTAACCACTGATCTTTTTACTGTCTCCATAGATTTGCCTTTTCCAGAATGTCACAGTGTTGGAATGACACAGTATGTAGCATATTCAGATAGGCTTATTTTACTTAGCATGCATTTAAATTTCCTCCACGTCATTTCATGCTTTATAGCTCATTCCGTTTTATTGCTTAATAATATTCCATTTTATGGATATTCCACAGGCTATCTCTTTACCTACTTACTGAATGACATTTGGTTGCTTCCAAGTTTGGGCAATTATGAATAAAACTGCTATAAACACCCTTGAGCAGTTTTTTGTGTGGACAATAATGGACTTTTAAAGAAACTACAAACTATTTTCCAAAGTGTGTAATTTTATATTTCCTACCACCATTTTATAAGCATGGAGCGTATTCTCCAATTGGAGCAGTTTCTCCAATTCTCAACCATTACTTAATATGGTCAATCCGTTTAATTATAAATATTCTAATAGGTGTTTTCGTGTATCCTATTGTGGCTTTATTTTACATTATCCTAACAAGAATTTGTAGAGCATCTCTGAAAGAACTTTTATGAGACCCAAATATCACTTGACATCCAAATAGGATATCATTTGACATCTAAATATCAAATACTTTTCTCATTTTTGAGCTTTCTGGTTCCTTTACTGATTTTTTTCAGAAATTTTGTATATTATGGATCAAAGTTTCTATCATTCTATGAATGATACTTTCTATCATTCTATGAATATTTTCTATCATTCTATGAATATTATTTGTCTTTTCTTTCATTTGACATCATTTAAAATCAAAAATGTCTTTCAATGATGAAATTCAAAATTTATAATTTTTTCCTATTTTGGATTGCGTTTTTGGTACTGAAACTAAAAAATCTTGGTCACTGAAAGTAATAGATATTTTCTCATTTTATTGTTGGAGTTCTATACTTTTAGGTAGACATGTCTATGATCCATTTTGAATTTCCATTTGAATTTATATATGAGGCAAGGTATGCATTCAAGTTATTTATGGTTAATTTCCATTATGTATATAGAATACATTCAGGAAGATAATTTTTGATAAATTGAATACTTTAACATTATGAAATGATTCTTTAGTGCTTTTGTCATTATTTTATAATCTGAAACCTACTTTGTTTGATATTAATGTAGTCACTCCAACTTTTTCTTTCAATTAGTGTGGGCATGTGTCATTTTGTATCCTTTTACTTTTAATCTATTTATTTATATTTAAAGTAGGTTTCTAGTAGGTAGCATAGAGTCGTGCCTTCCTTTTTGCTCCAATCTGACAATTTCTGCCATTTATTGGGGTGTTTGGATACTCTATATTTAACGTTATTATGTATATGTTATAGTTTTCAGTTTAGGTCTGTTCTTTTGACATTTCCTTTGTATTAATCCCATATGCTTTAGTTCCTTTTTCCTCTTTTTTCTAACCTCTTTGGATTAATTTAATATTTTTTATAATTTCATTCTATCTCTTTTACCTATCACTCACCAAACGCTGATGGTAAAATGACATTCATTAATGTTTCCACAGGAGAATATCTCTGTTTTATAGTTCCTACAGATTATATAATCGTTTCACCATTTTTTTCCATTAGGGGTTTTGCATACAATAGTTCATCTTATTTTTTTAGACAAAATCATTAATCTGTTTTTAAACTATAGCTACTCTGTTATTTATCCAATTAACATCTGATATTTTCTGCAATGATAGGCTATTCAGGTCTTTCTCCTGGATCACCCAAGATTTTTAAAAGAGAAATGCCCAAGAGTCCTGGTCAACATGACACAAGATCACAGTGAGAAAATGTATTTAACTATCATCTACCTGTGGTAACACCATCTTCTAAACTGAATGTTAAAATCAATTGCATATTGGGTTTTACAAATGATTTTATTCTTTGGCCCTTTAATTCTATTGATTTGGGCACCCTCCACCCAAACTTCACTTTGCCTGACATTCGTTGCCCATTCCCTAAATCACACCATCACTTCCATCTCTGCATCTAGTACAGTACAATTTTGTTGCCTAAGAGAATACTTCCAAATATTATTTTACTCTAAATTATTTTGAACTGTTTTAAATTGGTTTAATGCTATTAAAAGTCCAAGGTAAGGGCTTCCCTGGTGATGCAGTGGTTGAGAGTCCGCCTGTCAATGCAGGGGACACGGGTTCGTGCCCCGGTCCGGGAAGATCCCACGTCCCGCGGAGCAGCTAGGCCCGTAAGCCAAGGCCGCTGAGCCTGCGCATCCGGAGCCTGTGCTCCGCAGTGGGAGAGGCCGCAACAGTGAGAGGCCCACGTACCGCAAAAAAAAAAAAAAAAAAGTCCAAGGTAAAACAAAACACACTTACATATTTAAATGTTAATTAATTATAAAGAATTCCAGTATTATAATTGATTCAACAAGTCCATAAGACCCTTAAATGTATTTATGTAGTATTTTCTCTAATGTGTTCTAAACATCAGTTTATAATTTACTGTTAATTCAGCAAGAATATTTTATTAAGCACGTGCTATAAGCCATGAACTCTGCTAGATGCTCTGACAATTCATGACTCAGAGTATTTCTCAATTAGGTATTGCTCTATCATTTGCAACCGCTCAGATTTATGCTCAATGTGTTTATTTGAGCTGCACTCCTTATTAGGAAAACAAGCATTTGAACAGACCATACCATTCACCATATTTATTTCTATCAGTTATTTCTTGCAATTTAATATTAAATAATTAAGATAGAAATGAGACTATTTGCATTTGTATTAGTAAATTGATCAAGTTATGGTAATAGGCTCACGTAAACAACTTCACATTATTATCTGAAAAAAAGCTATGAACAATGACAAATTTCATGAATTAAATATGTAGAGGTGTTTATCATCATGACAATGCAAAAATGGAAGAAAGTTGACTTTTTAAAATTTATTTTTTGATTTACTCATTTGCAATTGCTTTGTCAAATATTTGAAAGCTTTTGGGCTTCCCTGGTGGTGCAGTGGTTGAGAGTCCACCTGCCGATGCAGGGGATGCGGGTTCGTGCCCCGGTCCGGGAAGATCCTACATGCCGTGGAGCGGCTGGGCCCATGGGCCATGGCTGCTAAGCCTGCGCGTCTGCAGCCTGTGCTCCGCAATGGGAGAGGCCACAACAGTGAGAGGACCGCGTACCGCAAAAAAAAAAAAAAAATTGAAAGCTTTTGATTCTTGCTGGTCATCAACATAAAATTAAACACAATAGGTGTTCTGTTTGATTCAAAATAACTAAAATTTCATTATAGTTTCATTATCTACAATGAAGCTATGACAATGAATAAGAATTTTAGATTTTGCCAATCTGAGATTTTATGTTGTAAGAAAATACATAGTGATATCAAAATAATTGCTTACAATGACACTTTTTTTGACAGTTTCTAATTCTGTCAGCCTCCTAGTATGGTATGGAATTAAACATATGTTATATTTTACATAAGATAAGGGTCTCACAATATGAAATCATCAACCATATTGACTATAAATTGGCATATGTGAAATTTCTAAGAGGAAAATCTTTAGATGTAAATCTGTGAAGTAGAGATAATTATCCCATCTTTACTTTGACTTCTAGAATGGATATACTACAGATACATACTTAAAAACCCTTTTATTTTTCAAGGACAGATGAATAAGATATAAATAACTGTCTAATTCAATGACTCACAGTGAACACAAATTAAATTACTATGGTATATGAATAGGAATACTCTATACAAGGTCTGGAACCCAACCCAAAAAATAAAAGTACTATTCTGTATCATAGATATGAAGGTTATTGTTTTTATTTGGTAGAAGATAATTCAATATGCCCCCAAATTTCAGTGGTGCCAAAAGGCAAAGAGGTTAACTATAAAACCATTTGTGGGGAATGATGATAATTTAACTTAAATATAAAATTAAGATACCATTTACAAAACTAACACAACATTGTACATCAACTATACTTCAATTAAAAAAAAGAAATATCATTTGCAATTCAGGAGAATGCATTTATCACTGCTGCTAAGGTATAGTTTATTGGGTGTTATAGACTTTGAAAAAAGATACACAAGGTTTGATATATATTCATACTGTAGAGTGATTTCCTATTGCAAATGATTGGAACAGACTTCTGGCATCCTAATGTTCCTGTGCTGATGGGCTCTTGTTTTGTTCACTGTGTCTAAAGCAATAAAATCCGCTTGTAAGCTCTCCTCTGGCAGCTGAGCACTGCATGCGTTCAGGTCATTATGGCAGTAGGGATGCTCAGTTGGGAAAATGGTATATAAATAACGATAACGTGAGCAGAGTCTGATTAATCCTTACTGGCCAGTGACTATTTTTAGGATCCTCTTGCATTTGGAAGGATTTATGCTTCCGAGGAATTGAATGTAAGAGTGTGAATGCTAACTCCATTCTGACAGCACAAGAGGAGCTTTTAGAAAACAACTACTTTAGAAATGAGTTCTGAAAATCAGAGCATTTTTAAGTATACTTATGTAGTTTTTAAGTAAGTATGCATTATGTTTTGAGAACTATTCCTATGAGAATATTTTGTAAAAGTTCCCCCAAAATGTAAATCTCAGGGAAAGACAACAGTTGTTTTCCATTAGTATTATATTCTATTTCTTAGTGATAACTTTTTGATGTAGTCTCTGCAATTCATTTTATTTTATTTCATTATTTTAAAAAATTATTTCTACCTGGTACATTTTCTCATTCTCTCCTTTCTTTTCTCTCTCTCTCTCTTTCACACACACACACACACACACACACACACACACACACCCCACAGAGATATAAAACAATTTTTCCCAAATAAAGAAATAAGGTAGAACTCAAAGAGGTGGATACATATATTCATGTATCTGATATTTGGGATATTTATATAATTGCATTTCCAGTTATACAAAGTAACATGGATAGCTTCCAAACAATTAAGTACTTTAGCTCTATCAATTAAGAGAAACAAGCTCATATTGTCAGTTAATAGCATACATCTTCATATCAACTGTGATTACATATTTTAACGATTTCATTACCTTAAAACCACAAAACATCTGATCGAGCTATACCTGTCTATTATTTGCAGCTTTTTCATAAGCTCTATCAGACACTTAATTTAGATTTATAAGTACACTACCACAAATATCTTGTGTTGATGACTTAACCAGATTGATAGTTATCTTAATTTCAATATGATAGACTTATTGGTGCTTTCGTCTAGCCAGTCTTTAGATGACCGATAATACTGACTGTGATTACTTCTCCTGGTACTAGCCACCAATTTTTGAGCATTTGTAAGAGATGCTATTCCAGGTATTCACATTTATGATTTATAATTATGAGACCTACTGTGAATGTTATGTAATATTATGTAATGTTATTTGTATAATATTATCCCTATTATACAAATAAGAAGGGCACTACAGTTCAAGGGTAATAGCTTGACCTATATAACAGAAATAAGTTAGTGAGCTAGGTCTATAATGTAAAGGTCTATGGTTCCAAAGCCATGTTATTTTACACATTATATCATGCTACCTGAGATTGATTTAATTTGATTTCTATTTTTAAATATTTTTGCAATCTATCTGAAATCTAATCACAATTTGTCATTATCTCTTACCATCGGCAAAATGAATTCTTGAAACTAGTCACAGCCATTTATAGTGAACATTTGTGACTCATGTTGGCCATGGGGCACTACAAAGATGAATGTGATAAGATCCCTAAAAAACACATTGCAGATTATAATTAATAGTATTAATACACACTTGGGATTTAAAAATGCTATAAAGGAGTAATTAATTTTAACTTGTACAATCTAGCAAGCCTTGTAGGAGAAATAGGCCTTGACAAATAAGTAAAACTTGAATACATAGATATGGGGACAAGAAAGGGGAGATAAAAGATTTTTAAGCAAAGGCACTGAAGTTGAGAAACATTAGACTGAAAACTGCAAACATGGACAGAACATAGTTTTGCTTTCCCGAGATGGTATATGTCTAGGATTTGTGTTTGTTGTAAGATACAATGATAATACCCTCATTACCACCACCACTACAACTTCTTTACTTCTTTCCCTTCCTTCTGAAAATACTAAAGTCGACAACTAAATATAGTAATTGACTAAAATTATAGATTCTATAATATATAATGTGCTTTATACACATTTTAGGTTATCTTATTATAAAATAGTAAGCCAATTCTAAATTTCAAAATTACCTTTATGACCTATTGAGAGTTGTTATGAATGAAACTGCTTGGACACTGGGAATAATTTGATTTGATGATTACAACTCACCACATTCTAAGGAAGAATTAAACTTGGAAAGAAATTGAACCTATGAAAGAACATGTATATACATGAGCATATTTATTAACTCTTATCTCCTATATCATCTCTCAGCATTTTGTACTTGCTTTTAATATATCATTTAGAGAACTGTATTTGAATTATTTATTTTACATGTTTGTTTCTCCCCCCAAATTCAGTCTGTTCTGAATGAAGTTCCACATCTTTCCATTCTTTAGATTAATAGGACAAAATACTTTGTCATATTTTCATCTTCTGAAAAAGTGTAAAGTTGATTTATATTTAATAATGCCTTGTTAAATTCAGAGAATAACCTTTACTATGAAAGCACAAGTATTGTCATATTTCCTACAGAAAAAAATGCACTTGTATGACTCTGAACCAAATGCATCTATTTTATGAGCACTATCTTATTTTTAGTTTAAGAAAGCTCAACAATTATTTCAAAAATGATATTTTCAATTGGGGTATATTAATGTAGATAAACATGCATAACTCATCTGGATAAATGCCTATTGAAAAACATTGAGATAATTCTATTTTAAAGAGGGAGAGACGTAAGTCATTTACAATTGTTAAAAGAAGTATAATTAAAACCATAGCAAAGAACCAAACAGAAATTATGGGGTTGAAGAATAAAATGAATGAAAATTTTTAAAATTGCAATGTAGAGTGTCAACAGCAGACTTGATGAAGCACAAGAAAGAATCTGTAAACTCAAAGACAAATTATTTGAAATTACCCATACTACCCCAAGTGATCTGTAAAGTCAAAGCAATCCCTATCAAAATTCCAATGGTATATTTCATAGAAGTACAAAAAACAATCCTAAAATTCATATAGAACCACAAAATACCCTGAATATCCAGATTAATCTTGAGAATTAATCTTGAGAATCTTGAGAAAGATGAACAAAGTTGGAGGTAGCACACTTCATGATTTCAAACTATATTACAAAGCTATAGTAATCAAAAGCGTACGGTATTGGCGAAAAACAGACACGTGGATCAATGGAGCAGAATAGAGAGCCCAGAAATAAACCCACACATATACAGCCAACTAAACTTCAACAAAGATAACCAAGAATACCGAGGGAAGAAAGAATAGTATCTTCAAAAATGATGCTGGGAAAACTGGATATCAACATGGAAAAGAATTACATTGTACCCTTATCTTACATCATACACAAAAACCAACCTAAAATGAAGTAAAGACTTAAACGTAAGACCTGAAACTATAAAACTTTTAGAAGGAAACATAGGGGACAAACTCCTTGACATTGGTCTTGGTAATTTTTTTAAAATTTGATACTGAAAGCACAGGCAACAAAAGTGAAAATAGACAAATGCGACAGCATCAAACTATAAAGCTTCTGCACAGCAAAAGAAGCAATCAACAAAATGAAGAGGCAACCTATGGTATGGGAGACAATATTTTCAAACCATATATCAGATAAGGGGTTAATATCCAAAATATATAAGGAACACATTTACTCAACAGCAAAAAAAAAAAAAAAAGAATGCAATCTGCTTAAAAATTCAGCAAGAACCTAAATAGACATTTTTCAAAACACATACAAACGGCCAACAGGTATATGAAAAGATGCTCAACATACTAGTATTTCAGAGAAATGCAAATCAGAACCACATTGAGATATCACCTCACACCTGGTAGACAGTCATTTTCAAAAAGTGAAAAAAAAAAAAAGTATTGGTGATGATGTGAAAAAAAGGAACTTTTGTACTCCATTGGTGGCAATGTAAGTTGGTACAGCCATATGGAAAACAGTATGGAGTTTCCTCAAAAATTTAAAGATAGGACTATCAAATGATTCAACAATTCCAATTCTGGGTATATATCCAATGAAATAAAATCACTATCCTAAAGAGATATTCTTTTCCACATTATCCCTGACCTCCAGTATCATTTTCCTCTCTCACCAAAGGCACACACTCTAATATATTTCAATTCTGTCCTTGGGTATATATCCACCCTCATAAAATATTTAGTGTTGTGTTTATTTATAGGAATTTATGCATATTTCCCTTTTTATTTTCATAACTGCTATAACTCTTTAGATTTTATTCTATTCCTTGCTCTTTAAATGTACATAGTTATTAAAGTACATGTATATTTGCATTTGTAAATGCTTTTCCTTAGAATTCCCTAACCAAGCAGCAATTTGATATTTTTGTATTTTTTTCTACTTTATTTCTATTTTTCTAAATTTTAACATATCTCCATCCTAATTTTAACTTCTGCTTTAATCATACTGAAACTCCTTTGGTCCCAGGCCACTTGCCATGCTTTTCTTTCCTTTCCATCCTTTTCATCTTCCTAAAATCCCTTTTCCTTTCCTGTGTGCTTGAAAACTCTCTTCCAAATACTGTTTCTTTAACTTTTGACATTGCCTGCATTATTAGTAAGTTAGTTAAATAAATGAAGTAAATTAAAACTTAAATTGACTTAAAACACACACACACACACACACACACACACACACACACACACACATACACATATACACTCGTTAATTTACAGAGTCTTAAAGAGAAGGCAGGTAGATGATTAAAGCAAGGACAAATTGTTTTGTTAAAATCCTGGCTTTGCTCTGCCCCCAACATGTTTGCTACATCCTAAGACTGGACCCTTCATAACTGCAGCAGCTATTTGGGCTATGCTTGCTCATGCATAGTTGTGAGCGAGGGAGCCTGTCTTCCTCAGGTTGCATTTTAATGGTAAGGAAGCTTCTTTCCATGAAGCCTGTATCAAATTCTTCTCAGGTTAACTGACCAAATTTGCTTAGGCCTGCCCTTTTGTATGTCAGATACTTGCAAGGGGGAATGCATTTACCAGGATTAGATTAGACTGTTTTGAACACATCAATCAGTTTCCCTTGAAACACATGGGTTGAGATCTCGAGGAAGCATACGTGCATCAATCAGGTTCCTCTTACAAAAGGAGAAAGCAGCATTTGCACACTGAGAAGAAACAACATGGATACCACACAGACTCACTCCTTACCCTGTTTAGTAAAAGTAAATAAATGCTCCTATCTCAGACTTACACAGCACAATAAATATAAATATGCATATGGGTATCATATGTTTCATTGTGGAAGATCAATACTTTCAAAAACTGGATGAATATTAAGGAGTTAACTTTATTAGATTTGGCTTCCTCATCATTAAAGAAGGGACATGATGTTAATCGCCTCCCTGCGCGGTTGTAGTTTTTAGCACCATTATTAGCACATCATACTTGGTATCGTCCTAAGCCTGGGTTGATTATTCAACAGTGCTATTATTAGTAACTCTCCATTCTAGATGAGCATGAGCTCTGCAGTTTACCATTTTCTAGTATGACTTAAGTTATAACATTTGGCTAAAGTCAAAGTTTAAAAAAAACAGCCTCTTCCACTCTTGTTAAGAAATTAAATTGTAATTGCAGTTGTTTTTGAAACACACATTTACACACACAAAAATACATACACACACACCCATACACACCCTCAGTGTAGAGATTCTCAGTTGCAGGTGAGATAGTATCAGGATTTCTTTTCAGAGGTATGTGGGAACACCCATCTATTACCTTATTGTCTATTTAATGTTTTTCGTTCACAGATATCCTTCCTGTCTTAGTATATTCAAACTTGCCTATTTATCTTCGTTTGATCTTTCACACTTTAACACGAATGTCTTTTCAGCAGAGACAGCTTCATTGGCCCACCCCTCCAATACTAGGACCATGCTTTAAACAGATACCTAGGACCATGTCCTTTGTATTCATAATTCAGAAGATTTATTAAGTAATAAATTATACATTTATTTGTAATGATTTGATTGTCATGTTATTTTCAACAAGACTCTTTTTGGATTTTGTTCATAATATTATTCATTTCCTACCACATATTCAATAAATATTTGTTAAATATGGTGTACTGGGTAAGATTCTCTGGAGGCTGTTAATTTATGAGTGTTCTGTGTGGCCTGGGGAAAAAAGTCAGTATTCTAAATGGATATCAATCTCAGGCTATAACCTCAGGTATTACAAATGTAACTTCACTTTTCTATTAAAGAACTTAATTTATAAATGAGCTTTATTACATTACATGATAGAGAAACATTATTCAATCAGTAATGAAAATCGCAACCCATTATGTGTTTCCCGTCAAAACAGGTCTCTTTCACCCCATAGTGAGTTCTATGATCTGGGGCTTAGGTAGTAACCTACTTGGAGGGTGAGATTATAAGTTCTTTGGGTACAGTCACCTCACCCCACTGGCATATGTTGAGTCATCTCCATCCTCACCAAGTCTCACAGAGCCAGACCATATGAAGTGTTGTTGAGGCCTCCTTCTCCCAGTCACAAGACTTCTCTAAACCTGGTTGTCAACACCATGTCCACACCTTTCTTGGGCACAACTGAAACATAATGTTACTCATACTGGTACATAAAAACCTAACAAAACTTTCTCAGACCCCTCTGACTAAAGGGCTCTTGCTAGTGTTTCTATCCTATGACTTCTGAACTATGCTGGATGCCATAAATGCAATGAGGTGTGCCAACTTCTCAGGCAACATGAAGAAAGCAAGGCTACATTAACAGTGTCAGTTAGAAAGTTTTGATTGATAAAGAAGAATCATATGACCCAAAATAAAAATACTTACATACTCATAGTCTATTGCAGGAAAAGATACAATATGATGACAGCATTAAAGTAAGGATATGTATCACAGATGAAGGATGCCTCATAGGAAAGTGTCCGAAGAAGCCAGGTGGGAGCCACAATTGCCCTGCTTCTGTAGGGTTTATCAAACAGATTTTCCCTCTCAGATCAGGACCCTTATATGTATACAAAATACCTCAGAAACAGAACCCCAAATGGGGACTCCCTTGAGGTTTCTGATGGTCATGTAAGCATATTCTACCTAATCAGACCCAACTGCAAATTGTCCCAGAAACCCCACAGATATCAGGTGCAAATCATCAATCTCACTGTTATCAATAGAAGAATGCTGACAAGCTGATACAAACCATCTCCAAACTCCATAGACCTATGGCTACCAACCAACACTATTTAATCAATATGTTTCGTGCCTCGATTAGCATTCAGTGCCCTGCAGGTAATTCAGCAAACAGAGCAGGCCAATTCCAGGGTGGAATTAAACTCAGCACAAAGGAAGAGCCTGGATTTATTTGAGCAATGTCTTCCAAAATACATTTACACCTAGATTATTTCTCTCCTTTTATCCTCCAACAACAGTCTATAAATATTTAAATCATTTGGAACTGCACCAGTGTTCTGGCAGGAAAAGAAGGCACATTCAAATACAGCAATTAAGGAGCCTTCAATAAAGAGACATTTTCAAACGGCGGCTGGTTTGACCAATACAGGATGCTGCTATTCCCAGAACTAAAAACAATGGTAAAATATTAGCAGCCCTAGTTCAGAGTAGCCAAGGAAATAATAGCTTTTGGAAATAAGAAAAAGTAACTGTATGGAAAGGATAACTGATGGAAGGTCCAAGAGCTGTGCACTTCAGACACTGGATGCAGCCAACCAATGTTGATCAATAGCAATATGGCTCTAGGGAATGGAGAATACATACCCTCGCTGTATTCTCTTCCTTGACTCTGATATTCTTCCAGAGGGCAGGGGAAGTCATTGATACATTCAATATGGTGCAGAGTCTGAGACACAGAGCACGTGGAGAATACGAAGAATGCATCTGGAGAGGCAAGAGGAGAATATCTATCATGGTGTCAGGGAAAGGTAAAAACCTGGCTCTTACGTCATGGTGCATTCTTGAATATCCATAGTATTTTATGGAATATAATTTATGCTCGACTACCCTCAAGGATTGAAAAGTAACGCTGCAGGACAAAACAACATGAAAGCATAGGTATTTTATACTCAGAATCATTTTTTATTCTTTTAATTGGGGAGATTTATTTATTTTATTTATTTATTATCAACATCTTTATTGGAGTTTAATGGCTTTTTAATGTTGTGTTAAGTCTTCTGTATAACAAAGTGAATCAGCTATATGTACACATATATCCCCATATTCCCTGGCTCTTCCATCTACCTCCCACACTCCCTATCCCACCCTTCTAGGTGGTCACAAAGCACCGAGCTGAACTCCCTGTTGTATGTGGCTGCTTCCCACTACCTATCTATTTTACATTTGGTAGTGTATATATGTTCATGCCACTCTCTCACTCTGTCTCAGCTTACCCTTCCCCACCCCGTGTCAAGTCCATTCTCCATGTCTGCATCTTTATTCCTGTCCTGCCCCTAGGTTCTTCATAACCATTTCTTTTTTTTTTTTAGATTCCATATATATGTGTTAGCATACAGTATTTGTTTTTCTCTTTCTGACTTACTTCATTCTGTATGACAGACTCTAGGTCCATCCACCTCACTACAAATAACTCAATTTCATTTCTTTTTATGGCTGAGTAATATTCCATTGTATATATGTGCCACATCTTCTTTATCCATTTGTCTGTCGCTAGACACTTAGGTTGCTTCCCTGTCCTGGCTATTGTAAATAGAGCTGCAATGAACATTGTGGTACATGACTCAGTTTGAATTATGGTTTTCTCAGGGTATATGCCCAGCAGTGGGATTGCTTTGTCATATGGTAGTTCTATTTTCAGTTTTTTAAGGAACCTCCATACTGTTCTCCATAGTGGCTGTATCAATATACATTCCCACGAACAGTGGAAGAGGGCTCCCTTTGCTCCACACCTCCTCTAGCATTTATTGTTTGTAGATTTTTTGATGATGGCCATTCTGACCAGTGTGAGTTTTGATTTGCATTTCTCTAATGATTAGTGATGTTGAGCAGCCATTCATGTGTTTGTTGGCAATCTGTATATTTTCCTTGGAGAAATGTCCATTGAGGTCTTCTGTACGTTTTTGGATTGGATTGTCTGTTTTTTTGATATTGAGCTGCATGAGCTACTTGTATATTTTGGAGATTAACCTTTTGTCAGTTGCTTCGTTTGCAAACATTTTCTCCCATTCTGAGAGTTGTCTTTTGGTCTTGTTTATGGTTTCCTTTGCTGTGCAAAAGCTATTAAGTTTCCTTAGGTCCCATTTGTTTATTTTTGTTTTTATTTCCATTTCTCTAGGAGGTGGGTCAAAAAGGATCTTGCTGTGATTTATGTCATAGAGTGTTCTGCCTATGCTTTCCTCTAAGAGTTTGATAGTGTCTGGCCTTACATTTAGGTCTTTAATCCATTTTGAGTTTACTATTGTGTATGGTGTTAGGGAGTGTTCTAATTTCATTCTTTTACATGTAGCTGTCCAGTTTTCCCAGCACCACTTACTGAAGAGGCTGTCTTTTCTCCATTGTATATTCTTGCATCCTTTATCAAAGATAAGGTGACCATATTGCATGGGTTTAACTCTGGGCTTTCTATCCTATTCCATTGATCTATAGTTCTGTTTATGTGCCAGTACCATACTGTCCTGATTACTGTAGCTTTGTAGTATAGTCTGAAGCCAGGGAGCCTGATTCCTATAGCTCCAATTTCTTTCTCAAGATTGCTTTGGCTGTTCGGGGTCTTTTGTGTTTCCATACAAACTGTGAAATTTTTTGTTCTAGTTGTGTGAAAAATGCCATTTGTAGTTTGATAGGGATTGCACTGGAATTGTAGATTGCTTTGGGCAGTATAGTCATATTCACAATGTTGATTCTTCCAATCCAAGAACATGGTATATCTCTCCATCTGTTTGTATCATCTTTAATTTCTTTCATCAGTGTCTTATAATTTTCTGCATACAGGTCTTTTGTCTCCTTAGGTAGGTTTATTCCTGGGTGTTTAATCTTTTTGTTGTAATGGTAAATGGGAGTGTTTCCTTCATTTCTCTTTCAGAATTTTCATCATTATCATATACAACTGCACGAGATTTCTGTGCATTAATTTTGTAAACTGCTACTTTACCAAATTCATTGATTAGCTCTAGTAGCTTTCTGGTAGCATCTTTAGGATTCTCTATGTATAGTATCATGTCATCTGCAAACAGAGACAGTTTTACTTCTTCTTTTCCAATTTGGATTCCTTTTATTCCTTTTTCTTCTCTGATACTTGTGGCTAAAACTTCCAAAACTATGTTGAATAATAGTGGTGAGAGTGGGGAACCTTGTCTTGTTCCTGATCTTAGTGGAAATGGTTTCAGTTTTCACCATTGAGAACGATGTTGGCTGTGGGTTTGTCATATATGGCCTTTATTATGTTGAGGTAAGTTCCCTCTATGCCCACTTTCTGGAGGGTTTTTATCATAAATTTGTGTTGAATTTTGTCAAAAGCTTTTCCTGCATCCATTGAGATGATCATATGGTGTTTCTCCTTCATTTTTTAATATGGTTTATCACATGGATTGATTTGTGTATATTTAAGAATCCTTGCATTGCTGGGATAAACACCACTTGATCATGGTGTATGAACCTTTTAATGTGCTGTTGGATTCTGTTTGCTAGTATTTTGTTGAGGATTTTTGCATCTATATTCATCAGTGATATTGGCCTGTAGTTTTCTTTTTTTGTGACATCTTTGTCTGGTTTTTGTATGAGGGTGATGGTGGCCTCGTAGAGTCAGTTTGGGAGTGTTCCTCCCTCTGCTATATTTTGGAAGAGTTTGAGAGAGATAGGTGTTAGCTCTTCTCTAATGTTTGATAGAAATCGCCTGTGAAGCCATCTGGTCCTGGCAGTTTTTGTTGGAAGATTTTTAATCACAATTTCAGTTTCAGTGCTTCTGATTGGTCTGTTTATATTTCCTATTTCTTCTTGGTTCAGTCTCAGATGGTTCTGCTTTTCTAAGAATTTGTCCATTTCTCCCAGGTTGTCCATTTTACTGGCATATAGTTGCTTGTAGTAATCTCTCATGATCCTTTGTATTTCTGCAGTGTCAGTTGTTACTTCTCCTTTTCATTTCTAATTCTATTGATTTGAGTCTTTTCCCTTTTTGCTTGATAAGTCTGGCTAATGGTTTATCAATTTTGTTTATCTTCTCAAAGAACAAGCTTTTAGTTTTATTGATCTTTGCTATCATTTCCTTCATTTCTTTTTCATATATTTCTGATCTGATCTTTATGATTTCTTTCCTTCTGCTAACTTTGGGGTGTTTTTGTCTTTCTTTCTCTAATTGCTTTAGGTGTAAGCTTAGGTTTTTTATTTGAGATGTTTCTTGTTTTTTGAGGTAAGATTGTATTGCTGTAAACTTCCCTCTTAGAACTGCTTTTGTTGCATCCCATAGGTTTTGGGTTGTTGTGTTTTCATTGTCATTTGTTTCTAGGTATTTTTTTATTTCCTCTTTGATTTCTTCAGTGATCTCTTGGTTATTCCATAGTGTATTGTTTAGCCTCCATGTGTTTGTATTTTTTACAGTTTTTTTTTCCTGTAATTGATATCTAGTCTTGTAGCGCTGTGGTCAGAAATGATACTTGATATGATTTCAATTTTCTTTAATTTACCACGGCTTGATTTGTGACCCAAGATATGATCTATCCTGGAGAATGTTCCATGAGCACTTGCGAAGGATGTGTATTCTGTTTTTTTGTATGGAATGTCCTATAAATATCAATTAAGTCCATCTTGTTTAATGTGTCATTTAATGCTTGTGTTTCCTTATGTATTTTCATTTTCGATGATCTCTCCATTGGTGAAAATGGGGTGTTAAAATTCCCTACTATTATTGTGTTACTGTTGATTTCCCCTTTTATGGCTGTTAGCATTTGCCTTATGTATTGAGGTGCTCCTATGTTGTATGCATAAATATTTACAATAGTTATATTTTCTTGGATTGATCCCATGATCATTATGTAATGTCCTTCTTTACCTCTTGTAATAGTCTTTCTTTTAGTCTATTTTGTTTGATATGAGAACTGGCTCTCCAGCTTTCTTTTGATTTCAATTTGCATGGAATATCTTTTTCCATCCCCTCACTTTCAGTCTGTATGTGCCCCTAGGCCTGAAGTGCATCTCTTGTAGACAGCATATATATATATATATATATATATATATATATATATATATATATATATGTCTTGTTTTTGTATCCATTCAGCCAGTCTATGTCTTTTGGTTGGAGTATTTAATCCATTTACAGTTAAGGTAATTATCAATATCTATGCTCCTATTACCATTTTCTTAATTGTTTGGGTTTGTTTTTGTAGGTCTTTTCCTTCTTTTGTGTTTCCTACCTAGAGAAGTTCCTTTAGCATTTGTTGTAAAGCTGGTTTGGTGGTGCCGAATTCTCTTAGCTTTTGCTTGTCTGTAAATGTTTTAATTTATCTTTCAAATCTGAATAAGATCCTTGCTGGGTAGAGTAATCTTGGTTGTAGGTTTTTTCCCTTGCATCACTTTTAATATGTCCAGCCACTCCCCTCTGGCTTACAGAGTTTTTGCTTAAAAATCAGCTGTTAACCTTATGGGTTCTTTCCAACTCCAAAGTTGAGTGGAGTTAGGTCTTAACTTTGAGATGGAGATATCTGGGAGAGCTTTCGCTGATTGATATTATATGGGGCCGGGAGGTCTCTGGTGGTCCAATGTCTTGAACTCAGCTCTCCCACCTCAGAGCCTCAGGCCTGACCCCTGGCTGGGGCACCAAGACCCTGTCAGCCACACGGCCAGGTACGTGGGGAGTTTCTTGCCTTCTGGGAAGTCTCAGGGCTTCTTTCAGTGTTCAGTAGATGTTCTGTAATTTTCCACATATATATGTATTTTTGATGTATTTGTGGGGAGGAAGTTGATCTCCACATCTTATTCCTCCACCATCTTGAAGGTCCTTCCCTATAACATCTGAGAAGCAGGTGTTCTGGCCTGTGTGATCTGGCTTTGTGTGCCTCTGTGGAACCGGCCTCACTGCATCATGCTCCATCAGATGAATTCTTAATAACCCAAGGGGCACTGCTGAAGTCCCAACACATCTTTAACCTGACTCTGTTTTCAAACTCATAAACTCAAAATATTGAGAGGCCAACCATAAAGTATTCATATTCTTAATTTTCTTTATTAGCAGTAAATATGAAAACAAGGTTCTCTTTTTTTCACAGCTCTCCCAGGAATCATGAACTGAGATGGCTTGCATGAAATAGATTTTTGGTTAATTACAATAAGGCAGAATGGAGGAGACTCCTTGCCTGACAGCTGTTTTCCAACAGCCAGATGAAGAGACACATAAGGCAAGGTCCTGAACAAAGGAGCTCCTGTCCTCGTGGAGTTTGGGGACCTCTTTGGGTCGGTGGGAGTTTCTCACCCTCCTCCCCTTCTCGCCCATTCCCAGCAACTGGAGAGGTAATCACAGAAGGGACCAGAGAGTTGGCAGCAGGGAAGAGGGCAGCAGCTGCAGCTGCCTCTGGCTGTGGTGTGGTGCCTCCCACAGAATCATTTTCTCTTCTGATTTTTTAGGGTGGAATTCCATCCTGCATGTAGCGATAAATTGGCTGGGGAAAAGGCTATGGGGCAAAAGGAAATTACCAAAAGCATAAAAGACATTGTGTTAATACACTAAAGTATCATTTACTACTATGGTTATAAATACTTTGATTTCTATTATCTGATTTTAATTGATAATAAGGTATTTATATCTTTAAATAATGTTTTGATATTTATATATTTATCAATATATTTAAGCTAATCTTTTCTACAGTTGGACAAATAAGGATATTTAGGCTCCAAGAAATTAAACCACTCTTCTAAAGTCACACATATACCGGTTGCTTAGCCATACCTAGAATCCACACCTAGTTCTCTGATTCATTTTTCTTTCTACTATAAATCTGACTATATAAATCACTTATTTGATGCAGTATAATAAATAAATAAGCAAACAAAAATTGGCCATACCATTTCTTCTAAATTTCAACCATTTCTTTTAAATTTCAATGACACTGGAGCACAAATATTAGAAAAAAATACAAAAGTTATGCATTCTGAAAAATGAACTTCTCAATTTGACAACAACATAATAGAGTACACTACATTGTGACTATTTATATGTTGGGATAATATTAAGAGTCAGAGATTGAATATTTTAACAGCATTCCAAATGCTACAGATTAAAATATGTATAGTTACCATCTCATTTTATGAATTAGATTTTTATAGAAATTACAGACAAAATGAGATATTTCAGACATGAAATATTAACACGCCCAAATAAACATCTATATATTTTTTGAAATTAATGTTTAAAGTCCATCACAGATAAGTGCTACATTGTTATTTCCTGGAAAACTTTTGAGTAGTCAACTATACCTATATGGTACTAAAATGAATTTTCATGATTTAAATTGCAACGACTAATCCAAAAGCTGAGTTATTGGGTGTGATGACAAATTTTCTACATCAGCTTGGCTAGGTACCCAGATAGCTGGTCAAATATTATTCTAGACGTCTATCAATATGTTTTCTACTTAATTGTCCAGGTTCACCATTAACCACTATTTCCTGTTCCAGGGCCTCTAGGTAAATAACCCAATGAAGTTTGTATTCATTGGTTCCTAAACATTTCATTCTTTATGCTTCTTAGTCTTAGCTAATTCTCTTCTCTCTCCTTGTCTTCAATTATTTTTCAGCACCCTTTCCTTCCAGTCTAGAAAAATCATTGCTTATTCTTTAACAGAGTGCCCAAAATTGCACTCTGTTAAGTCCTCTTTAACTTTTCCAAACAAATTTGTCATTTCCTTCTCTGTGCTCCCACTGTATTACTCACACTTAACATGTACTATTAAATATTTCTGATATTCAAAAAGCTTAAACAATAATATGAGAGAATCATGCTCACACAAGCTATTGTAAGAAACAAAATATTATCAGTAAAATAGAAGCCGCCTTCTCAGAGTTAACCACTATCTTAATATTGGTATTTGTTGTTTTTATAGATATTTTATGTTTTTATTACATTTTATATCCTTAACTATATAGAGATATACAAATATATAATATATATATTATTTGCATTCTTAAAGTTTTAAATTAATATTCTCTATGTATGTATTAATATGTATTAATATATGTAATATATGTGTATGCATGTGTGTTTGTGTGCTCTTTCTTCTACAACTGACTTTTTTGGAAAAGAGGTTCAATAAATTTGTGGTGTATATATTTATGAGGAAACTTGTGGTACCTTTGCATGGCATAGATGTAACTTATTTAATTGTTATCCTGATAACAGACATTTTGGATGTCTGTAATTTTTTTTTCTGTTACAAAATCTGTTGCTCTAATATCTTTGTACATATATGTGCATTACTTTCTCTAGGCCTCACACTAAGAAGTGGAATTGTTAGCATCTAGGACATGCATATTTTACCTTAATTTTTATATACTGCCAAATTGTTTTCCAAGGTGGTGTTCCAATTTTATCCAACTAACAATGCATAAAAGTTCCCATGGCTCCATATGTTTGCCATCATTCGGTGTTGCTAGATATTTTATTTTTTCATAATTTAATGGATGTGACATAGTATCTCACTGTGCTTTTAATTTATTTTCCACTAACTTCATATCTTCTTGGTCATTTACTGTTTTCTCTTCTGTAAATTGCCCATTCGTTTTTTTTCTCTTCCAGTTTACAAGACATCTTTTCTGTAGCCTGTGATAGCCTCAAGGGCAGAGGCCATGTAGTATTCGTTTTTCCACCCTGGCATTTTATGATGCTCAATTAAATGTTTGATGATTGAAAATCATAAGTTCCCAATAGGGGCTAGTGCAGGCTTTTGGTATCTTTCTCATGTGATAGCCACTACATAATTTCTTACATTTATGTTACCAGTCAGGGTACAGTTTCCTATTGTGCTTTGAATTTCGATGTGCTTGGTTAAAAAAGTTAATTCAAAAAATATTCTAGTGGAGAAGAATGATACATTTATTAGAAATGCTGCACATGGCTTCCTCTGCTTAGCTTAATTATAGCAATTTTAAGTAGTGAAATCCTGTGGTGGAAAATACTTTTTAAAAGTCTGTCTTTATTTTTGTAGACTTAAGTATATGGCTGGGAATTCATAAGGCATAACATTTATAAAAGTCATAGTGGAAATATTTTCCTTTGTTTTCTGTTGAATGTTGCTCAAAATAAATTGTATGTTAGCTGATGCCTGTAAGTATTTAGATTTTATAATAATGCTGTAGTTTAAATAGAATTTGTTCCAAATGATTTTGAGCTTCATATGAACACATTGTCCAATATTTTTCTGTCTATGCCAATTATTATACTTAATATTTATTGGGCTTTTGTAATGTACTGTTTGAAAAATATAAATTATATAAAGCATTTAGTAGAGATAATTCACATTGTAGAATTTAGAACGTAAAGATGTTCAAATTGCTATATACAAGGCAACCAAATTTTGACATATTAACTGTTGTGACCTTCCTTTTTATTTAGGAGGTATTTGGAAAATTCTATGCTCTCTTCTTTCATATAAAAAAATGTGACTCCTCAGAACAAAAACAGTGAAATGGTTGGCTTTTGATTTTGAAAGCTAAGGTCTAGGCATATGCTATATGAAGGAGTTCAGATTTATACCATAAGGAATGACAAGGCATTGCAAAATATTAAATATGGGAGTAGTAGGATTAGATTTGCATTATATAATAATTAATATGACTGAAGAGTGAAAGATAGAGGAGGGAGTGGTTAAAAGTAGGGGCACTTAGAAGTCAATGGCAGGTCTTAAGGAGAAATGGAAACTGAACAATTGATATACAATGGGGAAAGGGAAGAATAAAATCTAGAGTGCTTTTCCCAGATGAATTGAGAGGGCTTAAGAGTAAGAGTAACAATAGCTAACATTTATATTGTGGTTGCAATATGATAAACAGTAGCTAAGCAATGGTGGCTAGTAAGTGCTTAACCACCAGCTCTCTGGAGCCAGGGCTGGGTCAGGGGAGGGCCCTGATTTGTAGTTTGTCCATTGTTTTGGTGTAAATACCCCCAGTATGGCCAACTTCAAGCTACCAATAAAATATCACTCAATAGCAGTTGGTCAGAGATGTGAAAAATCTGCTCTCACAAGCTGCTGTGAGTTGGCTCCAATATGTCACTAAAATTTTTTCGACGTGTGTTAACTTATAATCCTCATGACATGTCTGTCTAAGTCAGGGTTTCTTAACCTCGATACTGTTCACATTTTGAACAAGATAGTTGTTTGCTGCAGGGTGCTGTCCTGCAAGTTGTTGAATGTCTAATATCATCCTGGCTTCTACCTCCATGCCATTAGTACATCCCCCACACTAGTTGTGATAACCAAAAATGTCTCCAGTCATTGTCAAGTGTTCTCTAGGGGGAAAAAAAATCAACTGCAGTTGAGAATGACCACTTTAAGGCATATAATTTTCTTCTTCTTTTCCATCTTCTTCCTTCCTCTACTTCTTCCTGATTCTTTATTTTCCTCTACTTCTTTTTATCTTTGCAAATGAAGAAATTGAAACTTAGAAAAGTTAGATACATTTCCCTTTGGACCATTCAATATATAAACTTAGTCTGACTCCAAAGCAGATAGATGGAAGGACAAATAGATATATATAGAGACATATAGACATATAGAGACATAGACATAAATATGTAATCTCAATGCTATAATTACTGGATAGGAATTATCACGAATCAACCAGTTCTTATCCTGACACCCATTTTGCATGGTCATTAATTTCATCCTTGGTTTAATAGAGAGTTTCTGCTTGTAGAATAAAACAATAATATTAAAATTAATAAATTATTAACATTATTTTAAGATAAAATTTTGTTGTGATCATTCATAATCATATCTCTGTGACTCAGTTTATGTTTTGTGAAAATGGGATAGTAATATATCTACATCAAGAACTGTTGTGCAAAAAGTAAAATAAGAGAAAGACAACTACTGTATGATATCCCTTATATGTGGAATCTAAAATAGCTGAACTCACAGATATGGAGACTAGAATGGTGGTTACCAGGGGCTGGAGGGTGGAGAAAATGGGAGACATTAATCAAAGAGAACAAATGTCAAGTTATAAAATGAATAATTTCTGGGGAATCTAATGTACAGCATAGTGATTATAGTCAATAATAATGTATTATACACTTGCAAGTTGCCAGCAGAGTAGTTACATCAGTACCTGTTTTCACTAACTGAAAGAAACCTGAAGAGGATTTCCACTTAAGAAAAAAGCCATTACTGTACTAATACAGATATTTTGGACAAGCAAATTGGCATGACTGGAACTTTTGGAAAGCAGGGGAACACCCTTTGCTTTAGGCCATTTCGGCTTAGGAAAGGTTTCAAAGGAATACTCTACTTTCAGAAAGCACGGAAAACCTGTGTTAGCTAACATTATGGTAGTAATCATTTTGCAATGTATAAGTGTATCAAATCAACAGCTTGCATACATTAAATTCACACAGTATTATATTTCAATTATATCTCAAAAAATCAGGGAAAAAAACAGCTTGTTATACATATTAACTAAGAGACCTACTCTGCTTAGAATAGTGCCTGGCACATAATTAGCTATGAATGGGTCTTAGTATAAAACAAACAAATAAAAACAATGAAGAGAGATACTATTAAAGAGTAGCAATGGTTTACGTATTTTCAGTTTTATCAGATGTTAGGAAAGTTTCAGGTACAAATTTGGGGAATCATAGGTTTCTAAATCTACAAGATAAGCAACAAGACCTTGCTCTAAGCACATCACAAATGTTTTAAGAAAATGTTATGACATAAATTGTCCTACATGTATAATATATTATACTTTCTCTAAGACACATAATGTTATGGATATGCATACCTAAAATTTGGATTGGTAGTTTATCAAAAGAAGAAGAGAAAGAAGTAGGAGGAGAAAAGGGAGAAGAAAGAAGAGGAAAGAGAGAGAAAAGAATTATTTTGAAAATTTGTCTACTTCAGTGTCATTTTTTTTTCAAAATTTTTAATTATTTTGGAGTATGTTCAGAGGTCGGTAGCAAACTCACCATAAGTCTAAAGAACAAGAAGCCTGGGAATCAACTTAGGAAATTATTCTGAACACATGTGCCAGTACCTGGTTTAACTCTCAGTAAGTAGAAAAAGTCTAAAAAATTTTAGTACAAGTAACATTGTTTTATATGTCCCTTTTAGTTTTTGTTTAAATATCTATTGTGCCTTGATTGATAAATATGATTAAATACAATGCTCTCTAATTTCCCCATACGATTAAATACAATGCTCTCTAATTTCCCCAACGAAGTTAAGGAGAAACTGGACTGAAAGTACAAAATTCCAAGTCCAGTTGCAAAATTATATTATAAAGGTTTCCATTAAAGGCAAGTGTTTTCAGTCTCCTCTCGTCCCGACCTACTGATATCTCCTCCATAAAACTTAACATTTCAAACACTTTTGTTATATATTTGTTTTTGGTTATTTGAATGAAATAATTTTTAGATTTTCTAAGGTGAAAATTTTCAAACATATTTTGTATAGCCCTTTTATCTTTATAATATATTATTGTATTGAATACTGCAATATCTCGATCCTGGTGAGTTAGGCAAAACAGGACTTTCAATCCAATTTTTAGAATAAAGAAATTGAGACTCAGGGAATCTTACATTATAACTTTAGTACAAATAGCAGGTAGCTGCCAGAGATAGTAGGAATGTGATTTTCCTATCCTTAGTGACTTAACCAAGCTTGCTTTACATTATAAAAATTCATTCTGATTTCATTTATGAATGTAATTTAGCTCTCTGTGAACCCTGCAGGGGTCCTTTCTTTTCCTCCTGGGTAGTTTTAACTCATAATGAGTATGTCATGTTTGCAGATTTCATATTTTAAAAAGTTGAATTAAAATATACTTTCCATTTTAAATTTACTAATTTCTGATATATCTGTCATAATAATTTCCAAAAGTTTTCAGCTTTCAATAATTAAACTATTTGAATAGTTTCCCCATGTTTCCAATTTTGTAACACTCATCCAACAAATATCAAATGCTGATTAATGCCAGACTTTGTTTTAGGCATAAGGGATACACTGGAGAATAAGGACTAATCCTCTCCTTTTTGTGGAAATCATGGCAGAGCTGGAGAAGCAAGTAATAACGAGATAAAAAGACATATTTTAAAACAGTGATAAGTGTTCTGAAGAAAAGTTAGGAAGGGAAAGTGGTAGGGTATTTTATTATAAGATACAAAGTAACATGATACCCCTAGAAAATTACCCCTAGAATTTGGGAGTTGACATTCTTTATAATTTGGGAATTTCTGTCTAATCATAAATATATTAAATTATCAATAATTTTATATGTAAATATCTACCCTCATCCCAGGAATCGGTTGGCTAATTTGGCTGTTCTTTTTTTGTAAACTACCAAGTTTTGTTTTAATATATAACTTATATTCGTGTCCTTAATATTAGTAGTCTTTATTCTTCAGTCTAAATCTCTAATAGTTGGATCATAGCTCACAAACTTAGAATTTTAAAAGTAGGAAGAGATCTAAACATAGAATTCCAAAGTAGGAAGGGATTAAGGAATTACATGTTGCTGATCAGGGCCATTTGGGCCTAAAGAAGTTAACCAAATTTCTGAACTCCTAAGGTGACTTGAAAACCCAGCTTTCCATTCCTATTTTATTTTATTTTTTTTGTATTCTTTGTGTTGGTATGATACACCTTACACATACCTATAATAACCTGTCACCTATGTGATGCAATCTTATGGGGAAATATTAGAGACTCCCTATACCCTCAAAAATCACCTCTCACGCTGGATGATGCCTGTAACCCCCACAGTTCATGAACAGTTCATAAATATTCCTTCTTAAATTTCACAAAGCCCTGGCAAGTGTGATATAGTAAACATTATTTGTTATTCACCCATTTTTTATGAATTAAGCTTATCATATGCTTTCTGAGATCAGGATTTAATAGTGTGGAAAAATAAGAGATCTTATCACCAAGGGGATGAGGATTGATAGGCAGCCATATGGAAAACTCAAAAAGCAAATGTTGCCAATTTCACAGTTTGGTTTAATAAACACAGCCATGACAGCAGAGAGGTTCTCCAAACACTGAATTGTTTTCTGTGAGGAGGAAGTGTGGAGGTCATATCCTATAGGAAATCTTTATCTCCTGCTTCCAGTTCAAACACTCCCTGTCCCTTATCTGAACTATTTCTTAGTTCCTCATTCAGTCTTCCATTGCTATGCTCTATTCTAGTCCATTGCATGGACACCAGGTTAGTTTCTCAAGTTCAGATCTAATTATATCACATTCTTCTCAAAAGCCTAAATTTTCCCTCTTTCTATTATATATGAAAAGAATCAAAATTTCTTACTGCTAGTCAAGGTTTTCCCAATCTAACCCTGCCTATGCCTTTTTTTCTCTTTACACCTTGTATCATTATGTGTCTTTCTGTAGCCTCAAAGAACATGCTCTTTAAATATATTTTCAAGAGAATCTTTAGAGATAATTGTTTGATGGAACAAAACTAATCATGCTAAGGTGGTATATGGTTCAGAGAAATAATAAAGGGAAGGAAAAATAATTATATAAGAAATGGTGAACAACTAGAAGAATGATTTCTAATTATATCTACTATAAAATGATCTTTTCATAACAAACATGGATTCTGTAGAATTATACATTGTGTTTCAATGCAGATGCATAGTTATGTTAGAATAAAATATTTCACAGCTCTAAGATTTGTTTCTGGCCCTAAAAAGTTCCTGGCCCTCAAATTCCAAAATAAGATTCTAAATTTGTTTTTAATCCTACCACTCAGGTAGGTTAAAGCCCAGGAGGAGGGCATAACCTCCTCTCTGATCCTCTGTTTATTCAGAAAGTAAATTTTAAAATTGAGAACTTTTAGTTATTATACAGAGAACTTACCTACCTTGAACAGAGGAACTAAATGGGGAAACCTCAATCTGGATTAAAGGTAGGAAAAAAAGGGTTCCTAGAGAGTAGGCTTTTTAAAAATAAAGTTATAAAAGACTCAAGATGATTCAGAAAAGCATTATGCAAGGATGGAGAGAGTAGAATAGGAAGATAAAGAGGAGACCTAGTAATGGGTTAGGTCAGGGATACCCTAATATATATTATTAGAGATTTAATTCTGAAACTGCCTTTATTCATCAAAATCAAATTTTTTCTCTACATTTTCATATGTTAATATAAGTAACCCTTATAAATCTTTTCAGAGCATGGATCTGAAAATTGGAATTATTCAACACCAGGGATAACCTAATTATTCTGGGAATTGTCACTAATATCTGCCAAAAACTTGTTTTCTAGTAGAGTGAATGCTAACAAAAGGTTATTATCACCATAGATTATAAAGCGATATGCACACAAAAAGTTCTGTTAATTTTTCTGGAGAATGAGATAGTGGAATTTGAATTGCATTTTTATATTTAGCTCTCAACTAGAATATCAAAATATAAGAACAACATGAAAGAGAAACCCTTTGAAATCTATTTATTTTTCCACAACTGCATATTATATTAGCTTTAAGAATGCACCACCTAAGACGTACACATTAATTGATACTTTTGGTTCAAAAGAATCGTAGTTCAAACAACACCATTTTATTTGTATTTTCTTAATAATAAATGACACATCTTATTCTTGAATTCATTATATTCATTTGAGCCTACCAACCTGCTGTAATTAACATTTAAACACTTTAATGTTTATGGCATTTACCTCAGATGCAGCACAGGTACATCTTTATTTCTTACTAAAGTGTGGAATTGTGAGTTTACTCAGACAAAATATTGTACAATTCCCACGGGCCCTATCTTAGCCTGAGTCCCATACAAAATAAATTGATGTGAGGCAAAAGTGTATGTGCTAACAGTTAATTGAGTAGTATAATTGCAAGGAAGCAAAAGTGAGGGATAAAAGGGATATAAAATGAGGGAGAAAGGAGAGCAAGTACAAGGAGATGTTTTTCTAAGCTAGCTACAGTTTCCAAACAAGCTCAATTTCATAGGGCAACTTCATAGCTGCCCCTTGAACTATTGTGCCTGACAAAATCCCACGGGGGCTATAAGTGGTAGAGAAGCATATGTCTTGTTTCTAACCGCATTTTCTTTCCCCCTTCCCCTTCCTATCCCATTTGATTACATTTGCCATTATCTGCCTTGCACTTCCACAAGTACCTGTCACCAGTCCCCTCCAGGTGACTGATGCAGAAGCCAGCCTCTGCTACGCACTGTCTGCCAATGCATAAATACTTCAGTGCGTACCTCTTTGTCAGTCTGTGCTTCCCATGGGGCCTAGGGATCTGTAGGAACAGCAGTGGCAGTTAGGTAACACCACAAACTTCTGCTAGAGCCACATCAGAATCTGGAGTAATACATAGATTGATTTTTGTAGAGACTCTAACCTTTCCTACTGTAGTAAAATATTTTGGGTGGTCTTCTTATAAAAAAAAACCCACAGTGGTCTTTGTATTAGTCAAGGTTCTTCAGAGAAACAGAAGCAATAGAATGTGTAAATATAATATAGTAAGAGAAATAGAATGTGTAAATATAATATATTAAGAGATTTATTTTATTTTGACACAAACCATCATGGGGACTGGCAAGACCAAAATCTGTAGGGTAGACTGGAGACTCAGGGAAGAGTTAATGTTGCAGCTGAAGTCTGAAGACAGTCTTCTGGCAGAAATTATTCTTTCTTGGAGACCTCAGACTTCAACTGATTGGATGAGGCCCACCCACACTATGGAGGGTAATCTGCTTAACTCAAAGCCTACTGATTTAAATGATAATCACATCTCAAAAAAATACCACGACAGCAACATCTAGACTGGTGTTTGACCAAAAGCTGTGTTTGATGGCCTAGCCAAGTTGACACATCAAATCATCCAACACAGTCACCTTACCTTAAATGTATAAAATGTGTGTACGTATGGGTATGTGTATGTGTGTATACATATATATTTCCTTTTCTTTCACATTTCACTGATCAGAAACATCTTCCTGAGGGTTCTTCCAGAGGTCTTTATGATTTTCAATCCAAACTTCAAAATCAAATGAAAAATTTTTCCTCATTTTAGGTCACCTTGTTCTCCATTTTAGGTCACCTTGTTTTCCACCTTGTTCTCCGTGTTTATTTCTCTGATATATGCTGTGTCTGATGCTAAACCTCATTCTGGGTCCCTTTTTTCAAATATTTCAACATTAAACATGCTTTATTACCATTCTCCACTCTTGGAAGGAGTAATTTTGATTATTCCAGTGATCTAAACTTGCCTATATTTTTATCTTACCAGTTAAAAATTCCTACAAAAATTTTTAAAAATTATTTATTTATTTATTTAATTTTGGCTGCGTTGGGTTTTCATTGCTGCAAACGGGCTTTCTCTAGTTGTGGTGAGCAGGGTCTACTCCTTGTTGCGGTGCATGGGCTCCACATTGTGGTGGCTTCTCCTGTTGTGGAGCATGGGCTCTAGGTGCACAGGCTTCAGTAGTTGTGGTACGTGGGCTCAGTAGTTTTGGCTCATTGGCTCTAGAGTGCAGGCTTGGTAGTTGTGGCACACAGGCTGAGTTGCTCCACAGCATGTGGGATCTTCCTGGACCAGGGCTCAAACCCATGTGCCCTGCACTGGCAGGTGGATTCTGTTGGTTTCTTTTTTTGCTGTACGCAGGCCTCTCACTCTTGTGGCCTCTGCCGTTGCGGAGCACATGAACGTGCAGGCTCAGTGGCCATGGCTCACGGGCCCAGCCGCTCCACGGCATGTGGGATCTTCCCAGACCGGGGCACGAACCCGTGTCCCTGCATCGGCAGGCAGACCCACAGCCACTGAGCCACCAGGGAAGCTCTGGCAGGTGGATTCTTAACCACTGCACCACCAGGAAAGTCCAATTTAAAAGCAATACAGCTCATCAATTAATTCAGTAAAGTTGCAGGATACAAAATTAATATACAGAAACCTGTTGTGTTTCTATACACTAAAAATAAACTATCAGAAAGAGAAGTAAAGAAAACAATCTCATTTATATTAACATCAGAAAGAATAAGATACCTAGGATATTGAATAGAATAAGATACCTAGGAAAAAACCCACCTAAGGAGGTAAAAGACCTGTACTCAGAAAACTATAAGACACTGATGAAAGAAGTTGAAGATAGCACAAACAGATGGAAAGATATGCTGTGTTCAGTCTCCCTTTCCATCCTCATAAAGCAAAGTTATCAAATCTAATTTTCAGAAATTTACTCACATGACATCCTAATTGTGACATTTATTGGCGATTGTTTAGCTCCTTATTTGTGCTGGTCTATCTTTAAAGAATTCTCCAATCATTTATTTTTTTCTATCACTCAAATAAAAATATTAGTGAGCCGTACTGTCAGAATGTATTTAGTATTAAATTCAAACGTCATGATGTAGAAAATAAGTAATCAAAAACACGTATATTGTCACTTTCTGTCAAACTCCTAAGAGTGGGTAAAACATGGTAATTAGGAACAAAAATGTAAAAGCCAGGCTGACTGTATTCAAATATTGGCACTGCCATTTCCTGGTTATGTCGTCTTGGATCAGCTAATTAACCTCATCTAAAAAATAAAAAATAATATTAGCACACATATCATAGGGTTTAATGCTATTTGAAAGAATTACAGGTGTAAATTTTGTAGAACAGTGACTGGCACAGAGTAAACATCATGTTAGTGACAGCTATTATTATAAATTATCTGTGCAACTACTTAGCGTTTGATATGGAATTTCAGTAAAAGAACAAAACTACAAAGTGAAAGAAATAACATCATATTCTAATCTCTCACTCACTCCAATCTAGTCGTTTTGCCTACATAAATCAGAGGATGCAGGATTGGCATTCAAGGAAACTGCAGAACTGTACCAGCCAGCAAATGATACAGTGATGACTGATATAAATTAAATTATACAAAAATATACAAATTAACATGCAAGTCATACTGGAATTTTGTACACTAAAAGCTAAGTCGTAAAAATAAACAATGGGTCTCTCACTAGGCTTCAGGACATCAGAGTTGCAGATAAAGGGTTTTCTTTTCTTTTTGCTTCTCTCTTCTCTTCTTTATTCTTTTCTTTTCAGTAGAGAGCTCTCCTATCATTTTGACACTATACCAACTCACCTATTTGTATCAAGACTCTGTCCATATTGTCATACAAAATCGAGGTACTTTTGTCTTAGAATCCAGTTGGTTAATGTACCTGTCTTCAAAGACCTGTCACCACACTACCAAACATATCCTGTGTGCTTTGTGTCAAAGGAGGGAAGATGTCACATGCCTATAAAAGCACCATCTGAGAATCATTTTATTTCTTAGTACAAGCTTAGTGCCCGGCTCATAAATAGTACTTAATTAATATTTGCTCAATACATGCCTTATTTATTGGGATTCACACTAGAATAGCTTTCATCATAGAATGGATCCAATGAAATTATTTTAGTATCACAAAGAACTTAAATACCAGCTACATAATCAACCTAACTGAAGTACATATATTTATTTAGCCACTGTTTTTAAGTACCTAAGAGGAAATATAACATGGACGTTATCTGGGGAGTCTCTGATATCTGACCTATCTTAAACATGGCTTCACCACATACCAGCCATGTCAATGACTAGTGTCCACATCAGTAATATGGGAGAATATGTATGTCTATAATATAAATTCATATATATTATATTTATGTATACATAAAGGAGAGAAAAATTACATGATGTCCAGAAATATTAGTACCTCATATAGCCTTAACTCAAATAGATATGTCCTAGAATACAGAAGAATTATAGAACATCAAAAAGCTTAAAATTCAGCTTCTAAGACAGAATTGAAGTCACATAATACAGTTGGATGACAGAATTAATTAGTACCTAATGGAGTCTTGGCACTGGACTAAGTGCATGGATGGAGGGGGTTAGAATACAGAAGAATGATATAACATTCATCCTACCTTCAAGAAGTTTTCAAATATTAAATGTAGCAAAGTCCAGGATTCTTAATTGTAACATAAAAAATCTGGACTGGTCTTTGTCACAGTTTCTTCCCAATTTAATATTCTGTGTTCAGTGTGCCAGTAGCAACAAACAACTCAAGAGGTTAGAGCCTAAGCACTTGATGCAGTCAGCAAGTGTTGTGAAAGTGAGAGGTAAGAAAACTCAACAAGTGTTACATTCTCAAGGGGAAATATTAGAAAGTAGATCTTAAAGAATTAGTAGGATTTGGATAGAATAAAATGGGAAATCATTCCAGGCCAAGGCCAGCCATAAGACTGGAATCAAGAATGAGTGAGTGCAAGTAGGAGCATATAGAAGAATACAAGTGGGATAGTCAAGACGATTGGAGGCTTTAGAATTCAGAGAGAGGAAATATTTTTGTTGTCATAAAAGGCAGGATTTTCTTCTTTTTAAGGTAGAGTAATATTTATATTTATCTATCTATATCTTTATTATACCACAATTTACTTATCGATTCATCCATGGAGGGGCACTTATGTTATTCCCACATCTTGGCTACTACGAACAATGCTGCAATGAACATAGGAGTGCCGGTATCTCTTTGAGGTACTGATTTCATTTCCTAAAAGTACATACAAACTCGGAGGACATAATCCTAAGTGAAAAGCCAGACACAGAAAGAAAAATAGTGCATTATCTCACTTCTATGTGAAATCTAGAAGGTTGAATACATTGAAGCAGAAAATAAAAAGGTCATTACAAGGGTCCAGAGGGTACAGAAAATGGGGAGATATTGGTCAAAGGGTACAAAGTCACATAGGATGAATAAATCTAGAGAGCTAATATACAGAATGACTATAGTTAATAATACTGTGTTGAATACCAGAAATTTGTTAAGATTGTAGGTTTCAGGTGCTTGCAACCCACACAAAAAAGGTAACTATGTGCTGAGATGGATATGTTAATTAGCTTGACTGTAGTAATCATTTCACTGTGTATTTTTATATCAAATCATCATGCTGTATACCTTAAATATATATATCATTTATTTATTAAACATAAATGCATTTTAAAAGAAGAGAGAGGCTTTGTAAATTTTAAAGAAGTAAGTGACATAACTAAATAGTCTAATTACTCTGGCAATAGCAAGGAGGATGTATTGAAAAGATCAAAGCCTAGAAACTAAGGTATCAGTGAAGTGACCCTTTCTGTAGTCGGACTGTAAAGAGGTAATATCCCAGGGTAGAATCATAGTAGTGAAGACAAAGGAGAAGGGAACTGAGACGTAGATTTTCAGAAGTTGGACAAATACAGGACCTGAAGGAAAACAATGACTAAAAGATTACTTTCTGGTTTCAAACTGAGGTGATTGGAAGACTGGGGATGCAGCCAACAGAAACTGAAATAAGAGGAGGGAAGTGTTTATTGAGGAAAGAAATACTCTTCATTTGTGACATATTGAGTTTTAAGGGATTGTTAGTTAGCTACCACATAGAAAGCTGAGTGATGCAGCTTATAAATCAATTGGCAAAAAAGGCAGAGATTTAAACTATGTAGGCAGCCATATAAAGCTCAGATTGTGAGCCTGGGTAATTCTGCAAGGAGAGAAGAGAAAGTTCCAAGAGTTGAGTTTTGGAAATAACCACTATTAAGAGTCAAGAGAGGGGAAGGTGGATCAAGAAGCTAAATTACCTATGAAACGTCTATTATAAGAACTTATGTAATGTCAATTGGAATAGCCCCTGAAATGCCACATATTTATAGCCAAGAACAATTTTAAAAGTCAAAGAATACAAATTAAGTTAGAAAAGAAATATATGTCATTTCATCAAAAACAAATGTTGACATTTTAATTCGGCATGCCTTTCCTCTCCTCCAAGCCCTGCGTAACACATAGTACATGTGAATTGAATGTGGGCTGTTTGTGAAACTGAGCTTGAATATTCAATATGGTTGGCAAAGACAGCCTTATCTGGTAAACTGTGACTATTGCTTGATATTGTGGTAATTAATTTGAATATTTGAAACCATATATCTTACCAGAAAATTCATAAGTCTAAGATGGGTTTTCTTTTGTCTGTCTAAAAGGTGAGCAATCATTATTGTGTATTTGTAAATTATTTATAGATTATTCACAGGAAGAAACATTTTCTTCTCTCCCATTCTTCTTCATATGTAGATTTTTGCTAATTCTTTTTTGTTTGTTTGTTTTATTTGTTTCTAGATTCATTTTCTCTTGATGCTTTTATTTTACTTTATTTTATTGGTCTTATTAATATTATTTTTATGAATTTTATTCATTACTTAGATTTCAGGGAACATTATAGTTTGTGGAAAAATATTCTGCTATGTGCATGTGTAAAAAATAACAATTTTTATAATCAGAACCAATATTTCTGATTTTTCAACATTCAACATTTAACATTTTTTGTCATTTACTTTGCGGCAAACACAAACATAAGTGCTTTATGTGCACTAACTTTCCATGTACAAGACAATGTTATGAGGTAGGTATTTCTGTTACACGAATGTTTGGAACATGAGAAAAATGGGTCATGGTGCAGTCAAATAACCTACCTAAAACCACACCTGTATGACATCTCAGATGCTTTCTTAAGACCTCTGAGATTTAATGACAAGACAAATTTTTTTGTTATTGTTGAGGTGAAGCCATTAGAAAACAAAGAATATTGGGTTGTTTATTTTATGGTTTCGTTTTATTTTCCTCCCCATCTGCACTTTGTGAAATCTGCTATCATTTTAAGTTTGTCTAGCAATACTACTTATTCATAACTTACTTATTTCTGATTATCTTCTAGGCACCACTATGACATTTTAGGCACCTGGCATCAAATGAAATAAAGTGACTGAGATTTTGGTTTTATAGATCTAATGTTCGATTTTCTACTAGTGTGAAACAATAAAAGAGAGAAAACACTTAGCGCAGTTCATTTTGCTTTTTTTCCCCAAGAAACATATTGTATTAGTTTGCTAGAATACCACAGACTGGATGGCTTAAACCACAGAGATTTATTTTTTCACAGTTCTGAAGGCCAGAAGTCCAAGATTAAGGTGTTGAGAGGTTTAGTTTCTTCTGAGGCCTTTCTCCTTGGTGTGTAGATGGTCACCTTCCGGCTGTCCTCATGTGATATTTCCTCTGTTAATGTGCAGCTATAGTGTCTCTCTGTTTGCCTAAATGTTCTCTTCTTATAAGGACAGCAGTCAGATTGGATTAGGGCCCCACCATAACACCCTTATTTAACCATAATTACCATTTTAAATACCTTCTCTTCAAATTCAGTCATAGTCTGAGGTACTGAGGGTTAGAACTTCAACATATGAATTTGGGGAAGACATAATTTAATCTATAATGTATCATTAATAAATTCATAATATAAATAATCAACAAACACTGATTTTGCATATATTTTTCAGTAATTGATACATTAGTGGGTAAAGTTTTATAAAAGGCAAATACCTGGTTACCTTTCTGATACCAGATTTAAGTGTTACTATTCAATGTTAAATGTAACTTTAGTCTAAACCAAGTCTGAAGTATTCACTTTGAAGTATCTCTCTGCAATTATAGCCCTGAAGGGAATATCTAGTTTGTTCTCTGAGTTTTAATTATAGATTATTTTAGGATTTGGCAATAAAGGACTTTTACGAATACTTCCCCCATTCTCTATCTCTGTTAGAGGAGGTCTTGTCCCAATCTAGTAATGAAACCTATATTTGAATATAAGAATCTTTGGCTTCACAGACTTTTTTTTTTTAACATCTTTATTGGGGTATAATTGCTTTACAATGGTGTGTTAGTTTCTGCTTTATAACAAAGCGAATCAGTCATACATAAACATATGTTCCCATATGTCTTCCCTCTTGCGTCTCCCTCCCTCCCACCCAGACTTTTATTTTGATTAGTTGATGTTGGCCAAACTCAAATTATTGTGGTTGTGGGCCTTTTGAAGTATTGTTCTAAATTTGTTGTTTGTCACTTATTATGGGTCACAAAATAGATTTAGTTTGTGAGATCCATTATTATTATTCCAAATGAAACAGACTAAAAGAGAAATAACAGAGTAGAGCATAGGTTTTATGCATTTCATGTGTGTGTGTGTGTGTGTGTGTGTGTGTATGTGTGTAGTGTCATGATGTAGAAAGTGTATTTTTAATGTGCCAGAGTTAAGAGGTTCAAAAGTCACCATTCTAAACATATTGTAAAAAGGATAAGTATCAGATTTGCTTCTGAATCAATAATCAAAATCCCCTATTTAATTAAAGATTTTAAGTAATTTCTGAGCCTTTAGAGAAGAGAAGAACTACTTTAAGCCTAAATCCACAGGTACTTAATGAAAAACCTTTTAACTGGGGCCATAGTAGCCAAGAATATGCACTTATTATCAGCTATAGCTATACACTTTATTTTCTCATTCCTGAGAACCACTTATACACCAGCCATATCACTTAGAAATAAGTGTGGCTTGTGATGAATGTTGTAGACAGAATTCCCCTTGAAATTCAATGTTACTAATAGGAAATGCTCACCTTAATGGATGACTCCAGATAAACTGAGGGGTCATCTAATTTTCAAGATATCACCTAAAGAAACAGAACAATTGGGCCACTGTCTCCCAGATCAGTCAGTTCCTACTCTGTTGTCAAGAGTAGGAGATTCTTCCAAGAGGAACATATGTACCTGAATTTTGGGGTCAAAACTATGCTGTTATGTTTTACTGGCATATTTTCTTATATATTTTACATGATATTAATATTAGACAACAGCACATTACTGCAAATTTTCTGATAATTTAAAAGATGCTTTATCTTTTTCAAAATTGCACTATTAGTAAATAAATATATTTGGTATTTTTATTATTTATTTTTTCCTAATCAGTGCAATCAAATCTTTAAAAGAAAGCCCCTGTACACACATTTATTTATAAGGATCCATGATAGTACTGCTATCATGAAAAGATAAACAGGGAAATAAACAAAACATTTAAAACAACACAAATATTTTGGAAAAATATTTGGATGAGATAGGAAAGAACAGCTGAAAGATACAACAGATAGAAGAAGAACATATTTAATTTTAGGCAGAAACTATTTAATAATTACACCGGTTAAAAAGAATAATCTGTTGCTTAAAAAATGAAAGATAACATAGTAGAATAAAATAAAAGCATATCTGATAATGCCTAGAATAGACATTAAGGGGAAAACAACAATGATTTCATAGAATTTAAAAAATAAATTATTAACACCTAAAACACATAATTAGCATTATTTGTAATAAAAAGAACATAGTATAAGTTTTAGGACTCATAAAGAGATACTAATAAGATAGACCCATGAAAGGAAGAGACTGTCATTAAGAAGAGAACAAATAAAACATAAGAGAAGTGAACTTTGCTAAAAGAGCTTGTGTATGCAATTTCAATGTGTTTTAGTCCCATAAAATTTACCAAGTAAAGCAAACAGATGACCTAGAACATAGCCAAAAGAAAATGTAAGCTATTTCTAGGTCTATTTTCCTTAACATTAGACTTCAGAAGACAGAAGACAGAGGAAGATAAAATCATGAACCCCCAGATTTTTCCAAACGAGAACATTTAGAAACACTTATAATGGCAAACAAATGAAATAATGACTAAAACAAATAGTCAAGAATTCTGAAAGTATGTCATCCCTTCATAAAAGGATATATAATTTGAAATTAAAGAAACCTATCAAAATAAAGTTACAAGTAGGGAACATATGAAACGTATGAAGTATATTGCTTCACCACTTTGGAGCAGGAATATGGGAAAGGAGGAGTGAAACAGGGCAGAATTCTTGTTTGAACTAGGACCCTCAAAATCTGTCTTGGGGTCTTCTAGGATATTGCTGTTTAAAGCTGGCTTTTCTTTCAGGGTATTTTTAGGGACTTTTTGAGATAAAAATCCCCATCACCAGGCACTTCCCACTAATGGTTGTTTTTACCCAAGAGAGTGAGTCCTTGCTACATGTGGCTGCAAATATTTCTTTTCTCAGTTCCAAGACTTCTCTTGGCTCACAAGTCTCATTCTGCTGACCTCTCTTCTCCTCTCCAAGTGGCAGCAGTATGCAAAACTTAACTTCATTTATTCTTTTTTTTTTTTGAGGTATTTACAATATTATATGTTGCAGGTATACAACATAGTGATTCACCATTTTTTTGGTTGTTGTTTTTGTTTTTGTTTTTGTGGTACGCAGGCCTCTCATTGTTGTGGCCTCTCCTGTTGCGGAGCACAGGCTCCGGACGCGCAAGCTCAGTGGCCATGGCTCATGGGCCCAGCCGCTCCGCGGCATGTGGGATCTTCCCGGACCGGGCCACGAACCTGTGTCCCCTGCATTGGCAGGCGGACTCTCAACCACTGTGCCACCAGGGAAGCCCCACCATTTTTAAAGATTATACTCCATTTATAGTTATTATAAAATATTGGCTATATTCCCTGTACTGTTCAATACATTCTTGCAGCTTATTTATTTTATACATAGTAGTTTGTACTTCTTAATTCCCGAACCCTATCTTGCTCCTCCCCTTTTCCCTCTCCCACTGGTAACCAGTAGTTTGTTCTCTATATCTGTAAGTCTGTTTCTTTTCTGTTATACTCACTGGTTTATTTTTTAGATTCCAGATATAAGTAATATCATACAGTATCTTTCTCTGTCTGACTTATTTCACTAAGCATAATACTCTCCAAGTCCATCCATGTTGTCACAAATGGAAAAATTTCATTCTTTTTATGGCTAATTCTTAACAAATGAATGTTTTCACAACCTTCTCTTATTATTCTTCAAGTAAGGGAAGGTGTTTAAGAGTCTTCAAGACTCCCAAAACAAGCTCTCTCCAATTCTTTTGACAATGTGCATGTTGCATCTGACATTTTGTTTGTGAATTTTACACCTACTGTATGTCCATGTCACACAGAAACTTCAATTTTTAAATATCATTGCAAGAAAAACTAAATTAAAAAAGAAAAACGTAAGTAGAATAATGAAGGAACTTCAAGCTAAGTTAAATAAGGAACTCTTGACCTTGTGGCTTTGACTATGTAATAGATAAATTTGAGGAAATGATATTTGTCTTCAAATATTTGAGGAAATAAAATTAGAGTTGTTGAAAAATTGATAGAGAATATAACTGTTTCCAGGGTGTAAAACCTTATAGGAGAGAAGTTTTTTCAATAAAATTGAGACCTTTCTAAGAAATTAATGAATAAAAGTTGAATGAATCAACAATTAATGAGTGAACACAAGAAAAACAAAACAGTCATCCTCATAAGCAATAAGATACAAAGGACACTGAGTTTTGAGATTACCTAAATATTTCCCCATATCATTCTTTCTTGTCATAAAGTTTAAATACTCAACATTATAAGTGCGTGGAGGACAAACATACACACACATTTTCTCACACATACTACATCATTTGCTATTCAGGAGGTCTAAGATCCTTTCATCCTGCTCAATATTTTTACTGTATTCACAGCTTTAGAATTTTGTTTGGCGAATATGCAAACATATCTTATCAAAATGAAGTTCTCATTTTAAAAAATGCACTTTAGATACTGGAGTCAAAAATTACTTAGTAGTCCTTGATTTTTGTGTTTTAGGGCCTTTGGTTTTCAAAGAAAGCCTATTTTAGAAAGCCGAAAAACTACATCCCTATTTCACACTGACTGGGGCCATACCAAAACAAAATTTTTTTTCCTACTCTCTGAAAATAAATTATTAAGTAAGGCAGAGAACAGTTATTTTATGTTTAAATATTTTTTAAAAAAATTACAAAATTAACTGAAAGAAATCATTATTCTTCTCTGCTATTGTTTCAGTGTGTGACCATCTCTAAAACAACAAGGACACAGTCCCATAGGTCTGGGAATGATATGGACAGATGGACAGAAAAGTCCTCTGGGTTCTTTATTAGTTTCTGCGATTCTTGAAGTGGTAATCAATAAAAAAGTTTTCTCATAAAATAAATTGAATATTTCACTGGTAAAAAGTGATTATCTTCTTTATTCCCATGGCTGACCTTAATAACTCACAAACTCCTTAGGCATTTTGTGTTGTCTATGAGTTATGAGACTTTCATACTCATAAAAGAAATAGAATAATCACCCTTCACTGCAGAGATATTCTACACTCATATTAAATCAGTAAGAGGCACATGGTTCCTTTTGATTGCAAGAAGACTGAATAAACATGTCAGGTATCTATCTAAATTCAGATGTATGACACCTGAGGATCACTATTTTGAAAAGGGATTTTATGTCTGCATTGCCAATAATTTGTTTTAAAAGTCCGGATATTTTATTATACTTGACTTGAATTCAGAAAATATGATTCTGTATAGCCTATTACATTTTAGGAGGGCTCCTTGACTTATTTTGTAATTGCTTATTTAAGCATATCACCTTCACGTTAAAAAATACAATTAGATTATTTTAGTCTGTCATCATTATATTTTTATAGAAAGAGATTTAGCAATTATGTTAACTTGTAATTTGTATGTATCATCTGCAGAACACCCACTGTGGTATATAAAACTGTGGGGATTCCAACAAAATTGGTTCCCTGACAAAAACAAGGTACTGCATAGACTGCATTAACAGAAATGACTAGATCAATTGAACTCTCCTGAGAAACAAATAATGCGTCTCTCTATACTTACTGAATAAATAACCCTAAACAAGACAGAAGGATATGATAGTGAGACATTTTATATTTTAGAGGTAGCAGTCCTTTAAAAATAACAGTATTGTTCTCTTTTCATTTATGAAGAAACGCTGGCTGGAGACGTTGAATAATTTATTCAGGAATACAAAATTATATTTGGCCAACTGAAAAACTAGAACTAATAATTAATTAATTTTATTTTTTAAATTAATAGAAAATTTGAATCTTCTTGGTGTACAACTTTAGCACATGTATAGATTTGTGTAATTACCACTACAATCAGGACATAGAATGATCCCAGTGCCCCAAAAACTCTCTTGTCCTGCTCCTTTGAAGTCGTATCCTCTTTCTACCGCTAACCTCTGGCAAACACTGAATATTTTTTGTCACTGTAGTTTTGGCTTCTCCAGTATGTCATATAAATGGAATCATATAATATATAATCTTTTGAAACTGACTTCTCTCAATCAGCATAATGCCTTTGAATTCATCCATGTTGCTATGTCTGTCAGTAGGTATTATTATACCTATATATAGATATATATATTTTTTTTGGTGGGGGGGTTCACGCTAGCTCTCCTGTGCATAGTAGAGTATAGGCAAGAGTAGAAAAAAGAAGAAAGGTAGGACAGTAAGGAGGCTAGAGCTGTAATCAAATGTGAGAAATGGTGACATATTCTGGAGGTATTCATGGTAGATGTGAAAAGAAACAAATATAATATATATTTGGAGGTTAGGATTGACAGAATTTGCAGTGTGAGGGAAAAAAAATCAGGCATTATTTTTTGCTGTCTTAATTTCTGTTGGTTTTGAGGTTTCTCTGGTTTAGACACCTCTGTACCACCTTATTCCATCCTATATTTGCTCTCCCAAGCCCTAGTTTTCCACTGAGTGAGCAGAGTAACTGTATAATTAGATTCGGTTACACAACCCAAATAGGACACCATATTTAAGGTGTGGAAAAGATGTTAAATGTCTTATTTATGTCTTTGCCAACGAAGAACCTAAAATCCACTCAAATACTCAAATACAGTAGAAGAGATATTGAAAAACTGGCAGAATGTCTTCAAGTGCACACTTAGAGTAAATGTCATACTAGACCACTGAAGAATTAAGTATTTGTTCAATTGTATTTTTGTTTTCAATTTTTATTTGCACTGCCTAACTTAGCAGCTTATAGAATTATTGGATTGAAGAACTGGTTGTAAATTAAAAACAGCACACAATAATATTATTGATTTAAATTGTACTGTTTATATCTAAGTAGAATGTTTATCTGTTATCTATGTATGTATGCATCTATCTAATATTTCATACAGATTCTCTTTATCCTCCAAACCTGTAAGTTACATTAACTTTTTACAATTTTTACATGATTCATGTTAGTTCTGTTCAAAGCAAAGGGGATCTGTGGTCAGATAAACAGAATAACCCATTGAGTGTATGACTCTTCCCCTTTCCAAAGGTAACTTATGCATATTTCAGATATATTCTAAGAATTCATTATTTAAAGCAAGTAATATATGTTATACTTAGAAAACATGGTTTTCCTAGGATTAACTCCAAGTATTAAAAGAACTTGAAATTAACTGTGGATACAATTTTTATTAATATGTTATATGTAAATTATTAACAGATTAAGAAAGTAATCAAAAGTCATATCAAATATTCTTATTTATATCTAACATACATGTACATAATTTTGCAAGAATATACATACATACATATATAATCATGAGCAATAGAAAATACAAATTTTAATAAATAGAAAAATAGAATGACTGAAGGAAGGCAGCATAAGGAAATGTCTCTGGAGTAGGGAGTATTTTGTTTTCATGTTTACTTGATCTGCTCTGTTTGTCTGGATCTCACTGGAGTAATCTATTCACCAGGATTAAACATTTATGAGTCCCTTAAAAGCAGGTGTTTAGTTTTTCCAACTCTGAATATGGGAGTTCCAAAAAGGCTTCACAGAAAAGTGAAGCTCTCATAGGGGAGGGTTTCTTTTTGAAATGTTTAATTAGTTTTCACTGAATTTCAATAAAATTGAGCTATTGACCAGAACACCTGCTTGGCTTTGAAGACCACTTTCAATTTAATTTTAGGCTTGTTTAGGTTTAAGTAAAATTAAAAATATACCAGCAGCATTTAAAAATTAAGATGTTATTTGCATTAGTTCCTTTGGTAAATACTGTTACAATATCCATCTAGAGATACTCACTTGATAGTAATAAGGATATCATAAGAATATCTATGGGGTTTCATAATAATTTAAAATTAATTAAAAGAACTAGTAGTTTAAACTGTAATCATTTTCAAACACAATAAACACAAGAACATCTTAGTATTTAGTGTTCTTAGTATTTAGTGTTTTTAAATTATTATTTATAATACATTACCTAGAATCCCTCTTTTCATTAGCACTTCCTATTAAATTTTATCAAGTAATATACAGTGGAATTAAAATATTTTAATGCTATTAAAATAAAAATTTAATTCAATCTAAATCAGTATTTTTAAACCTAGAAAGTTGTTTTGGGGAACACGCATTTATATGTGTGTGAGTTTAACACTGTGAAATATATACACACACATTCATACATGCATAAATATGTATATATATAATGCATTATTACAAAACACATATATATATATGTATTTTTTTTTGGTACGCGGGCCTCTCACCACTGTGGCCTCTCCCGTTGCGGAGCACAGGCTCCAGACGCGCAGGCTTAGCAGCCATGGCTCACGGGCCTAGCCGCTCCGTGGCAACTTCCCAGACCAGGGCACGAACCCGTGTCCCCTGCACCGGCAGGCAGACTCTCAACCACTGCACCACCAGGGAAGCCCCAAAACACAAACTATTACTATAAATGACATTGAGCTTGAAAACTGAGGCCATTTTTTAATGAATGTGGTTATTTTTTTCCCCATCCTTTTGTTTTGATCTATTTCATATAACAGGGTAATACCTTAGTGAATACATTGCTGGAGGAACCAAAAAGGGATGAATATGGTGTCCACAGCCTTTCTTTCCCTCTTCTTCTACACTGTGGCCTCTTCCTTCATTCCCAGACATCCAGGGCCATTTGCCTATGCTTAAGCCACCCCCTTCACCACTTTTGGGTAGTCTTTTATTATTGATTTACTTTAGATATAATTTTATAAATACTTGCTTCATTGTAAATTTTCATTGAAATAAATTAAGATCTTGGTGTGAAAAAAATTATGACTCACAACTCCTCTAACAGTTATAACAGGTTTCTACCATAATTCCATCTGGTTTAACGTCAAAAATCCAGAGCACAACTTAAGGCTTAAAATAAGTAATGCAACTTATTTTTTAATAACCATGTGCATTTCTTTAGAGTACTGAAATAAGAATTTAGAGCTTGAGTTCAAATTCTGAGTCTTAATGTATGATGCTTGGGTAATTAACTTAAACATCCATGGATCTAATTTGTCTTCTCTGTAAAATCAAAGGGTTTTTACTAAATAATTTCTAATCAAACACTGATAGCAAACTGAAATGAGAGCACAAAACAGAAAAACAAAACAAAACAATTTCCCAATGTTAGGGAAGTAGCTAAATGTGGCAATATGGTTGATAATCTGGTGCCCTATACAAACATTAGAATTCATGTTTTATATAGCATATACTAGGGGACAACACTCCTGATATCATGGCAGAAACGATTCCATTAACAAAGACAATGAACCTAATTTAACATAGAAAATAAAAATACACCTAGGAAAAATGCCTAAAATAAAAAGTACTACAATTTTATTGTATTTTTCCCCTGTTTTAGGAGTATGTGTCCTTTTTCTATACTTTTACATTTTTTGTTTTATAGAATTATTATAATTTCTCTTATTATTAGGAAAACCATGCTATTTTTGAAAATGATGGATTGATGTACTTTTAGGCAGTAATACCAAGGCAGTATTATCTTGATCTCTTGCCTAGTTGTTCTCAGTAGCATAAGCTGTGAGGATCCTGAGAAAAACAATCACAAAGAAAGCAAAGCAATAATTTATTATTAGCTAAGATTTGGCTTACTCCTGTGGTAGAGCTCTATCATGCTGAGCTGGAATATGAACATGGCACCTTTCTGCTGTACTAGGAAAGCCAAAGTCTGGAAATACGTCTTTTCTTTAAAGTCAAAACAGGTTTTCTATTTATGTACTGACTTATTTGTACATCAAGTATTTATTTTGCACCTGCCATTTCCTCCAAGCAACAGGAAAAAAAACCTATAAAAACCCCTGCCTACATGGAGTTAATATTCTAGTGGAGGAAGAGGAGATAGACATTAAACAGGTAAAGAAATAAAAGGTAAGGTACATCAGGTAGTAAAAAAATAATAAAGTCTACTAATACAACATTGTAAAGCTACCATACGCCAATAAAAATTTTTAAAAAAGAAAATAATAGGCACATTATAATTTGTACAATGGTCCTTTAAAAATTAGGAGCAATGATAGGAAAAAAGAAAGATGTATTGAATCTAAATAAATCTCCCTGCCTGTGCAAAATTATTTTCTTCAATATACTTTGTAATACTTCATCTAGGCTAGTTTTAAATACCTCCAGGGATTGTATTAGAAATACTGTACAGAATAACTCTATTCTCTAAACTTTCTAACCATAATGAGTTGTCATAAGGGTGGAGTGGCAGCCAGAATAATATTTCTATTAAATTTTTGTCAATTTAAGTAAAAAAAAAAGAAAATAGTAAAGTCTAAAACTTGAATGTTAAATAGAGAACAGGGAGAGGATACAATGATTGATTCAAGCATATCCTCTGCACCAGAGTAGATGGTTTAGCTCATGAACCACAGAACTGTGAGCCTTTGAGCCTGGGGCATCAGGTAAAGAAGGATGTCCTATACAACAGCATCCATATTATGACATATGAATGGGAGAGAGAGAGAGAAATACATGAAAGAAAAGATGGTAGGGCTTTCTTTCTAAAGAGCCTTGGGTTTATGTCCCCTTGAGACTCGTGGAAGTGAGAAAGCAGGAAAGGAAACTGATTCCAATTAAGGGAGCACAATAAATTAATGAGCACCTTCTTTGGAAAAATTAACCTTACTGTTATTTCTACTCCATTACATAGGAAGAAAAATGCAACAGCAAAAGAAGTCTCAAAAAAAAGGAAATCACAGAAAATAGCCATTAATTTTTACTACTTTAGTTATATTGGAGAAAGTCTCAAAAGGGACCATAACTATGTATATTCGAAATTTTAACTCAGTATACCAATATTACCCATTGTCATGGTTACTCATTTTATTATTCTAAAACCTGAATAACGCTTTTACTCTCTGGGGATGAAGTGACTTGACCAATTCTTGGAGATTGGAAGAGGATGCTATGGAGGAGTTTTGAGTTACCTCTAGAAATTTAACAAGGATTGTTTCTAAAGGGATTATGATCTATGATATATAATCTAGCAGTTACAGATCCACCAGAAATATGACCATCAAATGGCTCTGTCTAAGCAGAAATACTAAATATACCACTTAGGCATACTAAATGGAGGACAAGGGACACAAGATTTCCTTCAGCCATTATATTTCCTCTTCTTTCTTGGATTTGATGTAGGCCCTTAATATCTGTTGTTAAAATGTGTCTTCTACCAGTCTATCCACAGTTGATACTTTTAAAATAATGGCTTTTATGGTATCTAAAAATTTTAAATGACATACATTAACTCAACACTGAACTATGCATTTTCCATATATAAACTCCTGTAATTTTCAAGCGTGTATACACACACACACACACACACCCCTTATCTGTTAATTTATAATTATTCAAAATTTTTACACATCAAAAAAACTGAGGCTCAGTGTAAAAGTAAGGAAATTACCAAGTTTTATACATATTGTAAGTAGTGGAACCAGAAGTGAAATCCAGTTCTTGTTTCCAAGCCTCTGCACTTTTTACTGACTAAAATTTTCCTCAGGCATGATGACAATGATAAACCCATACTTTAGAAAGTATTTTATTTCTTTTATGTCATGTAATCATATCATCAGCTCTGTGAAGAGGGTAGGATAGGCATTTTTATTCCCATTTGACAGGAGAATGCTTTTGAATACAAAAAGTGCTATACAAATGTAATATGGCATTATCAATGTCTTTGAAAACTAAACTTCAGTGGTAAACAATTGAAACACAATATTTACTGTACAATTCTTCCATTTACTGCATCAAGATCCCATTGATTTTCTAGTGTGTCTAGGACTAAGTCGACAGTATGTGTTTAGTGATGAAATACAATCTAAGTTGTCAGAAGATAAAGTTGTCAGAAAAAAGAAATATACAATTATCAACATTTGTGCTAAAACTTCAGCTGTTAAAAATGAAATGCTCCTTCAGGACAACAAGCTCCATTGCTTAAAAATACAGTTTTATTTCCTACACAATGCACTCTCTTAGAGTTCCTGAAGTTAAATGAAGCATAGATTGGGGATATCCACCATTCTCATCACAGCTGTTGCAAAATCATGGAGCACATTGCAAGCTCAATGGGAAAGAAATTAACTGCCCATCTGTGCAGTATATATTTTTTGGCTTCTCATGCTTGATTAGTGGGAGGATTTTTCAGTATACGATAATCTAACCGTTTCACAGAGATTATGTGTGAAATTGAAACATGAACAATAAGATCCTTCCTTTACCTCGAATCTTCTAGAAACAATTAGGACCTACTGCATGAATAAGTTATATTATCGCGATTTAACAAACATATTTGAGAGAATTAGTATCTCTGAATCAGACAGTTAAGGATTAATGGCCTCAAAACTAGCATTTGGTGGACATTAGATATGAGCCCTTTAGGAGTAAAGTAATAGCTATAATATTGAAAGGGGGTTAATATTTTTGTGACAAAAATATAAATGCTGTCTGAGAAATAAATGGTTTGCATATGACTTTGCTAGTCCTCATTAGAGAATCACCAGCAAAACATGGGCATATTCTGCTCTAGTAAACAGAAAACTCTTCACAGAAGAAGTCAACATATATAATCAGTAGACTTATAACAGTGAATATAAAGGAATTTAATGGAAACTTGATAGTAATCATTAAAAAGCAATAATCAATGTAATAAAATAATGTATGACTTCAAATGATTGAGATTTTTAATTATGGCTATTTTACACAGTGCAAAGTCTGAGCAAGGACTAGAAGATGGTGAAATAAAAGTATAACATTCACGTTCAACCAATATTTCTCATTTGTCTACATTAGCTCACTTATGGAGCAGGAAGATAGAAAGTTCAAAAGATAAGGAGAAGAAAGGCATTCTAAATCAAAAGTGCACTCTACTTTGTAACCAATAGCAAAAAGGTAATATATTCAGTAAGATGTTGCATACCACACAGTCATAGCCTGAAAATTAATTCATTATTTAGGTAGTGTTTAGCCTTTCATTAAAGAAAAGGAGTGCAAAAAATAGATCTTCCAATACAGTTAACATTCAAATTATCTCTAAATGTCAGCTCTTTCCTTAAACATTTTAAGGAAGAAACTTAAAAGCAAATATGTGGCTTTGCTATAACAGAAGTGAGAGCCACAGGTTATGAAAAGAGGGAGAGGGATGGGGATAGGAATCAACTAGCCAGACTGGGTGAACTTCGAGCTTAATTTGGAAAGGTTATAAGTCAGTTTTTGAAACAAAAATGCTGTTAAAAATCACTCAAAATTCAGTGGTTTATTACAGCAAACATTTATTCTCATGTTCACAGGTGTGTGGATTGGAAGAAAGCTTGGGTAATGTCAGCTGGGCTTGAATGGGCAGTTCTACCTCAAGCAGTGGTTACATTCAGCTTAGATCCAGCCTGTGGGTGGAGCTCACGTCTGTCATGTATTTTTTATCTTCCTTGGTTAGTGGCTAACCAAGACATGTTCTCTTCTAGAATAGTGGTAGTGCAAGGGCCAGGTCAAACTACACAAGCACATTTACAGGTTCTGAAAATACAACAACCACTCCTAATCCACTGGCCAAACCAAGTCTCATGGCCAACGCCCAAATCAGAGAAATAAGAAAGTACACTATGCTATAATGAGAGGAGGTGCTGAAGGCGTTTCCTAGAGTCCCTATTTAAAACATAGGGACTCTAGGAAACAAAGTCATACAATATACTATAGATTGGAACAGAATTTCATGGGGGAAACAGATAACACACCCTTAAATGGGTCTTTGTTACCTGCAGTGAAAATCACAGGCAAAGTGAAGAAATTGGTTCACTGAACATTTTGTTCTATGATGAAAGTCCAAGATTTGCATTGATTTTATTTTCAACACAAACCAATTACACCAGGTGAATATAGAGAATCTTTGAAGGAACTGTCCATGATAACTACTGGGTGAAGGTGCAGCTAATGTTACAGAATCTCAGCTAAACCTGGAGTACATAGTAGGGTTTATTTACTTTTTGCCTTGTTTTACTCTGACTTTGATTTTTCATGTTTTGCTGTCAGCAGGAAATAAATGTATAGGAAGGTGTCCAACCAGAAAAGCAAAGTAAAATATCCATGAGTACGTATTAATATTTCCCCTTAAAAATAATATTTTAGTTGCACTAAACATTGTATATCTGTACTAAATAAATCAAATATATAGGGAAAATTACAAATAAACTCATGTTATTAATCTAAATTCTCAGTCCATTATTATTCTCTAGCATACTTTAAGCACCTACTATGTGTTAGTCACTGTGTGTACTCCTGTGGTTACAAGGATGAAAATGACATACTTTCTGACTTGAAGAACTAGTGCAATTGGGATTAGACTCTTTAGACATTCTTCCTATCCTTACAGTGGTTGATTTTTTTTTTCTTTTAAGAAAAAATATTGACAATAATAGGAAATACACTTGACTAAGTTTTAGGAATTTGGATTTTAGCCCTAAATTTGTCTCTAATTATACATGCTACTTAAGCAAGTGACGAGAATACACTGTATCTATTTCCTCTTCTAGAGAGTGGAAATCATGGTATTTGTCACACATATTACTAGAATTTCTGTGAAGGTCAAATAGAAGTGAACATAATATCAAGTTAAAGAAAACTATGGAAATTACTCTTTGGGGTCTGTATCATACTTGTGATTCTTTGGTCACTTGACATGAAAATACTAAAACTTAACATTTGAATTTTGCTTTTAATTTTTAAAAATATTTCCCATATATTATTGTAGAATAATGGCTCCACAAGTGTTCCGATGTCCTAATCCCTGGAACCTATAAATATTTGTCCTTACATACTGAAAGATACTTTGCATATATGATTTAATTAAGCATCTCGAGACAAGGAGATTATTCTGATTTATGTAGATGGGCCCAGTAAAATTACAGGATCCCTATAAGAAGGTCAAAGTGAAGAAAAGTAAATCTGATGGAAGCAGAGGTTAGAGTAATGTGGCCACTAGCTAGTGAAATTGGTGGCCACTAGCTAGTGAAATTGGCAGCCTCTAGAATCTTGAAAAAGCAAAGAAAAAGGAATGTCCTAGAGCCTCAAGAAAGAACCAGCTCTAGTGACACCTTGATTTTAGTCTAGTAAGACTGATTTTGGACTTCTGACCTCCAGAACTAAAGGTAATAAATTTGTGTTTCCCTATGGAAATGTGTGGCAATTTGTTTTAGCTACAGTAGGAAATTAATATACCCATGTATTACTTTATCTCTTTATTTTGTTATTATATTACTTTATTCATAGTCTTATCTCCTTATTACAAATTCTTTCCACTTCTTTCAATGTATGTGCAAGTCACTGCTTTTACTCAGTATTATTTACTATAGACACGTTTTTCCCCTTCAAGAGAGAAGTGATTAGTCATTTCAAAAAACCTAACAAATATTAATTTATTATCTATATATCAAATTTCCATCATATAAATACTATTAATATATATTCATTTAAGACTAGTAAGAATAGAATTATATTTTTAACTAAAACTACACATGAATGAGAAAGAATTTTCACATACAACTATGAGATAATTTATGATATTCAAATGATATTTGCTAGAGTTTATACAAAAGAGTGACAATGGAAAAGCTTACTACTAGTTCAGAGAACCTAAAACTAGGAAAATGAGCTAATACTTAGCTTATACACTGAAAAATGAGATTTTTAACCACAGGTTATAAACCATGAAATCAATGATTTGAAAATTATCAAAAACCTAACAAATGGGCTTCCCTGGTGGCGCAGCGGTTGAGTCCGCCTGCCGACGCAGGGGACACGGGTTCGTGCCCTGGGCCGGGAAGATCCCACATGCCACGGAGCGTCTGGGCCGGTGAGCCATGGCCGCTGAGCCTGCGCGTCAGGAGCCTGTGCTCCGCAACGGGAGAGGCCACAACAGTGAGAGGCCCGCGTACCGGAAAAACAAACAAACAAGAAAACCTAACAATTGAAACAGAGCCAAGAAGAGACATAATTTGAAATAAAAGAAGAGGTAGATGAAGAGGCCAAGTAGCCTTGTAATTGAAGCAAGAGAGACGGATCTTAGAGGCAACATAAAGAACATTTTGAAGTCAGTAAGAGAGAGAAAGGGAGAATGGGGGGGGGAGATATAGCGGACAAGAGGAAGAGAAATAAATTATATTATAGTGCAAATAGATGTCAGACCACCTATCCAATACTTGATATAGATTATGTAATTAGTATAGTAATATTTTATATATGTAAAAAGTTTTGAAATTCAGGGCTTCTGCTAGTTTATATCTGTTAATTAATTACAGATTTTCTAAGAATTTGATTCTCTGACAGATAGAAAAATTTTAAGGAGTACAGATTTTCTTGGCCCTATTCTGACAAGTAAAACAAACATGGAAAACAGGAATAATAAAAATCCCATATTGATATGGCCATACCTAAAATAAATTGTGACTATATAAGCACAGACCCCAGACCCCCTATGCTGGTGACTCTCATCAAAGGGGAAATTAGCCTTTGGAGGCTAAGGAGAAGGAAATATTTAAGTAAGAAGAGTACCTGCTTCAGAGTTTGAAAAGACAATTGGTGGTCCACATTCAATACCACAAGGACTTGACATATTTTTTATGTAATAAATGTTTATGGTTAAAAAGGAGTGAAGGACAGAAGAAATAATGAGGAAAGGAGACAGGAATGAAGAGAGGAATAAAGGAAAGAGAAGAATAAAAGTATTATATGATAATTAAAATCAGATTCAGGGAATAACATGAGTTTGCAGGTATGATAGAAAATGGGTTAACAAATCAAGGAGGAAAGTTTGGTGAACTGCAGCATTATGAGATGCTAGTCAGAAATTGTTTTTAATGTGCACTGATGAAAATCCTGTGCAAAGAATGTAAAATCACCAGAGGCAAGATACAGTGTTAGGAATTGAGTAAGTAGAAATTTGATGTGATAGACGTGCATTTTAACCTCTGATGTGATAGACTTGGTTTTCAATTCTAGGTTCCAGTTTTCCTCTTTCCCCACCTCCTTTTGTTTCTAGTATAGGGGTATACGTAGGGAAGTCTGGGAAACTAGCAGAGAAGTCAAGTCTTGGGGACTTAGGCATAAATGATAACTGTTTAAACTGGCCAGTCCTCAATGAACAGTAAAGAGCTCTTCGAGGGTTGAGCTCTCTCTCTCTCTCTGTCTCGCTGTCTTCCTCTCTCTCTCTCTCTAATGTTCATGACCATAACTCTTAGTGGAGATATTGACTCTTTTCAGAAGCATCTTAGATAAGGGAGCTATTACTCTCCTGCTGGCTGTATGCTATTTCTGGCAGGTTTAGGTGGAGATAGTCTTTACATGGCTAGTGAGAATAATGAACTCTTTATTCACATTTGTCTCTCAGTTTATTGAGCATACCATGCCTGTTCTTACTCTAGGGTCTTTATGTTACCCCTGAAATACTTGTTTTCTCCTTCAAAACTTATGCTTTCTTATAATTTTTCAAATCTTTTCCTTAACAGATTTTCCTTGGAAACCCTTTAATAAACATTCATATTCAGTGGATTTTTCCATCATAGTTCTTCCACCACAATTGTAATTATTTATTGTTTGATTATTTGTTTAACATCAGATGCCCTCAACTGTAAACTTCCTAAGCATAAAGATGGAATCTCTTTTATTCACTACCTCTGCTTACCTATCAAGGTGTCTGAAACATAAGTGTCTAACTTTTACCAATTAAATTAATTAATGGATGGAGAGGTGGATTGAGAGACAATGTATCAATTTGTGTGGCTCTCCTGAAAATTCACATGATTAAGTTATACAAACAAATAATGAAAGGATTGGCAATGTACTGAAGAACAAATAAGACAGAATTCTCACACACCTGTAAAAGTAGCATAGGAAATATAAAAACAAAGGTAGATGGTGTTTATAAAAATGCTGAAAACAAAGCTGTTTTGCATGTTTTGTTCAAAACAAGAAAATTTAAACAAAACAAAACAAAATAACACTGTTCTGTTCTATGGTTTGACTGTTTTAACAACCTGGATCTGAATTAGCAAGTCCCTCGTTAAGCTGTTGCCTTAATTCTTCCAAAATATTTTTATGACTCAGATAGAATTCAGGATGTTTAACAGTCCTCTACACATGTTCCTGCTGTTTCATTCAGGCTGCTTCTTCTCTGGATATGGTTACTTACTAAGTCTTGATCTCAACGATGACACTGCTTTGTGAGGAACTTCCTCTCTATCAGGTCTAAGACTGATTTTCTAGAATAGATTGCACTGGTAGCCATTCCTGACCCTTCTCCTTTCTTAGTGGCAAAAAATTCTATCCCCTACACACCAGGCCAGTACAGCAGCACAGATGAGAGAAACAAAGGAGACCATGTATTATGGAGAGAGAGGGGCAGGCGTAAGCTTTGACCGTTCTCTGCTCTCCCATTGGACTTTAAAAAACATTAGAGTGATCTTGGCCTTGATTCATAAATTCAGATAAGTTTATCTGTCAAATTGTGAAAAAGAAGTGGGAAGCATTTGTATTTTTATCAATAAATGGAGACCCGTTTGTTACAGCAAAATAACAAATAATTTAAAAATAAATAAAACTAAAGGATACAGTTCTAGATGTTGTTTAAGAAGCTGTCCTTGAGGACATTTCAGTGTATCTTTATTTCTGTAAGAGAGCCTCAGTTTGATAATTAGATGTGTCATTTTACTAAAAGTTTCAACTTAGAACTGGCATAATGGGCCTGGGGATTCAGTGCACTGAGGATAAAATTTTGGGACATTGTCATTTCATGTTACCGTGGGATTAATTGAAAGCCTATGAAGCCTTAGCATTGCTGGATCAAGTATTCAACTGCTTGGATTTGAATTATGAATTATAACTTCTACTCCTTACTTTATTTATAAAGAATCTTAAATTTTATGCATCATTCTCTCATCTGTAAAATGGGGATAACAATGATATATAGTTCATATATTCATTTTTTTGTTGAATCAGCTAATACAAATTAAAAATCTTAGCACAGTCTTTGGCACCCAGTACTCAATAGATGTTGGCAATGTTTATTTTAGCCTTCAGAATTCAACTGATAACTGAACGGGGCACGTGGTTATGGCATGAGCAACTAAAACTACCTTGGTTGAGGACATCACTGTGGATCATAGAGCAACTAAAACAGAGATTAAGAGTTTCTTTACAATGGAACATTCTTCAGGGTGCAGGGTAATATCAGAGTCAGATGTGACAAAAGGGGCCTGAATGTATGTGTCCTGACACTGCTGTTCATGAAGAGGGTATCTTGTCACACAGTTGGTGGTGATCATGTTTGCAGAGTCCAGGAACAAGGTATCCAGTGAATGATGTTAGTGCCCAGATGTGTGGTTTGGCTCTCCAGTGGTTTAATTATTTTTACCTTAATATTTTGTAGATTACTAGACAGTTTTATAAAATCCTAGTTCCTATCATTCCTATCATACTATCACTAGTAGTTTGTTAGGGATTGCATTGAAAATGTAGATTGCTTTGGGCTGTGTAGTAATTATCACAGTGTTGATTCTTCCAATCCAAGAACATGGTATATCTCTCCATCTGTTTGTATCACCTTTAATTTCTTTCATCAGTGCCTTATAGTTTTCTGCATACAGGTCTTTTGTCTCCTGAGGTAGGTTTATTCCTGGGTATTTTATTCTTTTAGTTGCAATGGTAAATGGGAGTGTTTCCTTCATTTCTCTTTCAGGTTTTTCATCACTATTGTTTAGGAATGCAAGAGATTTCTGTGCATTAATTTTGTATCCTGCTACTTTACCAAATTCATTGATTAGCTCTAGTAGTTTTCTGGTAGCATCTAAAGGATTCTCTATGTATAGTATCATGTCATTTGCAAACAGTGACAGTTTTATGTCTTCTTTTCCATTTGGATTTCTTTTTTCTTTTTCTTCTTTGACTGCTGTGGCTAAAACTTCCAAAACTATTTTGAATAATAGTGGTGACAGTGGGCAGCCTTGTCTTGTTCCTGATCTTAGAGGAAATGGTTTCACTTTTTCACCATTGAGAATGATGTTGGCTGTGGGTTTGTCATATATGGCCTTTATTATGTTGAGGTAAGTTTCCTCTATGCTTACTTTCTGGAGGGTTTTTGTCATAAATGAGTGTTGAATTTTGTTGAAAGCTTTTTCTGCATCTACTGAGATGATCATATGGTTTTTATCCTTCAATTTGTTAATATGGTGTATCACATTGATTGATTTGCGTATATTGAAGAATCCTTGCATTCCTGGGATAAACCCCACTTGATCATGGTGTATGATCCTTTTAATGTGCTACTGGATTCTGTTTGTTAGTATTTTGTTGAGGATTTTTGCATCTACGTTCATCAGTGATGTTGGCCTGTAGTTTTCTTGTTTTGCAACATCCTTGTCTGGTTTTCGTATCAGGGTGATGGTGGCCTCATAGAATAAGTTTGGGAGTGTTCCTCCCTCTGCTATATTTTGGAAGAGTTTGAGAAGGATAGGTGTTAGCTGTTCTCCAAATGTTTCATAGAATTCGCCTGTGAAGCCATCTGGTCCTGGGATTTTGTTCGTTGGAAGATTTTTAATCACAGTTTCAATTTCAGTGCTTGTGATTGGTCTGTTTATATTTCGTATTTCTTCCTGGGTCATTCTTGGAAGGTTCTGCTTTTCTAAGAATTTGTCCATTTCTTCCAGGCTGTCCATTTTATTGGCATAGAGTTGCTTGTAGTAATCTCTCATGATGCTTTGTATTTCTACAGTGTCAGTTGTTACTTCTCCTTTTTCATTTCTAATTCTGTTGATTTGAGTCTTCTCCCTTTTATTCTTGATGAGTCTGGGTAACGGTTTATCAATTTTGTTTATCTTCTCAAAGAACCAGCTTTTAGTTTTATTGATCTTTACTACTGTTTCCTTCATTTGTTTTTCATTTCTTTCTGATCTGATCTTTGTGATTTCTTTCCTTCTGCTAACTTTGGGGGGTTTTGTTCTTCTTTCTCTAATTGCTTTATGTGTAAAGTCAGGTTGTTAGTCCACTGCCTCAGTTTTAGGATGATTCATTGTCTATTCAGGTATTACACAGGTGCAGGGTCCATCAGGTTGGTTGTGAAGATTTAATCTGCAGCTCCTGAAGCTGCTAGGAGAAACTTCCCTGTCTCTTCTTTGTTCATACAGCTCCTGGGGTTCAGCTTTGGATTTGGCCCTGACTCTGCGTGTAGGTCACCTGAGGGCGTCTGTTCTTCACCCAGACAGGATGGAGTTAAAGGAGTGCCTGATTAGGGGGCTCTGGCTCACTCAGGCTGGGGTCGGGGGTGGGGGGGGAGGCGCGGGGAGGGGTACGGAATGCAGGGCGAGCCTGCCACAGCAGAGGCCGGCGTGATGTTGCAACAGCCTGAGGCACGCTGTGTGTTCTCCTGGGGAAGTTGTCCCTGGATCACAGGACCCTGGCGCTGGCAGGCTGCACAGGATCCCGGGGAGTGAAGGTGTGGATTGTGCCCTGTGCTTGCACACAGGCTTCTTGGTGGCGGCAGCAGCAGCCTTAGCGTTTCATGCCCCGCCCGTCTCTGATATCCCCGCTGATAGCCGCGGCTCGTGCCCATCTCTGGAGTTCATTTAGGCGGTGCTCTGAATCCCCTCTCCTCGCGTCCCAAAACAATGGTTTCTTGCCTCTTCGGCAGCTCCAGACATTTTCCTGGACCCCCTCCCGGCTAGCTGTGGCAGTACCCCCTTCAGGCTGTGTTCACGCAGTCCACCCCAGCCCTCTACCTGGGATCTGACCTCCAAAGCCGGAGCCTCAGCTCCCAGCCCCAACCTGTTCTGGCCGGCGGGTGAGCAGACAAGCCTCTCGGGCTGGTGAGTGCTGGTTGGCACTGATCCTCTGTGAGGGAATCTCTCCGCTTTGCCCTCCGCACCCCTGTGGCTGTGCTCTCCTCTATGGCTCCGAAGCTTTCCCCCCGCCCACACCCCGTCTCCACCCACGAAGGGGCTTCCTAGTGTGTGAAAACTTTTCCTCCTTCACAGCTCCCTCCCAGAGGTGTAGGTCCCATCCCTATTCTTTTGTCTCTGTTTTTTTTTTTTTTTCTTTTGCCCTACCCAGGTACATGGGGAGTTTCTTGCCTTTTTGGGAGGTCTGAGGTCTTCTTCCAGCATTCAGTAGGTGTTCTGTAGGAATTGTTCCACATGTAGATGCATTTTTGATGTATTTGTGGGGAGAAAGGTGATCTCCACATCTTACTCCTCTGCCATCTCGAAGGTCCTCCTATAACTTTTTATTTACAGTGTATTTTGTCTGATATTAGTATAGCCACCCCAGCTCTCTTTAGATTACTATTTTTCACGGGCTATTTCTTCTATCCTTTCACCTTCAACTTGTATGAGTCCAAAGTGAGTCTTTTATAGACAGTGTGTAGTTGGATCATGTCTTTTATCCATTCTGTCAATCTCTGCTTTTTGACTGGCAAGATTAATCCATCTACTTTTGAAGTAATTACTGATAAGGAAGTACTTCTGCCATTTTGCTATTTGTTTTCTGTATGTCTTATACCTTTTTGTCCCTCATTTTCTCCATCACTGCTTTCATGCTAATTTTCTGGTAGTATTCTGTTTTGATTTCCTTCTCTCTCTTTTTTTTCTTTGTGAGTGTTTACATTTCTTAGGGTTTATGGTGACAATGTGTTTTAACAAGTCAAGCTAAAGACCTCACACTATGTGTCATGTGTTGAGCCCTGTGCTGTTTGTGTTTTAGTGGCATCTCCTCAACATTCTACAGCTCCTGTAGTAAGCAGTGGTGATTGAGACCACAGTGATCACAGCCAGGGGCTGACCTCAGTGAGTTTCCTACATTTATCCATTTTACAGATGAAGAAACTGGGCTTAGAGGCTTTGAGAGATTGAGTGACTTGCCAGGTTTACAGAGGGGTCACTGAGCTGGGTGGCAGATGGGTGGGGCTGAGGAAAGGGCTGGAGAATTGGAGGTAGGAATCCCTGGACCTGATACTAAGCAGGGCTCCACACATATCTGCTGCACAGAGAAGTGTGGATCAGTGTGGCAACTGGACAGTGCTACAAGAGGAAAGTGCAGAGCCCTGCCTCTGCCTCCTAGTGCCAGTGGCCTAAGCAGATGCATGTTTTAGGTGCTGAATAACAAACTCCTTGTACTTACTCAGCTTCTTGCCAGCTGGGCCAGCGTCTCTGCGCCTCATCAAGTTCCTGGCCAGGCTGACCATGGTGTGTCTCCCTGAAGGAGTTGAGGCTTGCATTCTGACCCAAGATGGATCCCTGGTAAGTACTTAGGTCTTGCTTCCTTGGAATTTGTTTCTGGAAAGGGAGTAATATTTACAGTTGAGCATATGGGGGAAAGTACATGTGGGGAATGTTGGAGACAGATTTAACTGGGGTCCCAGCAAGCTACTCAACTCCCAGGAATAGGGTATGGTCAGGACCTGTTTCTGTAGCCCTGGTCTCAGAGGAAAGGACAGTAATGCTGACACTGGTAGGGCAAGGCCAGGCAGCACAGGCTAGGGGACAGCTGTACCGCGCCCAGGGCAGCTTCACAGAAGAGCTTTCAGGTCTAACTAGGAAGATCCTGTGGGTCCTTAGGTTCCCAGCCAGACCATGCTTTCCTGTACCATCTCCCAATGGGAAGATCATGCTATGTCCTCAGGGTACTGCCTATGCTCAGGATGAGACATGAGAAGTGATGGTTGTAGATTTTAAGAAGCAAACCAACAGGTTGTGGTCAAAGAAAAACTTAGTGCAATAGTATCAGTAGTGGGTTGATGGTTCCCAGGATTCATGGGGACAAGCTGGCAGGACCTGCTGAACACGAGGCCAGCCTCACTGGGGAAGGGAGTATATGGGTGCTATCCCTGACCCCCAGGCCCTTCTGGAGGTGGGGTAGGATCCAGCCCTGTAGTTACCATGGGAAGAGCTTACAAAAGTGACCTTCTGCAGGAGGAAGCTTGGATTGGGACGTAGATGGGTGCCAAGCAGCAGAGAAAAATGGCACCCTACCCCTGGTCTTTCTGGGGCCCCCCATGGTCCCAAACCCTCCCCTAACCACCCAAGGGCCGGCAGCATCTACCCCTTGGGGTGCATCTGTGTCATGTCAATTGGAGGGGCTGCCACAGAACAAGGGTGGGTAGCTGGTAGGTGCTCCCCTTTGCCTGCCTCATCTGGCCTGGGTTACCCTTTGGTGAGGTGTTCTAGGCTTGGGGCATGGGGTTCACGGGGTTGCAGCACGACAGCTGAAGCCATTGCCACTTCCTCCGTGCTGGGACAGCCGTGATTCGGGGTGCCCAGGGGTCCCAGGACACAGACCCCAACCAGTGGTGAGGAAGCCACAGCCTAATGGACGCACCTCACTGCTGCACCTTCTTCTCAGCTCTCCATCATGCTCATGCTGTTGCATTTGAACTCGCTCGTCCAAAGGTCATGAAGAACTGGAGCGCTTCGAGAAGCAGTAGCAGCTGGAGCAGCTGAGCCCAGCCAAACTGCTGCTGCTGAGCAGGAACGGGCCACTGGGCCGACTGGCTCCAGGTGTACAGGTGAGGCCAGTCATGCGGCCTGGAGGCCAGCGAAGCTCCAAGTTGTTGGGGTGCCAACTGTCACCATTTCCTCATGAGGCGGTCACAGATGAACCCCGACCCCCATGCAGGGAGCCAAACGCGGGAGGGGTGGGAGTGAGGGGCTGCATTTGCGGGAAAGCCAGGATCCCAGAGCTCCACTAGGAAAAACAGAAAAGCGCGCCGTCGCCGCCGTTTCCTGGCGCACTGAGCGCATGCGCGTCGTGCAAGCTGAGAGCGCCCAGTACGTCCCGCGGAACTACAGCTCGCGGAGCGCCGAGTCACGCCGCCGAGCCGAGAACCCGGACGTCTCAGAGGCAAGGAAATCCCTGTCCCTTGTCTGTCCCTCTCTTCATTTTCTGAATAGTGCCTTCAGATGGCCAAAAGTTAATTTTGACAAAGGTTAATTTGTCATTTTTTTCCTTTAAGTTTTGTGTATTTTCTGTTCTATCAAAGAAATATTTGCTAACCTAAGGTCATGTTTTTCCCCCAAGTTTTCTTTTAGATATTTCTGACTTTAGCTCTTATATACAAATCTGTATAATCCGTTTGAAATTACTTTTTATATGTGTCATCTCACTGTTGTGGCCTCTCCCGTTGCGGAGCACAGGCTCCGGACGCGCAGGTTCAGCGGCCATGGCTCACGGGCCCAGCTGCTCCGCGGCATGTGGGATCTTCCCAGACCGGGGCACGAAACCGTGTCCCCTGCAGCGGCAGGCGGACTCTCAACCACTGTGCCACCAGGGAAGCCCGAAGGTTATTTATTTTTTTCCACATGAGTATACAGTTACTTCAGTATCTTTTGTTGGAAAGACCGTACTTTTCCCATTGAATTATCTTGTCACTTTAATAAAATCAAATTGAATCCATATATGTGTGGGTCACCATGTGGGCCCATGCAAACACTCCTTTCTGTTCCAATAACTTATATATTTAATATCTATGCTTGTGACAATACCATACTGTCCTGATTACAGTATAACAATAATGTACTACAACTCCTTAACTTTGTTTTTTAATTTTAAAATTTATGTTGCCTTTTGTAATGTCAATTTTTTTATTTATAAAAATTGGGAATAAGCTAGTCAGGTTCTTTAAAAGGGCTGCTGAGATTTTGTTTGGGATAGTGTTATATGTATAAATCACTTTGGGGAGAATTATCACTTTAACAAAACCAAGTCTTACAAATCATGAAAAGAATGTAGTTTGCCATTTGCTTAGGCCTTCCTTAATTATTTTCAGTAATATTTTGTAGATTTTAGTGTATAGGACTTGCACATCTTTGCTAAAATTATTCTTATTTTCTTTTAATGATACTATGAATGGTTAAAAAACATTAATTATAATTTATTTTGGAATACTCACTTCAAGTATATATAAATAAATTAATTGTTGTAAATTTATTTCCTATTCTACAAATTTACTAAATCTAGTTAATTCTAGTAGAATTTTGTAATTGTTTTAGTATTTTCTACATATACAGTAATGCGTTTTGAATATAGTTTTTTAAAACTCCTTTTCAAATAAGTTTAACATTTGTTTATTTATTTTTGCCTCATTCTTGTGTTACTGTAATGCATTTATATTAGCTTCCTTGAAGTCTTTTACTGCTAAATTCAAAATCTGAGTCTTCTTGAAATTAAGTTTTTATTTATTGGTTTTTCCTGCTCAAGGTGGGACAGAGTTTTCTGTTTCTTTGCATGTCTAGTAATTTTATTTTTTTATTATTTTCTTATTCAGATATAATGGACATACTACATTCTGTAAGTTTATGATGTGCAATATCTTGGTTTGATACATTTATATATTGCAATACAATTATCACCATAGAGTTATCTGACACCTCTAACGTCACATAATTATAACTTTTTTGGTGGTGAGAACAATTAAATTCTAGTCTCTCAGAAACTTTGAAGTTTATAATACAGTATCATTGACTATAATCACTATGCTATGCATTACATCTCAGGGACACATTTATCTACTTACTAGTTGCAAAGGAGATATTGTTTAAGGGTAGTACTTTTGTTTAAAACTTTGGGCATTTTATATAGTTGGTTGCTGCTTTTTAGTAGACAATATACTTATTAATATTTAAGATTTGCCTGCACAGTTGCTGTTGTTATTGTTTTTGCCTGACTCTGTATGTCTCTCCTGTACACAAGTAGCTTAGTTTCTGTGTAATATGATTTGTTATTTTCAATATTCACATCTTGGATTTTTGTTCCCAATTATCTATAATGATAATATTCTGTCTCTCATAATGTTCATTTCTTTGTCCTTTCTTTTCCATTCTAAGAGCTTTTCTTCAAACTTGCTCAACAACTGATGAGTTGTTTTAGTGGTTTACTGCATTTTTTGTTGTTTCTTTTGTTTTGTTCTTAGTTTGTTTTTTGTGTTGATTGGATTAATTCTGCTCTTTACTCTTTTTAGTATAGATTTGAATAGATTTGTCATTTCCATGACATTTTTCCTTATTTCTTCTATTGAGTATTTAATATTTTCTTGCTTTTTAATATTAGCCAGCTTTCTCCTGGTGATTTTAGATGTTATGCATTGAAGCACATTCTTGTTATCTATTAAAGAAAAAAGACTACAAGATTATCCAATAATAGGGAGTACCTGTTTACCTTTCAACCTCCTAACAAGGTTTTGTTTTGTTTTGTTTTTTAATTTTTATTGGAGTATAGTTGCTTTACAATGTTGTGTTAGTTTCCACTGTACAGCAAAGTGAATCAGCTATAATATATACATATATCCCCTCTTTTTTGGATTTCCTTCCCAGTTAGGTCACCACAGACCATTGAGTAGAGTTCCCTGTGCTATACAGTAGGTTCTCATTAGTTATCTATTTTATACATAGTATCAATAGTGTATGTATGTCAATCCCAATCTCCCAGTTCATCCCACCCCCTCCCTTTTCCCCTTAGCATCCATATGTTTGTTCTTTACGTCTGTGTCTCTATTTCTGCTTTGTAAATAAGATTGTCTATACCAATTTTTTCGGATTCCACATATATGCATTGATATACGATATTTGTTTCTCTCTTTCATACCTACTTCACTCTATGATAATCTCTAGGTCCATCCACGTCTATACAAAGGACCCAATTTCGTTCCTTTTTATGGCTGAGTTGTATTCCATTTTATACATGTCCCACATCTTTATCCATTCCTCTGTTGATGGGCATTTAGGTTGTCTCCGTGTCCGGGCTATTGTAAATAGTGCTGCAGTGAATGTTGGGGTACATGTGTCTTTTTGAATTATGGTTTTCTCTGGACTTTTTAACTTTGTTTTTCAATTCTCCAGCTACAAATGAACTCAAGAAATGCCAAACTTCTAGCACAATTCCTTGATTTTAGCACTTTAATTTTTTTATTCTTTTCTACTGGTGTCTTCCTTTTATTCTGTTTGCCTGACTTTCAAGTTCTTTTGTGGGTACACAAAGTCATAATTCTCTCCCACTTCATGACTGGACATCTCTAAATATACAATGCTACCACCAGTCAGTTCCTAATTTCAGCGTGTGACTTGTGATATTTACAACTACCTACCCTACTTTTAAAATACACCGTGAATGTGGAGAATATGGAATTTCAGAGGTTGAAGGGAGGGATAATCTTAACTTATAAGTCAATTCCCTATGTGAGGAAGTAAATGCCATCTTCTCTGAGCATTCTGTGCCCCAAATTTCTGGGTCAGCAGATGGTGGGTAATAGATATAAGAATGAAACAACTTTCTAACTTTTTCCTTAGTGTCTTCTCATGAAGCAATTGTGGTACATGCTGTAAGTTCAATTTCAGTTAGGTTTTTCAGATTTGGATGCCATATCTTATCATTAATAAGAGATTCCCCCTCATATTGTCAATTTGTCTGCCAGTCTTTCTTTTTCCAAGTTGCTGAGAGTTTTCATTTTTCTATATATCCATGCATAAAAAATTGGGAAACTCTACAGTGGTGAATGCTCAGCCATTTGTCATTTTGATCTAGGTGTGTCTAGAGATACATTTGAAAGCTTTATCATGATTGAACCATATCCATTCCCTTTGACAGAAAAGTCTCCTTGATTTTATTTTGTGAGGTTATGTGGGGAAGCTGTGCTATAAATCCTTCATCCTCTTCTTGTTCTTTCATAAGCCCTCTTTACTCAGTAAAACTTTGATTTCAGAGTTTTTGAAGTCTATTTCCAAAAATCTTGCTACCAAGACTGCATCCAAAGAAATTATAAGAACTGGACTCATACTTTTGACAAGATTTCAAGTAATTTATAGCATTTAAAACAAGACATTTTACCTCAATGTGTTCTGTTGCATTGTGGATGAAGGGGTATAAATTAAAGATGTAAATTACTATGATTTTTAAAATTAAGTAGTAGCTAAAGAGGAATTACTAGTTTTAGTAATTATTATGTTGATTTCTGTGTTCTCTGCAAGGTTTTAGATTTGATTAAGGATGGGTAGCTTTTCTCATCAGTGATTCATTTGTGCTAGCAATAAATAATTATTCCATTAACTGTTAGTATGGTGTTAATTTATGCAGATTAAAATTTGATATCATTTGCCTTTGTTACTTAGAGCTTGCTGTAAGACATGACGAATAGGGTTAGGAGCCTCAAGCTCTCCTTTTGTTTTCTTCAGTTATTGCTCGTATGAGTCTGAGCAGGTATCTTTATTTTTCTAATACAAATTCTGCATCTTAGAACGCTGATAGAATACCTGCATTGCCTTTTTCATGTCTCCCACCCCTAGCATTGAATATGGTAGTATATGAGATAAATTTAGGCTATAGAGTGATATCAAAATGGATGTCATTACCATAAGTAGTATTAACCATCCAGTTTATAGAATGATTCTGGATACATACTTACTCATTAGATATGTGGAGAAGTGTATCTAACTGCAGTTAAATCCTTACAATATCCTCCCAAATGACTCCCTTGATTTCAGTCACTCCACATGCCATTTCACCTGAGACCATTCCCTCACTGTTCATTTTTTATGTTTCTTCTTATTGCCAGTAGAAAAACTTTAAAATGTCTTAGCATGGCAAGTTGAGTACTTCATAAGATTTCCTCTTATAAGTTCATATAATCTTATCTCTTGATACTGAACCCTCTTCTTCTGCTATTCTTTACGTATTTTGTATTTTGTAGGTACCAAACTGCTTGTTAACACCTGGACATGCCAGGGTCTTTCTTGACTTGTCTTTACTCACAGCCTTCAATATCACTGAAGTAACCTAACTTTTTGTTTGTCCATGCAAATCCAGGGTCAAATATTACCCTATCTGGGACTCATGCTACATTTGCTAAAGTCAAATTTAAATGCTAACTCTATAGAGCCCGCTAATCATTGTGTTTAAACCTGTATATATTCTCCTAAAGGTACCTAGTTGTGTTGTTAATTGTGAGTTCCATCTATCATTAAGTAATGAAAGCTTTGAGAGCAGGAACCAGTTGTTCTCAAATTTGACATAAATGCAGAATACTTTTCTGGCAAATAAACGAGTTAAAATCATGTACATTCATATAGCTGAATGATACTAAGCAGGTAATTTAACTTTATCTCAGTTTGCACATTTATAAAATTGAGATTATAATGTCCAGGGAAAAAGCTTGTTCATGCAATTAAGTGGTATCATTTATGTTATTATTATTATTGTTAGTATTTTTTAAACCTGTTGGTCACAGCATTCATTTGCTTCTCCTACCACACTGTATTCAGCACTCTGCTCAGATATACGATAAGTATTTGTTGAAAAAAATTCTCAGAAATTTGACTATATGCCTCTTTAGCTGTGTTTTACAATATCACTTGTTGAAAGATGTATACTCACTGCTCTAATAGACTCATAAAATGGACTACACTTAAAGGACATTTATAGTTAGGTACTGGTCTTACATTTCAGTTAGGAATTGGGTTGCTGATAAAATATTTAAAGCAAGAACAGCTTGATATTAAGTTTTACTTTAGGTAGTAACCCAGTTAAACACTGCACCTAGGGCTTCCCTGGTGGCGCAGTGGTTGACAGTCTGCCTGCCGATGCAGGGGACATGGGTTCATGCCCCGGTCCGGGAGGATCCCACATGCCACGGAGAGGCTGGGCCCATGAGCCATGGCCACTGAGCCTGCGCGTCCGGAGCCTATGCTCCGAAATGGGAGAGGCCACAGCAGTGAGAGGCCTGCATACCGCAAAAAAACCAAAAAAACAAAAAAACACTGCATCTAAGTAAAAGTAATACTCTAATTACTGTGGAATTGCTATAAGCACTGGGTGACACTCTTGCTATTGTATTCTCATCAGGCATGACCTTCCATTCTGCAAAAGTCTTCAAAATACTGAATGAACTGGCCATTCATTGATTATACCTTCATACTAATGCAGTGTAACATTTCACATGTAATTAGGACACATTACTTTGAAGAATAAAGTGGCAGAATGAATCTCACTGGGCTGTTAAAAGCCAATAACACTGCACAAAGTATTGGATTATTTGATGTTAAAATGAGTACATGTTTTATTGGTATTTGCCTACTTTCTTTTTCAAACTTTTAAGATATATCTTAATTAGGCAATGTGAAGAGCCATAATAGAAAGTTCCTGAATAAAAAGGGAACCGCAGAAAGGATTACTGTGCTAGGAGTCAGGATGTCCGATTTAGACTTAGCTGTGCTACTGGCTAAATGTTTTCCTAAGAGGTACTTCACCTCTATGAGCCTCAGTGTCTCTCTGAGTCAAAAGAGAATTGACTTGTAACTTCAATAATGATTACCTTTATAATCATTAAAACCTTTGTAATAGAGAGACATTAAATATATCTATTATGTATACCTTTATATTTATGTCTTTATATATAGATAGCTGTATCTATCTCTTTATCACATGTATCCCTATATATGTATACCTAAATACAGATATGTTTACATTTCCATTTGCATGCATAGATGTAATATAGCTTAACAGTGTTTAATATAGAGCATCACTATATATTATAATTTTATTTTTGGAACATAATACACAGTTTATTCTCCAATTAGACCATTTTGAGGATCATAATGGATACAAAATCTTTATTCATTATTATCCTCAAGATGGTCTAATGGCTCTTGGATATAGAGTCTAGGGAGAAAACTAATATCAAGAGACTCAAAATACTGTCATAGTTGCCTTCTTACAATGGGATTATACAGAAGCACTGTGATTAGAATAAGGACTTGGTCCTGCTCCAAGGCCATGCCACAGCAAGTCTATTAGTTTACAGATCCAATCATTGGCTGTTTCACCTATTCCTGAATGTATAATTAGAGAAGATAAAGTTAGCAAAACACTGACATTGGGTCCCCTGACCTATGCAGTAAGAACTACTATTGGGGAAAAGGCAAATGGAAGTCTTTAAAGCTTCCCTCCTTTGACAGATTAATGAAACTGAAACAACATTGTATCACAGGTGCAATGACAGAAATTAGAACCACTCGTAATATACAGACTTAAAGAATGCAGCACTGACTGTGCCCATCATATTTGTTTTTATTTTATCAGAATTACCTATGCAAAACCCTGATGAATTATGGCAGAAGATAATTAAACTTAGTGAGCATGCTGGGATAACTCCTCTAAAAAGAGGGGTCGCAATATATTTCATTTTGAACCTCCAACAATTAAAAGAGTCACAGTGTTTGATCAGCTTCTTTTGAGTTTTGGAAAGATTGTATACAGTACTCTTTGGGAATACTCTTCTGATATATTTGCCATGTGACTCAGAAGGTTGTCATTTTTGAGAAGGCTCTGCAGCAGGTCCAGGCTGTGGTCCAAGAGGTATTTATGGAATATAAATATGCCTTGTGGGGTTCCTGACAAGTCGTGATAGGGTATCTCAGTGCAGACCTCTAGGTTCTGGAGCAAGGGCACATCCCTCCAGGCTTAATGTGTAGCCTCTTCAAAACCATATTTTAAAAATATTTCTTAATCATGGATAATGGAGCAACCATACCACTTAGTGATCCTCTGTGTCCCTTCCCTTGGTCTGAGCAAATTACCCACAGAGGACATCTCTCAGAGCCTTTCACATTAAGAGGACTCTACCTTTCTTAGAAGTCATTTTCACAATCATCTTCTGTTCATTCATGCTTCTTGAGGACCTCATCCCAATCTAATAGGTTAACAGTTATATCTTTCAAATATATAGTATTGCATGGTTTTCTCCATACTGATCTTTTCATAAGAAACACTCCAGGAACTCAAATAACATGTTTATGTAATAGATTCCAAAACTCAGTATTATTTATAACAGATATTTTGCTTTAATAATAATCTTGGTGCTAGCGTTATAATTTTTTCTTGATTAATATTGAACTTCGCAATTTGTAGAACAACATGCTAATGATAGACATTTCTCAATTAATGTTAGAGCATGTTGTCATATATTTAACACTACAACACTAATAAGCATGTTACTGTCCAAAAATGTTGTAGTAGGGATTTAGAAAAAATAAATACTTGAAAAATTATGCAGACATGATATATTTTTTCATGACTATCCGGGGGTAGTAAGATTTCTTCCACTGAAATAATTCATTTTTTTTTCAAAGAAGAATGAGAGAGAGACAGACAGGGAATGAATGAAAGAAAGCACTTGCAATAAGACTGAAGGCTTGGACTCTTGTTCCAGTTCTGCCATTTATTTTAATCTTGGGCAAGTCACTTCACCTCTTTATGTCTTACAGAATTTTGTGTAGAATGAGAAAGAATACATAAAATTCTTTGTAAATAATTAAATTAGATTATTACAATACTAAAGATACCTTTTAAAAGTAATATAATCCTTACAACCTAAAATGTGTAATGTGTGTGTGTGTGTATTAAAGTTTTTTGCCACCTGGATATAAATTTTTCATAGTTAAAATAAATCACATAATTCTGCTTTTAATTTTTGGTTTGGCTTTATAGACTAATACATACATAACAAACCAATATCTTTATTTGATTAGCTTGGAGTTGGAAGTGTGGTAATACAAAGGTGAGAAAATGAGGAGATGGCTGGTTATTTAAAAATATCACTTTAGTGTTTCAGTGATCACTTTGAAAATGAGTTAATCTCAGTAGTTTTCATGTATTATAAAAGTAAGGTAAAAAAGAAAACTAAATTTGTATTTCTATCACAGTTAATTGAAATACCAGCAAAAACCAAAACGAATAAAAAGTATTTACATAATCATTACCAAATTAACCTTAATTACCTCAGACACTAGTGTACTTTCTTCCAGGCTTAGGTGAACAACCTAATGATTTTATAATATAAAGAAAATGGCCAAAGCTTTGGAGTCAAGCAACCTGATTTTCTCTCCCACCTATCTTACTTTCCAGTTATTTGATAAGGAACTACTTTTTTAACCAATATTCACAATGCAAAGTAAGTGATGAATAGTTAGCTTGCTTACATTCAGTTACTTTTGTACAGACATCTATACTGCAACCTTGAAAAAGTACCTAAGCTTCTATCAGTTGGAATTTATGAAACATCAGATGATACATAAGCTCTTCATTTAGAATAAATGTAATGGAAGCCCAATTATCTTTTCTATTTGCCACTCCTTTGCTCTTTAGAGTGGATAAAAAATAAAGACAATATTCCAAATACTACTGGCTTTGATTAAGATTGAAAATACTATTAAACACTTTTGTTATTTTTATTTATTGGGCTTTTATTTTCCTCAGATCTCATTCATGCTATATACTTTCTCTGAAAATGGAGCCGGATTTTGATGAAATTTCTTCAAATAAAGGACAGATTAAAGGTATCCATCAAATAGGCCCAAAACCTATACTGGGGGTCTGGGAGATGTTATATCTTTGGGCACTTTAGTTAACAGTGCCTGATTATGTTTAAAGGACCCATTACATGTTTAGCATATTTACAATTAGCTTCTGGGTAGTTTTTATATTGCCATTCTATACATCCAGATACACACATATAAGTTTACATGCATATTCACATCTGTACACATGCTTTTATCTATATATCTATATATCTATATATATGCATTTTATATCTGTATATGCATCCATCTACATTTAAGTATTTGCATAAATTTAAATATATTTGAATGGTCCCCTTAATCATCTTTGCTTGGTAAAAAAAATTACCTATAATAATAGGATACGATGCTTATGAGTATGTTTAAAAGCTATTTGGTTATGTGACATGTATATTCTGAGTGTTCCAAATTACCCCTCATTAAATATACAGTACTTTTCCATGTGTGCATTCAGTATTATTTGTAATATGTCAATGGCCTTTCCCTGCATTCATTGTTTTCTAAATTCTGGAATATATTTATGAGATATAAATGCTCCATTTTAAATGCTAATTTAGTTTCAGATGTCAAGCTGCATCTTTGCAGATTGATTCATTCAGATATCTAGACAAAAGGCTTTTTCCCGCAATATTAGCCCCACATTGTTTTTTTTTGTTTGTTTGTTTGTTTGTTTGTTTTTCCTTTTTTTTTTTTTTTTTTTTGCGGTACGCGGGCCTCTCACTGCTGTGGCCTCTCCCTTAGCGGAGCATAGGCTCCGGACGTGCAGGCTCAGCGGCCATGGCTCACGGGCCCAGCTGCTCTGCGGCATGTGGGATCTTCCCGGACCGGGGCACAAACCCGTGTCCCCTGCATCGGCAGGCGGACTCTCAACCACTGCGCCACCAGGGGAGCCCCCCACATTGTTTTTAAAATGGACTACCTCAACGTGAAATAAAGTCCTGCTTGAGACAAAGTGAAAACGAAACTGCTACACTCGGAAAAAAAGAATAGTTGTAATATTTTCTTTTTGAAAATTGCATAGAAGTTTTCTTCATATATAAGTTTATATGGAATGTCTAAACAATTCCTTCTGATGTAAAAAATTCAGCCTTTAGTAACTATAGTCTTTAGAAATTTAACATTGATCTCTCATGTCATCTCTTGCTTCTGAGTGTGCATATTATTTATACATATTAATATTAAACATGCTTAGCAATATTTATTTTAATCAGGAGATTATCATATTCTTTACCCATTATTTATATATAATATAGAATCAGTTTTTTATAGCTGAATATTTTTCTAACCAATCTTTGCACTTATGATAATTAAATATCAAGGAATGTATAATGCCAATGGTAAACCTTTCTAATATTGCAATGGATTTTCACATCTAACTTTGAAATATATTTTTATGAAAATGTACATACCATTCTTAGTTAAAAATGCATTATTTCATACTGGAAAAAATAGTGTCTTGTTGATATTGTTGTTTTTATCCCTCTAACCCTGATCAGTTTTGATAGTTTTTAAACATTCCCCTGGTGTAGAGATATATATAAACAGTTTTTATTTTTCCATTTTCCTGTGACAACTTATGCTGTCATATTAACTCTTTGAATTTCTATAATTCCAATTCAATCCTAATGTAACAAACATATTTAATAGATTTTAATTAAATAATTAAAAAGTAACAGCATTCAGAATTTGAAAACTTTTCTCCTGATTTTTCTGATCTAATAAAATTGAATTTATAAAAACAATCATAAAACTTGATTTTACTGGTAATGAAAATAAGATGCATGTTTAACATAAGTATTGTTTGAATAAGAATATGAATATCTGACCTAAGTGGTATATGTGAAGAAAATTATATTGAACTTTAGGTCTTTATATACTGTCTTCTAATTTTTATATCCATTGCTTCTTTCCAAATACTATGCAGGGAGCTGTACCTTTGTACTCATAATAATTCAACTGTGATACTCACTTTTGTGATATTCCTTTTTTCCTTATTTAGGTATCTCTGAAATTGAAATTTTTCTTTGGATTTGGATGCAATGATTCATTTCATACTATGTTTCAAGGACCATTCAGCCATTTACTAATTTATTTAATATATAACTCTTAAGTAACTAATATGTGGAACACTATGCTCCACTTATTGTAAGGAGATATAAAGATGAATTAGAAGTTGGATGTTACCTTCAAGCAGAGGATACCATATTTTAATAGATTTTATTTTAAAATCATAATGCAATGTAGTGTATGATCAGTGCCATTAAATAAATAGGTTTGTTGATAAGATTAAATGAGGGGACATATGTAAAATGTGTCAAACAGTGCTAATAAATGTTAGGTAATGAAGCTGATGATGGTGGCTGTGCTGGTGGTGATAATCATGATTATCAGCGCAACTTGGTATGTGGCTTGAATTTGCCCAGCTCCTCATTCTTTTTTTTTTTTTAATTAAAATTTTTTTCATAATACTCATTCTCCCACTCCAGCCAAGCTGGTATGAAAGTGGGGGTGCTCCATCCTACCACTGAATTTGGAGGATATGGAGTCATGGCAGTAATGCTGACCACAGAAGTAGGGTGAATTGCAGCAGCTATTCAAATTTAAGGGTCACTCATGAGTTCAGTATACCTATTTTATAAAACTGAGTATTCTAAAACTATTTATTAACTGAAAATGATATAGGACTCAATGGCTGAGAGCCTTGTGTACCCTTTAGCTTGTGCATTTATTCTTTTTCCTTTTTCTTTTTTTTGTGAGTCTCATGCCCCCTTCACCCATTTGTCCCCCCCCCCGCCATCTTCATCCCCAGCTCTGGTAACCACCAATCTATTCTCTGTATCTATGGGCTTTTTCTTTTCTTTTTTTTTCAGATTCCACATATAAGAAAGATCCTACGGTATTTGTCTTTCCTTTCTCTGACTGACTTATTTCACTTAACATAATGCTGGCAAGGTCCATTCATGGTGTTGCAAATAGCAGGATTTCACTCTTTTTTTAATGGCTGAATTACATATAATGTGTGTGTATATATATATATATATATAAAGCAATTTCTTTATCCATTCATCCATTGGTGGGCACCTAAATAGTTTCCGTATCTTGGCTATTGTAAATAATGCTGCAGTGAACATGGGGGTACATTGTTACTCCCTATTTCTAAGTGTCCCAAACTGCTTTATGTATTTGTTTTCTTACAAGCAATATATTTTTAAGTCTATTATAGGTATCTATAAAAGAGGCTACATAATATGGTGGTTAAAAGAACTGAACTCTAAAACCAAACTTCCTGTTCAAATTTCATCACTCACTTATATCTGGGTGACTCTGGGCAACTGAGTTTCTCTCTGTACTTCAGTTTTACTATCAATAAAATAGGGATGATAATAAAACCATTTACCTCATAACAGTATTTTGATTATTGAGTTAATCTGTTACATTAGAAAAATATGTAATATATAGTAATTACTTTGCAAATTGAGTTATTTTTTACTGTGAAACCTCTAAGCTTCTCTTTGCATTTGGCAGATGGGGGGAGGGGGTATGGATAATGAGTTTTCCTGATGTATAGTTTCCTTTGTTCTATAATCTGAAAACAAAATTGAGTGCCTAGAATGTTTCAAAGACTCAGTTTTCTTTATCTCAACTACCTTAAGTTTTGGCCTAGGAGCCAAACTTGTAGTGAAATCAGCATCAATTATGAAGCCAGGGATACTTTGAAAGAATTCCAGTTTACTTATTAAATATGCAGTTCAAGAGTATTAATTTAATATTTATGCCTTAGTTACCTTGACTGTAGAAGGTTAACAGTGCCTGCCTGATTTAAGCATAACTCAAATAACATGAAGAAAATATTTCACCCAGCTCCTGGCACTGTTGCTTCTTCTGTTTAGTTATCTTCTACCATACTTCTATGTCCTGTTGACACCCAAAAATATGAAAAAGACTGTTCTTCAATCTAGTTAAAGAAAACTATGTCCATTATTTCAGAGGTCTTTAAATATGGAGGATCACAAAACACACATGATATTTCCAGAATCAAAGCTATCTACCTAACAACAACAGAAGTGGTTGAAAAAGCCATATCGTTTGTTGCTACACAAATGATATATAGCTATAGTACTACATGTACAACTTATTTTCTTGCTGGTGATGGGAGAGCAGGATGACACTAATTGTAATGAAAAGCGAAGGATAGGTTAAAGTAGTCTATGTCTGCCTAGTACCAGCACACGTGGATGTAAAATTAAAGTATCAATTTCACCCCATGATTGTTAGTTTGTTTACATATGACAATTGAATACAAGCTTTAATTATACTTACCATGTTAATTTGCATGGCAACTAAGCAGTGAGAAGATGTTAAAGGAGTCATTAGTTTAAGCAGAATGCTTCCAAAGGAAAATAACCTCCATAGTCTTATAACAATGACATAGAATAATCACGAGAGAAATTTAAAGTGTGACACAGCTGAAAAGACAAACTGCATACACCATTATTTCACAGAAGTGATTTTAACACATCAATCATACTCAGTTAATAAATATATTTTATTGGAGAAAGGAACAATTTTTACCTTCACACGTTTCAAAGCTCACATAAACTTACTAGGATTAAATTACATTTCTATTTTTCAATATTTATGTATACATATATCTGCTCAACTAGACTTAGATATCATTTTAAATATTAAGGATTATGTGTAAACTTTAATTAGAGGATATATATATATATGTAATGTTTGGTATAATCTACAACACGATATTTAAAACAATTTGTTCTGTTGTTTTATATTTCATTTTCTTAATTTCTTTCAGGGAACAGAATTGAAGTTATTTACCATTTTTTTACTTAGTATCTAGAAAACTAAACTAATTGAAGACATTTAATAGATAATCTCTTAGTAAATGATTGAGAAAATGGAGCAAGTGCAGGTTTCTCTTTAAGGAGTACTTCTGGAGGAATATGATGCTAGGTAACTAATGGTTGTCAGCCATTAAGCTTAAATTTATGTCCATTTTTAGGGAGTAAAGTGGCTTATTGACCTGGAATGGCTGGAAACAGAGGATGGAGAGACCTAAAGGTATGGAACTTGATTTAACTTGATGGTTAAAATTCTTTAAAGAGAAACCATTTTCTTCCCAAGGTAACATACCTTATAGCGGAGCCTTAGACACAAACTTTCTAGACTCCATTTTTACTCCAACACAAAACATGACTGGAAAGAATATTCTAAACAGAAAAATGTTAAATCCAAAGTAGACAAAAAGAAGTAATTAATACAGGTAAAAGTAGAAATCTGTGAAATAGAAGACAATAGACAAGTAAGCCAAAATCTTTTGAAAATATCAATAAAGTTGATATAATTGGATCCATATAGATTAGACAAAAGAGAACACAGACATATTATTCTTATTTGGAATGAAAATGGGACATCATTATAGCTCCATATATGTTTAATATTGAAAAGGAAATACTATGAATAACTTTAAACAATTAATTTAACATCTTAGGTGAAATGCACACATTCTTTGAAAGTCACAAACCATCAAAGCTCACTCCAGAAGAGATCTATAACCTGAATAGTCTTTATCTAACATAAGTAATTGAATTTGTTTTGAAAAAAATCTTAAATGAAAATTCTAGACATCAGTACAATGATTTTCACAAAATATTGAAGAAGAAATAGTATTACATCTCTACATAGTCCTCCAGATAATATAACATAGGAGAAGAGGTCAGCATTGCCCTGACACCAAACGTAGACAAACACATTCCAGAAAACAAAAACTGGAGACAGATATCCCTCTGGAACAAAAACATAAAATCTTCAGTAAAATTTTATAAAGAGATAATATAACATAATCAAGTATGTTTTATCCCAGGAATGAAAGGTTGGCTTAAGAAGTAAATCAACATAATCAGCCTCATTAACACATTTTTAAAATGAAAAAAACATATGATCATTTCAATAAATGCAGAAAACACTTTTTAAAAAAGTTCTCAGAAGATTAAGAATATAAGGCAACTTTCTTAACCTGGTAAATAGTGTCCACATTAACCTAAAGCTCACATCCTATTTATTGGTAAACTCTGAGTGTTTTCCCCCTTAGATCTGGAATAAGACAGGGACGTGGTCTCTCACCACTCCTATTCAGTATCACACTGGATGCCCTTGCCAGTATAATAAGGTGAGGAAAAATTTTAAACGTTGAAAATCTTAAGGAATCTATAAAAGATTTCTAGAAGTAATAGTTGAGTTTAGCAGGGCAATATGTAAGGCATACACACACACACAACACTAGCAACAAACAATTGGACATTGAAATTGAAAGAGTCATGTAAATATCACCAAGTTATGAAAGATTTAAAGATAAATTTAACAAAATATGTTCAAGACCTGTACCCTGAACACTGTTTATAAGATTAATAATCATAATAAATGGAGAGAGAAGCATGTTCATGGACTGGAAGATACCATATTGTTAGGTTAAATTATATATTGATCTATAAAATAATTATGATCCTAGAAAAACATTTCATAGAAATTGATTTTCTACAACATATACTAAAATGAAAGGAACTGAGAATAAGCAAAGCAATTACAAAAAATAAGACGAAGATGAAGTACATTTGCCATAAAACTGTAATAATGAAGACAGTGTTATGTTTGTGATAAAGATAGACGTACAGATCATTGGAACAAAATAAAGAGATCCACATGCATGTGGTAAATTGATTTTTGACAAAGCTAACAAGGTGATTCAATAGGGAAAATATAGTTTTTAAGCATGTGGTGTTAGAAAAATGCGTGTCCATATATAAAGAAAAAAACCTATATCTTTACCTCCCACATTACAGAACAATAAATAAAAATGACTCATACTCCTATTTTAAGAACTAAAATTAGAAAGCAGGAAAATCTGTGTGACCGTTATTTTTAGCAAAGATTTCTAATATTAAACAAAAGAATAAAATAAAAAAGAATAAAATGGGCTTCTGAAACCTTAAAACTTTTGCTCTTCAAAGGATGCTTTGAAGAAAGTTAGATGACAAACCAAAAACTGGCAGAACACTTTGCAAAGCATGATTCTGAGGAAGACTTGTGTATATAAAAAATTCCCTAAAACTAAATATTTGAAGAAAAATAGCCCTCAAAAATTGGACATACTTTTGATGGATAATTCACTCAAGAAAAAAGAGGAATGAGAAATGAGCAATTGCAAACATGTTTAATATCATCAAGCATTAGGGAATTGGAAATAGGTACCCCTGCACATCCACTAGATTAGCTAGAATTGAGACAGTAAAAAATGTGTTGGAGAAGATATGGAGCTAACAGAACTCTCTTTCATGCTAGTTGATAGAAGATTGCTGCAGATACGTTAGAAAGAATTTTGGCAAATTAATTTGGCATAAAATTAGTATTGGACCTAGCAATCACACTTCTATATATTCATCCAAAACAAACAAAAACAATGTCCACACAAAAAAATTTGTACTTAAGTGTTCATAGTAACTTTATTCATAATAGAGAAAAACTAAAAATAACCCAGATAGTTAGACCAGTTGTATCAATAGAATTCTAGTCAGCAGTTAAAAGGAACACCTATTGATAAATGCAACAACAAGGATGGACAAAAAAGCATTATGCGAAGTGACAAAAGCCAGGCACAAAAACCTGCATACCATATGATTCCATTTATATGAATATTCTAGAAGAGTGAAAACTCTAGTGACAGAAATCATAAAGGTGGTTGCCAAGGGGCCCCAGGTTGGGAGATAGGGTAGAGGCCTGATTGCAGAAGAATACCAGGGAGTTTTTTGGGTGATGGAAATGTTTAGTTTCAGATTGTGGTGGTATTTACATGAAGTGTACATTTCCCAGAACTCATCTAACTGTAAAATTAAACTTGGTGAATTTTATTTTGTATAAAGTAAACTTCAGTATAGATGATTTAAAAAGTAGTACTATCCACAAGTTCTTTGCTGTACTGTATATCTCCACCAGTGGGGTAGCATGGCATCTGAGTGTATGTACATAGAGAGAGATGCATGTGTCATCACAGCATTCAAGGGTAGGCAAAAATCTGCCTTTGCCCTTTTCTACCCCACTTTAGGGGAGCACCTCTTTAATGTATTAGTTAAATTTTTCCCCTTTCAATGCTGTTCGCTGAATCTTCATTATTTTTGCCCAGAAGTATCCCTTCAACCCTGTCCATGTTTCCAAAAAATTGAGACCTTTTCCTTCACAACAAAATTTATCTTTCATAGATGCATTTGACTAAAAATTATTGTGTCCACTGTATGCCAGATAACTGGGCACTTTCACATACATTTTTTTCTTAATCTTCATAATACTTCTCTGAGACATGTATTATTTCCAGATCACGGCAGTGGTATTCAAGGCAAGAAGCCTAAAGAGGTTCAGTGACATCTCAGTATTACCAGTTCACAAGCACTTGGATTGTTCCACGCTGCCTCTGATCCTGTAAGATAGGGTGTGTTTTCCAGTATAAAACTGTTAGGGGCTCATGATTAGTTGAATATTAATGTTTCAAGTACATAGTTCTATTTTTATAAGTCAGGTTAGGTGTACATAAGAACGAATAGGAAGACAATTCATGGATTGATGCTAAAATTACTATAATCAAATGAAACTTTAGAAATAAATACCCGAGTAATTTAGAAAATCATCATTATAAGACATAGAGATATCATTTGATTATAAAACATAGAGATATACCATTCTGTTTAAATAGTTATATCTAATAGCAGAAAGAAAAGAAACTTTGGAATCACTTTATACATAATGACAAAAATCTTTTTAAATAGAAGTAACTTTGAAAATGTACATATTGTACCTTAACACTTTTTTACTAGTCACCAATAGTAACTACAGATTGATGAAAACTTTTTCTTGCCTCATTAAAAGTGTGCCTAAATCAAACAAAAATAAATTTAGAAGTAATATCGATAATAAGAGCCAGGTCTTGAAATGCAGGATGTTGGAAAATTTCTCAGTTGTTTTCTGCTGTCTTCTAAGTGAGTCACAGTTTTCTTCACTTGGCTTCCTTTGTTGCAATAGGCATAATATACTTAAGATGAAATCCCTGAATTTAGTTTTATTATCATAAATTTTTTTCATCAACTTGAGTAAAAGAGTCAACTAAGACCCACCCCCTCACACTCCCATACCTTCTTATCAGTTCCGGGAATTTAACCTACTAATCTTGCTGTTCC